>NC_061510.1:70939175-71026326 GCF_022539505.1 Lolium rigidum | reverse complement strand
TGTTCATACGAACCAGCGGAGCGTGTCTCTCTCCCACACAAGCATTTATTCAAACAAAAACAAAAACAAGAAACATACGGACGCTCCAAGTAAAGTACATAAGATGTGACCGAATAAAAATATAGTTTCAAGAGAAGGAACACGATAATTTGTCGATGAAGAAGGGGATGCCTTGGGCATCCCAAGCTTAGATGCTTGAGTCTTCTTGAAATATGCAGGGATGAACCACCGGGGCATCCCCAAGCTTAGAGCTTTCACTCTCCTTGATCATAGTATATCATCCTCCTCTCTTGACCCTTGAAAACTTCCTCCACACCAAACTCGAAACAAACTCATTAGAGAGTTTGTGCATAATTAAAAATTCACATGTTCAGAGGTGACACAATCATTATTAACACTTCTGGACATTGCTCAAAGCTACTGGAAGGTAATGGAACAAAGAAATCCACCCAACATAGCGTAAGAAGCAATGCGAAATAAAAGGCAGAATCTGTCAAAACAGAACAGTCCGTAAAGACGAATTTTAAAAGGGCACCAGACTTTCTCAAATGAAAATGCTCAAATTGAATGAAAGTTGCGTACATATCTGAGGATCACTCACGTAAATTGGCTTAATTTTCTGAGTTACCTACAGAGAATTAGACCCAGATTCGTGACACAAAAGAAATCTGTTTCTGCGCAGTAATCCAAATCTAGTATCAACCTTTCTATCAAAGACTTTACTTGGCACAACAATGCAATAAAATAAGATAAGGAGAGGTTGCTACAGTAGTAAACAACTTCCAAGACACAAATATAAAACAAAGTACTGTAGCAAAATAACACATGGATTATCTCCCAAGAAGTTCTTTCTTTATAGTCATTAAGATGGGCTCAGCAGTTTTAATGTTACGCTCACAGGAAATAGTATTTGGAGCAAAAAGAGAGCATCAAGAAGCAAATCCAAAACACATTTAAGTCTAACATGCTTCCTATGAAGAGGAGTCTTGTACACAAATGAATTCATGAAGAACAAAGTGACAAGCATAAGAGGATAAAACACGAGTAACTTCAAGATTCTCGACATAAAGAGGGAAACTTAATATTGTTGAAATGCATATAACCATATTTCCCTCTCTTATAATAACTTTCAGTAGCATCATTGATGAAATCCACAATATACCCATCACTTAAAACATTCTTATCATGATTCATATGCATAGAAGTATCATTAAATTTGGCATAAGAAGAGTTATTCTCATTAATAGTAATTGGAGTAAGATTATTATCAAGAATTTGAACATGGTAAACAAATTGCATATTAAGGGAATTGTTTTTGGTAATCCAATCATGACTATGACAAGTTTCATAAGGATAGTTAGAACCTATATCATAGCATTCTTTATAATAATCATCGAGAGATCGGGGGCACGAGTGTCATCATAGGAAATAGAATAGTTATCTTTCACGGTCGGTTTATCTGTGTCCACACCATCATTGTTATTAGAAGGAGATGTATCAAGAACATAATGACCAGTAGCTAAAGGATTTTCAAACACCTCTTCCCCAAGCTTAGAGCTTTCTATATCATTATGGGAGGAAGCATGGATAGCAATGACACTATGGCAATTATTATCATCATTTTCAGAATTAGTTTCCCAGAGATTTGTAATATCAAAAGTAGTGTGCTCATTCAAATCATGATCGCTAATGTATGTAAAGGGCATAGGAAGATCATCGTATTCAGATTCATTATCATAATAATCATTAGAAGCAACATACTTACGGTTACCTAGCGTTATCTCATTCACGCGGGGATACGCCGTTACCTTTTTCTTTTTATTCTCCTTCTTCTTCTTCTTCTTCTTCTTCTTCTTCTTCTTCTTCTTCTTCTTCTTCTTCTTCTTCTTCTTCTTCTTCTTCTTCTTCTTCTTCTTCTTCTTCTTCTTCTTCTTCTTCTTTTTCTTCTTCGTTCCTTCTTCTTGTTCCCTTCTTTAGGAGGAAGAGGCTTGAAGGGTGGCTTGTCCGCATAACCTGATTTACTTTCGAAACAATAGAAGAAACTTGGGAGGATCCCTCCTTTTCATTAATTAGTTGAAAACACACAGCGGTCCTATCATATTTTGGCAAGGTGTCATCTTCTAAAATATTTTGTATGTAAGTATTTGTATGGCTATTATCAATGCAATAAGAAAAACACCCATGCAGGACATCATCAATATCAAGATCACTCATATGCAACAAAGAGATTTTTCTTGACAGTTCCTCACACCCCAAAAATAAAGTAAGTTCATCATGCTGATTAGGAGTAATTTCATCATCACAATACAAATTTGCAGCACTCATTGGGTTCAAATTATCATTGGAGGAGCATTGAAAATTAAAATGACCCACTTCATGGCAAACTTCACAAATAAAAGGATAGAGGGCACAAACTTTTTTACCAAGATCATCTAGAGCCCTAAACCACTTTCTAGTTTTTTCATTAGCATGATGGATACAATATTCATCTTCGATTTGATTAATTACACAAGGTCTATGTATTCCACAAAAATTAACATGCTTATAGGAAATAGCATTCTTAGGAGTTTGAGCATGCTTATTACAATAATTAACAACAATTTCATTCTTCATGCAAGCCTCTTTAAAAGGTTCATGATACTTATCAAAATTCTTTTTAGGCAATTCAAAATGAGAAGCAAAGGCTTTATAAAGATTTGCGGCAACTTGAGAGTCAAGACCATAAGTAGCACTCATATTTCGAAATTTATCGGTATCCATAAAAGTTTCAATGCATTCATAATCATAATTTATACCTGACTCTTTACCTTTGTCGTTCTCCCAATCTTCAGCGTTCTCCTTAATCCGATCAAGAAGGTCCCTTTTAAACTCTTCTTTGTTGCGCGTGAATGATCCAGAACAAGTAGCATCCAGCAAGGTCTTATCTTGAAAAGAAAGTCTTGCATAGAAATTATCAATGATGATATTACCTGGAAGCTCATGATTGGGGCATTTGAGCATTAAAGACTTCAATCTCTCCCATGGTCGGGCAATACTCTCTCCATCATGAGGCCAGAAATTATATATTCGGTTTCGGTCTTTGTGAATTTCACTTGGAGGATAGAATTTAGAATAAAATAGAGGCACAATATCTTTCCAATCAAGAGAATGCTCATCCTTCAGCGAGTTTATGCCAATGCGCCGCTTTACCGGACAACGACATAGAGAATAATTTCTTCTTCACTTCATCCATAGAGATACCTGCACACTTGAATAACCCGCATAATTCATGCAAAAACGAGTAAATGATCTCCAGGATGCACAGTTCCATCCCCTTCATAGCGGTTATCCATAACACGTTCAATAATTTTCATAGGTATTTTATATGGAATACTTTCCAGTAGGTGCATTTAAAATATCACAAGCATCATTAGAGTTATCGCATATGGGAGATAAAGTATTATCAGAGCAAATTTTCTCCCTTAAAGATGGGAAGCTAAAAAGATCACAAAAACTAGCTTCCCCAAGCTTAGACTTCTCCATAGCATTAGCAGTAATTGCATTCATACTAATAACATCGCTACTAGCATGCGAATAAGGTTCCATTGGTTTTTTAATGTTCGCACCAAACAATTCTAAATCAGGAAAAAGATTAAAAAGCTCACCAAATTTGTTGTTGTTTTCCATTATGCCTAACTAGTGAAAATAAAAACAAGAAACAAAAAGATGCAATTGCAGGATCTAAAGGAAATAGCTTCGAGCACTCACACACCGGCAACAATGCTAGGAAATAGCTTAGTAGTCGGAGGATGTGAATACCTTTTACCTTACCTCCCCGAGCAACGGCGCCGGAAAAGTGCTTGATGTCTACGGGAGCTTCTATTCTTGTAGACGGTGTTGGGCCTCCAAGAGCGAGAGGTTTGTAGAACAGCAGCAAGTTTCCCTTAAGTGGATCACCCAAGGTTTATCGAACTCGGGGAGGAAGAGGTCAAAGATATCCCTCTCATGCAACCACTGCAACCACAAAGCAAGAAGTCTCTTGTGTCCCCAACACACCTAATAGGTGCACTAGTTCGGCGAAGAGATAGTGAAATACAGGTGGTATGAATAAGTAGTAGCAACGGCACCGGAAAAGTGCTTTGCCCAGGACGAGTAAACAAGCAGTAGTAACGCAGCGGTAGTACCGCAGATAAAACGAGTAAACAAGCAGCGATAGCGATATTCGGGAACAAGGCCTAGGGATTAGACTTTCACTAGTGGACACTCTCAACATTGATCACATAACAGAATAGATAAATGCATACTCTACACTCTTGTTGGATGATGAACACATTGCGTAGGATTACACGAACCCTCAATGCCGGAGTTAACAAGCTCCACAATTCAATGTTCATATTTAAATAACCTTAGAGTGCATGAAAGATCAATTCTACTAAACCAAGTACTAACATAGCATGCACATTGTCACCTTCATGCTATGTAGGAGGAATAATACACATCAATACTATCATAGCAATAGTTAACTTCATAATCTACAAGAGATCATAATCATAGCATAAACCAAGTACTAACACGGATGCACACACTGTCACCATTACACCGTGCAGGAGGAATAAAACTACTTTAATAACATTGCTAGAGTAGCACATAGATAAATTGTGATACAAAATACATTGCAATCATAAAGAGATATAAATAAGCACTTCACTACGCCATTCATAACGGTGAGTAAGTATTCTGTGAAATATAGCCTAAGAGACCCACACGGTGCACACACTGTCACCTTTACACACGTGGGACAAGGAGTCTCCGGAGATCACATAAGTAAAACTCACTTGACTAGCATAATGACATCTAGATTACAAGCATCATCATATGAATCTCAATCATGTAAGGCAGCTCATGAGATTATTGTATTGAAGCACATAGGAGAGATGAACCACATAGCTACCGGTACAGCCCCGAGCCTCGATGGAGAACTACTCCCTCCTCATGGGAGCAGCAGCGGTGATGAAGATGGCGGTGGAGATGGCAGCGGTGTCGATGGAGAAGCCTTCCGGGGCACTTCCCCGCTCCGGCGGGTGCCGGAACGGAGACTCCTGTCCCCCAGATCTTGGCTTCGCGATGGCGGCGGCTCTGGAAGGTTTTCCGTATCGTGGTTTTTCGCATCAGGGGTTTCGCGACGGAGGCTTTAAGTAGGCGGAAGGGCAGAGTCGGGGGGCTGACGAGGGGCCCACACCATAGGGCGGCGCGGGCCCCCCCTTGGCCGCGCCGCCTTGTGGTTTGGCCACCTCGTGGCCCCACTTCGTATGCTCTTCGGTCTTCTGGAAGGTTCGTGGCAAAATAGGCCCCTGGGTCTTCGTTTCGTCCAATTCCGAGAATATTTCGTTACTAGGATTTACGAAACCAAAAACAGCGTAGAAACGAGAACTGGCACTTCGGCATCTTGTTAATAGGTTAGTTCCAGAGAATGCACGAATATGACATAAAGTGTGCATAAAACATGTAGGTATCATCAATAATATGGCATGGAACATAAGAAATTATCGATACGTCGGAGACGTATCACCTACCGACATGGAGGACACCGAACGGGGAGCCGAGGGCACGGGTGAACACGTTGATCCCATCAGTTCAGCCGACAGATCGAGTGACGCGCTTGAGCCCGTTGATCCGGAAGTGGGGGATTCCAGCAATCGAAGGATTCCCCTGCGTTGACGTTGTAGTGGACGCTGCCGAAGGTCATCTCTCGTGTTCCCTTGTAGATCCGAGAAGTTCGAGCGGGAGGAATCGCTGTGTGGAGTAAACTCGTAGGAGCCGAATCGAATCGGGCTTCCCGAGATTGGTGACGACGGTGTTGACGAAGCTGCTGATGAAGCTGCCGGCGAAGCCGCCGGCGTCATGATCGGATCTGCCGATGCCCCGCCTTGTGCCGACGAGGTTTCCCACGAGACGGTGCCAATTGTCGAGGTACTCCTCGCCAATGCCCTCCGGTAGGGGCTTAGGGTTGACGGAATCTCTGTAGGCCGACACGAGACATCGGTTCGCGGACAAGCGAGGAGAGCGATTTACCCAGGTTCGGGGCCCTCGATGAGGTAAAACCCTTACGTCCCGCCCGTCTCGTTCTTTAATTATGATGACAATGGATTACAATGGGGTGCCGAATACGTCGGCTGAGATCTAGTCGAGATTGCTATTGCTAGGGTTACCTAGCTTTAAGTTTTCTCTGGCTAAGATTGCTAAGATTGCTAAGATTGTTCGTGTCCCTCGGCAGCCCCTCTCCTGGCCCTTATATAGGAGGCCAGGTCCCAAGGGTCCTAACCGAGTACGACTAGGTTTACAGTAGTTTAGATCCAATCTTTCCTTGTTTGTTCGCTTCCTTGTCTTGCCCGTCAAGGAATCTTCTAGTGCGCCGACCTAGTGGCCCATCTCGCCTTCAGGTATCTTCATGGGCCTCCAACTTGTCAATACCAGATAGGGCAATACCGGTTACCCGAAGGGTAATGCCCACGTCACACGTGGACTGGCTGGGAGTGCGACGAGGGCGCAAACCAAGCCTGTTGAACCACCTCTTTGAAACCAGGCATCTTGGTCCAGAAGGACTCGAAGCGAAAAAGAGGCGGCTTCCGCGGGCCACTCTGGTTAGACAAGAGGAGGGGGCAATGGTCCGAGAGGGACGTGGATAAGGAATAAAGCGCATGGTTCTCGAACATGAGGTCACAAGCAGTATTGCAGAAAGCTCGGTCAAGACGCACCAGGGTAGGGGTCTGCCTTTCGTTGCTCCAAGTAAACTTCCGATTCTGCAGTTTCAGCTCCTTAAGGTGACAGCTGGTGAGGGCTCTTCTGAAAAGACCCATCAGTCAAAATTCAAGGTTGTTGTTGTTCTTATCTTCTGCCTGATAGATAAGGTTGAAATCTCCGATGATGAGCCACTTGGAGTCGTCCGGAGGTTTGGCCGCGATAGCTTCCGTGAGAAAGGCCTCTTTCTCGGCGTGGTCTGTAGGGCCATAGACCGTGGTGAGCTTGAAGGAGGTACCACATGACCGAACGGAGACGTTAGCCGAAATCAAGTGAGTGCCGAGATGAACGTTGGATATCTCCACATGTTCATCGCTCCAGAGTAAGAGGATGCCACCACGGGTGCCGGTGGACGGACGATGGGCGAAGGAGCGAAGCTTAAACCCGCCGATATAAGAAGCCGTTTGTTGATCGATGTGGTCGAGCTTGGTCTCTTGGATGCAAGCGATGTGACAGCGGGTATCGGCGAGGAAGGCGTGGACGGTGTCTTTGCGAGCTTGGTCATTAAGACCGCGGGTGTTCCAATCAGCAATGGAGAGATCAGGACCGATCATAATGAAGTTTAACCAAACAGATGAAGGGACGAGCACAGTACTTGTCCACAAAGCGAAAGACGGATGATGAAAAAAACACGGCGGAAAAGCAAAGGAGCTAAACAGGCACGTCCTGGGTCTCTGGCTCGCAACCTCCTGGGCCTCCCATAGCAATGAGGGACTCGTCCGCTTCGGCCAAGCTGCGGATGTTGAGTTTGAAGATCTTGGTAAGAGCTTCAATCGCCTTGTCCGGGAGCGAAGCCTTGAACTTGTCGACGTAGGCCTTCCTTGATTCGAGCAGAGGGACTCCAGCGGCAGCAGCGCCCATCTTGGTGTTCAGAACGTGAACTGCCTTATCAACGGCATGCATCTTCGGCTTGTTGAGGAGGCGGGCGCTGCGCCGATTCTCAGAAGAGGGGTGCACCTCGTGCCGTGCAGGCAACAGCAGCTCCGGCGCAAGGCTCGGCAGGAGAGGAGCCTGAGGGCGCACGAACAGGTTGTTGATGTTGGATGAAGCGTGTTCTTCGGCCTCGGGCTCGAGCAGGGCCTGCATCTCTTCATCCTTGGCGACATCCTCGGCAGTGTCCTCCCAAGAGTCTGGCACCACAGAAGGTGAAAGTGGCTCGGACGGGGCCGAGTGAAGAAGAGGCGGGGCAGGGGGCGTCGTCGAGACGTCCCCGATGTCGTCCAGCCAAGCACTGGGGAGGGGGGCCCGCTGTGCACTTGAGGTGGAGGCGACGCGAGCCTAGAGAACCCCGAGGCAAAGGCCGGCGGCAGTCCCTTGATGGCGGACGTCCCAAAACTGACTGTTGACAAATTCCCCGGCCTGCCCCGGGCGTTTCGGGTCGATCCGAAAAGCCACCGGGCCTAAAAACAGATCCAATAAGAGTTGTGGACTTGTTGGGCCAGCACCCCTATCCTCACTCCCACATCTGTAGCAGGTAGAGCTTCTTCTTCCTCGAGAGACAGAAAGGGGAAAAGAGACCAAGATCCACGCGAGGAAAAGAGAGGATCATGGAGGATGAAGATGAAGACCAAAGTGGAAGAATCAAAGACCTTAAGGGGAAATCTCTTCAGCTCAGTCCATCACCATCTCTTCAGGTTCAGTCCATCAAAAGCATCCCATGAAAATCTGCCAACATGTTTGAAAAACAAAATCAACCAAAACTCACAGGTCCACAAACATTTGTTCTAGTATGAAATACAATCTACTTTCTGCAAAGAGTTAGACAGAGCAACATATGTAGGCAGCAAAAAAGGGTGCAAACCTGTAGGATAACACAATTAAGATTTAAGTCATTTAACAGGATAAGCCTATGATCACAGCAGATCGCTCAAGCTGCAAGCACTCAATGATTTACTCGGCTAACTGATGGAATAATCGTGGAACTAAGCAGACAAAACAACTCTGAATCTAAGAAAGGTTATCGTCAGAGAACGAAAAAACACTGCAGTCGGGTGCATGGCAAAACTAGAGGAAAATGCAAAATCTTAGCAAACTACAAACGACTGAACTCCAATCACACTACTGAAATCCTATACCAAACTGAAGACCAATACTGAAGCACTCATGCCATACAATCTAGTTTCTGCAAAGATTTAATCAGAGCAGCATAGGTAGGCAGCAAAAAGGGGTGCAAACCTGTAGGATAATACAGGACATCCAAGTAGAGCTCGATATACCATAGTCCTCTTGACAAAATCCAGCATTCAGATAAAAAACTCAGGTATAACAGAAAAGCGTCATAGTAGATGCTCAGCTTTGTTCTGGATCAAACCAAAAAGAAATACAGCAAAAATACTGCTTTCCCAAAACATCTTTATATTGTGAGGTAGAGAGAGTACAAATGATCAATCCAAAAAAAATCAGCAAAATGCATATGTATAGATTTTGGTAAACAAATGCGCTGGGTTAGAAGCAGTGATCGGACTCTCTACTTACAGATGCACTGAATCATTTCTGAGAAAAAGAAAATTGGCCTATATCTACAGGTCATTCCGTGACGGATAACATCTGGTATTCTATAGGTACCACAGGCGCCATAGACCAAACTGGTATCCGTGCAAAAGCGGATTCCAGAAAAAAATCACTTATCTTAAACAAAGTTGAAGAAGCGGATTCCAGAAAACATAACTTATCTTTAAAAAAATGTCTGGATAATCTCCACTACTGATGCCTGGATGTGCTCCTTTGAGAAAACGAACACCTGACACACTAACAGAAAAAAAGAAATATGCAGAAACACTGAGCCATGAAGTTCCAGGTTTGTTATATCCAAAAGACATCTAGAAAGCAAAAAGTTAAGTTTACCGTGTAAGCATATATGACACTCACACCACCCACCTGCTAAACATTCTCCAAAAATGCGACCTTTTGGCTCCAGAACGGTGAATTTCAGCGATGCACTTGTCTGAAAAAAAGAATGACGCATAATAGATTATACTCCAAAACCCCTGGGAAAAACTGGTACGTACATACAGTCTACTAGTAGCATAATCTCTCCCTTGCTGTGTTTTATCCAATTTTTTCGGTTTTGTACGCACTGATGTCTGGTGTTCTTTCCGTGGCTTAATTAAACTTTAAACACTGCACAATCCTTGCTGCAGAGACTGCCCGACAAGTTCTCTAAGTTGCTGGACGGCCAAGAGCCCCGTGAAGTGACACTCGGGGAGGCAAGCGGCGGGCGTAGCCTGTGGGACGTTGAGGTGTTGTTTGACGGCGAAGGTCACATGTATCTCGACCGTGGCTGGGAGCGGTTCGCCCGCGCTCATGACCTCGGGCTGGGGAACTTCCTTGTCTTCACCTACGACGGCGACGCCGTGCTCAACGTCAAGGTGTTCGACGGAAGCATGTGCCGCAGACACTACCACCACCAGTCCACCACGACGAAGAAAGTATGCATTTCTTCTTTCTCTTATATGTCTTTGTGTCATGGCGACTTGTTGTAGCTTGTAAGAACAGAATTAAGATGGATGACTTTCGCATCTGGGCAGAAACAGGCAGCGTGGAACCAGCAGCGAGAGTGGCAGCAACAACAGCATGGACAGTTCCAGCAACGACATCGGCGACAGTGCCAGAAAGAGCAGCAGCACGGGCACGGGCAGGGGCACGGCGGAGATGAACATCAGCGATAGTGCCAGAAATAGCAGCGGCACGGCGGAGATGAACATCGACGACGCGCTGACGTCGCAGTTCACCGTCACGCTGAAGCCGAGCCACCTGGGCGCGAGGCAGAAGTAGTATCTGGTGAGACGCCGAGATCTAGCTCGATCTTGTGCAGTTCCTCGTCGGGGACGCGTCCCGATCAAGTTCGTGCTAATAATTCCTTCCCTTGGCGGCCGGCATTGTGCAGAACGTGCCGCCGGTGTTCCAGAACGCGCACGGGTACGACGGGAGGAGCGAGGTGGTGCTGCGGATGCGCGGGGAGAAGTGGACGGTGATCCTGAAGCACAACATCCGCGCGGGTGGCAAGACCCGCGCGTCGCTCAGGAACGGCTGGCACCAGTTCTGCGTCGACAACCGCCTCGGCGTCGGCGACACGCGCTCAAGGTGGAGGTGCGCAAGCGAGACGGCAGCTTCATCGATTGATAGGCGCCTCCGATGCATCAGCCTGGCTCCGTGGCGTCACCTTGCCCATGCTCATCGTCCGAGATCCTCCACAACTTGCCCCGTTGCATCATCGTGTTCTAAGCGGTCACAAATGATGAGGGCGATGGAGTTTATCTTTACTTTCAGTCGATTCGTTTTCTGCTTAATAATTGTAAGACTTGAATTCCTGGTAATCTAGTACCGATGATGCCTAATAGCAGAGTAACAAGAGAATAAACTGGACTGGCTATGATTCCCCATGCATGTAAAAATGCTGAAATTGCTCTTCAGCTCTTGACATGAGATTGCTGCTTTTATAAACACACGATGATGAGATTACATCTCACATGTGCAGGGAATCTTGCTAATCCCTCGGCATGATAGCGGGGGCCGAGCACTCCCTCTCAATCTGTCAAAAAGGATTCAGTATTTCAGTGCTACGGTGTCTGTTTTGCTTTGGATTATAGAAGAAATCCCGTGTAAGCTGGGTTTAAAATAGCGCGCTATTTCTCCGCTAATACCACGCAATAGCATATTTGGAGGGTCTACGCTAAATTTTAGTAATTTTGTTCGCTATAGCGCTATTTGTGAAATAGCATGATATATCATGCTAAAACTTCATAGCGTTAGCACGCTATTTTTTCAATCTAAGTTGCTTTCACTTTTTTGTGGTGATGAACTACAATATGTTGGTTCCTTTTCTAGATTAGAACCTAATATCGCTAATGGTGATGATTCTTAATAAAGAATTTATATTATGTTGTTGCCTTGTGGAATACTGATGTTAGCCTTCTGAAAAATTAGAGATCTATTTATTGTATGTGGTTATCTATGTATGATTCAGTCATTTTTTGGACTAAATATCCAACCTTTTTAGCGAAATTCTTCATTTTTAGACTATATTTAATATATTTTTTAAATGCTATTTGAAATATAGCACAAAATTAGCACGATATAGCGTCTATAGCGTTTGAAGGAGGCCGACGCTATTTCATTTAGCACGATATTTTAAACCTCTAAGCTCTCTACGCTTTGAAGGTACAATTTGTATTTCCCCGCCCATAATAACCAAATCTTTAAAGTACTCCCTCCAATTTCTTTTAATTGACTCGTATTTAGTATAAATTTATAATAGATTTAAATCAATTACACCCTCTGATCCTAAAAAAATATCAGACCGCTAATTTTGTACAAAAGCCCTCATCTTTTACTTCAACTCAACCCGCACTCCAGCTCTCGCATGCATGTGTTCAGGAAAAGCATCTTACCGCACATGGGCTTGTGTGATGGCTAGCTAGGTAGCTCCCGCACTGCACGCATGCACATGGTTCTCTCGCATCCATGTACGAATTGGTCTGACTTTATAAGGTCTTAATTGCAAAACGAATCTGGACGCCACATATTTCGGATTGGAGGGAGTAAAAGAGATCGGCTGGAGTACTCAATAGTTATAGAGACACACATACAAGCAATAAGATGCAACACAAAAGTGATTATCTTGAAACGGGTGTGTGGTTTTTCTATATATAGGTGTTATCTATATAAAAAATCTGAATAAAAGCTAGAGAAATGGACTTAAAATTAAGAAAATTAGGATCATTACCTCTGTAATGTTTGACTGTTGTACGATGGGCTGGCCTAATGGGGACGAATAAATACTTCTGGCTTGGAAATTAGGATTTGTGAGGATAAGTGGCTTGGTAGTGCTACACTCCGAGAACATATTCAACACTGTACAATATTGTGCATCACAAAAGCAAAACAACAGCAAATGTGTTGGAATGTTTACCACCAAATGTATCGTTCAGAAGAGATTTTTTTTGGTTCCAGACTGTATCTTGGAATGCTTTGATACAACGACTGGATTTTGTCTAGTTGGTGCTAGGGATGGATGAGTTTAGAACGGTATTTTCTTAGTGGATTCCATGTAGAATTGGTTAATTCAGCCAGATGTGCCGATTGATAATAATAATAATAAAATTTGGAAAATGAAGATTCTATTAAAGACTAAGTTTTTTGCGTGGTATCTTCGTGGAGAGGTAATCCTCACTAATAAAAATCTTGTGAAATGCAATTGGCAGGGAAATGCAAAGTGTGTCTTCTGTCATCGTGATGAGACAATAAAACACTTATTTTTCAAGTGCAATTTTGCTGGATCTATATGGTCAGTCATCCAAATAGGTTCTACCTTATACCGAGCACGTAGCGTTGTTAATAGTTTTGGCAATTGGCTGAACGGTGTGGATCATAGGTTTAAAGGACTTATAAGGGTGGGAGCGCTTGCCGTTATTCGATCGCTATGGTTATGTAGAAATGGCAAGGTGTTCAATGATAAAAATTCCTCTCTCATGCAGGTTATCTACCGGTGCACAGCTACACTTCGTTCATGATCATCCCTACATCATGTGGAGAATCACAATCTATTTATGGAGGTGTCTACTCGGTCGAAAGATACGGCGAGGGATATGTTTATCCAATATGGATGGCGGTGTAATCTTCAGATTGGCCTTCCAGTACCTTAGGCGGCTTTGCAGTTCACAAGATGTTTACTTGTATGCGTTTTTTTCTTTATTTCCATGTTGCTTCTGTTGGATTTGAGCGGCTGTGTGCATTTTGGTTATACAAAGGTCGGGTGTAATAGTTAAACCTTTTAAGTAATAAAACGTCCTTTATAAAAAAAAAATCACTACATTGTCTGTTTTCCTCTATATATAATGCTCCGTGGGCTTAAAAAAATTCAGCCAAACCTACACCCATCTCCAAGAATCTCTGAGCCTCCCATTTCCAACTATCCCTAAGCCGTCGGAACACTCCGGGCCTTGCTGCGACCACTGGAGCTCCGGGCCTTGTTGCGGCCGGCGGATTCGCAGCACGCCGAGTGGTGCGAAGGAGAGGCACCTCGCGCTACCGGTACCAGTTTGCTGCACCTTTTACTCCATTTGTACAAGAACTTGTACGTCGCGTCGAGCTTACTATGATCCATGCCGACAAACTCAAGCGCACCAATCGGGGTGCCGAGGTGTGGCACATCGGCATCGTGCTACTAGTTTACCGTGCCCTCTACCCCACTCAGACTTCCCAGGTCCGCCACAATCTCCCGTTGATCCACGCTGCCGTATGGCATTTGTGGGGCAGCGACTCTGAATATACTACCTCATTTTGGGATTATAAGACCGGCACATATATCTAGGTCAGCAATTTGATCAACATAAAATAAATTGTTGAAAACAAAAATTATACAATTAGAAAGTAGAACATCTAAAAATCTTAATGATATATATTTTAAAATATATACCTTATTATGTTGGTTAAATTTGCAACCTTGGAATACGAGCCAGACTTATAATCCCGAACTGATGAAGTAGTACTCATTTCGTTACCAGTAATTGAGCCGATGAACTAATGCTTCTATATGTGTAGTATTCTAGGATTGTTAACTGTCTATGATACTTACTAGAATGCTTTCAATATTTTATAGTATTATCAAACCATAATTTATATATGTGTGGATGAAAACTTTTTATGTAATTAATTCCAAATCTACATCATAGTTTTTTTTGATGCTTACTTCATAATTTAAAAGTGCACCGATGAGTTCTACTTGGCAAAGTCTAAATCTTGGGCAGTAGCTAATATTACAAATGATTAATCAATTGTATTTTTCCCACTTACAAAAGATGATTGGTAGTACATATGTGCTTGAGTGTGTATTTAAAATGTGAGATGTTATTATGCTTGGTCTATTTTAAACCATAGCAAATATGTATTGTATTGTTGTAATTAAAAAACAGAGGCCGGTTTCGGTGACACTCTACGAGAGCAGGCAATCGTCTTTCCTCATATTTGCCTTTATATCTAAAATGTTTATAAATTAATATTGCAACAAGTCTACATTCATTTAGTTCATTATAATGCATAACAACTTATGAACTTAATTTTTTAAATTGAACTAGTGTCATTTCTACCGGAATCGTGGGTAAAGGAGGGAAGATGCACTACAAGGATTCGGGTCTTTGCGACAAAAAATTTCGTCGCAATACATACTGAATTGTGGCAATATGTATCTATTGCCACGAAATGACATTCGTTGGCAACCGTTGCAATTGAACACATGGTAATAGGTTACTGCCACAAAAATGCAATCATGGCAATAAAGTGTGCTATTGCTACTATCATGTGGAAAATTGCCACATTTTTCCCGTGGCACCACTCACTTAATGCCACAATATGGTTTGTTGAGATAGTTTAATGCAACATGTAACCAATCGTGGCGACTGATAGCTCGTGGCGATAGACATTACTGGCAATAACCTATGTCAACGACGCTCATTTCGTGGCATATTCTCTTCTGTGGCAATAAATTAAACTATGCCAACAATCCTTGTTTTTGTGGCATTAGTTATTTTGCCAGCAATCACTACCCTTGTGGCAAGATAATTTATTCTTTTTCTTGCGAGAGAACCATACCACAATACAAAAAAAATTGATAGACAAATGATAGAATACAATATGAATGTAGTGACAAATAATTCAATATTTATTACTGAAATACCATCCGATACATGTAAATTGCTTAGACAATAGACAATTTACAATTCAGCATCAAAATATAATATTCTACTAATCATATATGTATTTCTTATAATATTTTGCCTAACATGTACAAATCTGATGTTCGAATATAGGAAGTCTTGCTGATCTATTGAGAACCACAATGAGAATAGTATCGCCAGATCTTTCATAAGAGTGTACTGCAAAATAAAACAGAAATATCATATAAATGTAGTAGCAAATACGTGAACTCCAGATTAACTCCATGAAAGATGAGCCAGTATACATAATGAAATGTACAAATAGCATATCCTAGTAATATTAGGGGTCACACAAGATTGTTTTATTACATTGTATTGGTTAAATACGTGAACTCCAGATTAACTTCCGGCATGGATGAAAAAAAGTGAGGAGTCGGCGAGGGGGTGCGGCCGGTGTGGGCGACGGCGGCAGCTGGGCAGGCCAGCCAAAATCCGGTGGCTATGCCGGTCATCTTCATGGGAAAAAGAAGACAGGGGAGAGAGAAGGTGTGGGGCTGGGTGGATAAAAACGGACGTCCCGAGCTGTCCTGAGCCATCCGGACAGACGCAAAGTCCACCTAAATTTAAGTCGGGTTTGGGTCGCCCCGGACTTTAATTGCCGTCCATTTTGCATTTGGGTTCGCGCGTTGGGACATGTTTTTACCCAAAAGGATGCACGCGGACGTTTTGCGTAACCGCGTTGGAGATGCCCTTAGGTCCGGTACAAGACTATATATCAAGGATCAGTTTGGCGGGCCGTTTTTTGCTTCACGCTCAGTTTTCTGCAAAAATAGGTGGGCCCGTTTTTTTTGGCATGCGCTACAATTTAGGCGTCAATTTTGTCGGTCCGGCTAAACAAGGTAGTGACATATTAATATACTGACATGCAGTCCATGGATTTGCAAAAAAAATTGTAGTCCATCACTAAACTTAAAGGCCACACAATATGTTGTCAGACATTGTGTTATTAAGTTGTGTGACTGTGACATACACTCTATCATCAAAATTCTATTTTTCTACCAATTAGTTCAACCTGAAACATGGGACGTTGTATAGGGCATGGATACATAATTTGTCTCAATAAGCAATAGTTATTGCAATAAAATAGGGTTGACGCAAAACGTGTGCTATTACGAAAAATATGTATTATGTGGCAATACAAGACTATTTTTTCCAACAATACTAATAACTAATGCAACATGAGAAAAATGTTGTAATATCTTTCTGAATATTTCCACAAATTTTGCGTTTGTTGCATTACCTAGTCTCTATTGCAACATGATGAATACTTCACGCAACAAAGCATTATCGTCGCAATATCACCACCATATTACAATGCCAATGCGTTTTGTTGCAATATGTGTCCTCTATTCCAACAAAAAGGGTACTTGGCGCTACAAAATTAAACTATGAGAATATGTGGAGTCTATTACCACAAACGGGGATTTGGTGGTAATAGTGCATCTTATTGCAACAAAACATGACCGTCGCAATAAGTTTTGTTGCAATACACCGGAATCCTTGTAGTGATGTTTTGATATCGTTTACCCACTTTTGTTTGCTAAGGAGATTTAAATATTTGTTATTGTAAATTCTATTTTATGTTCACTTATACGGATTTGTTGACTTGCAAACACATTTTGTTGATGAAATATAACTTTTCATTGATCCCTTGCTTTATTAATATAGTAGAACGATACCCCGCACGTTGCAGCGGGTATCTCTCTAAGAAATCGAATAAAACTCATAAAACTTGGTTTATAGAATATGCAATATTTAGTTGGCCATAGTAGCTAAGACACTAAATTTAATAGCCATAAAATGGATAAGTATTTGAAAAATTCAAGATTGTTATATTTCAGAGGTGTACGTGGTTGATTTAGATAAGATGAAATCAACCGACTGTAGAACCAAATGATATGGATGGCTTACATGAAAAATGTATGCACATTGCAGCATTATGTTTTTTTAAACATCTGGTATGGTTACATATATAAGAGCTCATAATTAACACTGAGTTTAATTCACAAAGAGTTTATTTGGTTGCCAAAACTATTTGGTGTTCAAGTTGGACATGACTTAACTATGTAATGATATAGCATGAGGGTGCGATATTATCAATCGAGCGGCAAATAAAAAGAATGACATTGCAAGTTTAATGGTTAAAATAGATAATCTAAATATATTGCATGTAGAGATAGATAATAAATAAGAACTACTATTAGTGGGATGATGTGGATAAATGATTGGCTAAGGAAGTAGGTGATGTGGATAGCTTGCATGTTGAGATAGACAAATATTAATTGCACTTAGTGGGGTTTTATTTTATAAGAAGTATAGATTTTGTTTGCAACACGATTCCTCGTCAACTAGGGCTGAGAGGCATTGTATCTAGGGCTACACTGCTTGTGGGGCTCTACAAAGAAATTAATCTACTTCTACCATTATACAATAGCTTTGTAACATGGACATAATGTTAGTCCCGAGCCTCCATGTAACTACGAGAACAAAAAAACTAATATGAAGATCGTCTGTATAAAACTTGACAAGTCCCGGAGTCTCCTTTTTCTCTCCAACCTCATGTTCATATGCGCCTCCTAAATAGCAACAGGTTTTGCATTTGTCAGTGATACAAAATAATTTCTGCCAAACACGTTTTAACGGACTGACTTGTACTGTCACAACAGGATTTTAAGGGCTGGCTTATCTACTGGTGACATAGAATGAGCATCATGTCAATCGATCATTTAAAAACCAGCAAGGATGGAGAAAGCAGATTCAACCACCAGCATATATAACTGAAAAAAGTGTAATCGCAATGAGAGAGAGAGAGAGAGAGAGAGAGAGAGAGAGAGAGAGTTACAACTAAGAGAGCCAATTATACTCTCCATACACTATGATATTTGTTAGGCACGTATTTTATAAATTTATAATACCCATGATCATGCTAATAACTAGAACATCTTCTCGTACTTTGCTTAGATTTAGATTAAATTAAACTCCAAGAAATTCAAAATTTTAAATAATATATTTTAAATTGGACTTCTTCTCTACCAATATTGTATTTGAATGATACAAAATTTAATTCTAGATACTCCCTCCGTTCCATAATGTTAGCCATAGCAAACTAACATAGTGATATTTATTTAATAATATCAACACAACTATGTGGTCTCTATTGCTAGTATTATAAATAAGACTGTCTGATGAAAGTATGAATAAAAGGAGAATCAGTGAGATGTGATAAAGTTGCAAACAGGTAAAACTATTTCGTATAATTCGTAAACATATACAAATTATCTTAGCTCCGTCTCACCTTTGATTATAGACACTACAATTTGTATTTCCCTATCCACAACAATCACATATGTGGCAACCACTCTAGAATTTTGTACTGGTTACAACTAAGAGGGCCAATTCTACTCTCCCTACACTATGATATTTGTTAGGCGCGTATATTATAAATTTATAATACCCACAACCATACTAATAACTAGAACATGTTATCATGCTTTGCTTAGATTCAGATTAAATTAAAATCCAAGAAATTCAAAAAATCAAATAATTTTTTTAAAAAAATTGGACTTCTTCTCCACCAGTATTGTATTGTAATGATACAAAATTAAATTGTATATACTCCCTCCGTTCCATAATTTCAGCCATAGCAAACTAACATAGTGATATTTATTTAATATTATGAACACAACTATGTGGTCGCTATTGCTGAGTATTATAAATACGACTATTTGATGAAAGTTGTATGAATAATAGGAGAATCAGTGAGATGCGATAAAGTTGTAAACAGGTAAAAAATTAGTATAATTCATAAACATGTACAAATTCACTCACCTTCGTCTCATCTTTGATTATAGGCTTACAATTTGTATTTCCCTATCCACAACAATCACATATGTTACACAAACACCGATCAACGAGGCAATTTATTTGAGGAAATTAGCAACCGTACCCCAAATTTCGTTATGAAATTGGATAAGTTAAGTCATTCATAGACTCACACCGTAAACACCCACATAATAAGCCGCATAAGTGTGACGTCCGGAAAATGGTGTCTTTTTTTTGTTATGCATGTTTTGCTTCATACTCATAGACCATGACTCTTGATTTTTTTTTCCGAAAGGGAGAATGAGTCCCTAGCCTCTGCATAGAAGTGATGCATACGGCCTTCTTTATTAAATTATTCAACAAATGCCTAACAAAAACTATACATAAAATATCCAAAGACAGCACGCAAGGCATAGTTATCGAGTTATGGGTTTTTTTACTGAGTATAACTTATCGGGCATGCAATGCAAGTACTCCTGTTTCAGCTTTTTACAAGGGGAGAGTGCATTTGCATTAGAGAGCAAGCAACGCAAGTTTGTGTAGTCAGTTTTACTTCTCCACAAAGATACAAAATCAAAACATACGAGTGCCACCGAGCCCATTTGTTCACCAAAGAAATTGCTATTACTACTCCCCTAATTTTGATTTACCCTTTCAGTTTCAATCAAAGACTACTTTTGCAAATTTTGACCTAATATATCAGAATAAATATGAACAATTGTAATACCAAATACATAAAATATAAGAGTATATATATACTTCACGATTGTTCGAATAATATTGACTGACATTGTAGAGTTGAGTTGCAGCTTGCTGAGAATAATTCTCATGATTTTTCATCTCTAATCTTATGGATCTCCCTAGCGGCAGGAAAAAGAGACAACTTACGTGCTCTTTTACCATAGCTCACAACTTACATATTGTTAGCGGCAGTCCTAGTTGCTTTGTAGGTATGCACTGAACTCAGTCGCCAAGAGTTGGTCCCGTATCTGCTCTGTATTAGTTGGACGGTACTCGACCTCGTTACGCTCCATGTCCACACGAATCAAGTACTGGCTTTTGTACTCGGCTCTAAAATCCGCTGCCACGTTCAGATCAGTGAGGATTAGATACACGACGTCTTCTTCGCTCCTGCTTAGGACCGGGAACGACGGCAAGGTCCGCAATAAGCCCAGCGATCGAGCGGTGGGCCTCGCTCTCCCAGATGTCCCTCACACGGTACACCTTGCCTTTCTTCCAGCTGCAGAGGTCCGGCGACAGCGTCCACACGGCCAGCCAAACCTCCTCGCCAGCTGACCGCTCGCCGTAGCCGTCCATGGTGACGAATCTGATGCTGCCACCGACACAAGCCATGGAACGGAACGCCTCCGCCTTCAACGGCAGCTTGGGCCTCTCGATGCGGTCATAGGTTGGGCACTCTCCTGGCAGCGGAACGAAGCGGAGCCCTGGTTGGGCGGCGCCATGGGGAAGAAGTACCGAGCCAAGATCACAGACCACCATGCCCTTGAACAGATCCACCCAGCAGAGAACGGAGCCTCCAAACGAGAAGCACATGTCGGCCTCGAAGAGGTGGTCCGGCGGGGATAGCTCGGGCGGGAAGATCGTGTTCTTCACGACCCACTCCGCCGTGGAAGACTGCCAGGTGCAGAGCGCGGCCTCAGGGGGGTCGGAGCCTCTTACCTTGGTGAGCTCGCCGAGGACATACCCGGCACCATCAAGGCACAGGACGGCGGCCGCTCCGTTACCGACGCCGTAACGGGTATAGTCATGGGGTGGCCGGGGGATCGTCGAGAGGGAGTTGCTGCCGCCGTCGTAGATCAGATAGCCTCCTTTCAAGTTCTTGGTGCCCGCGCGGTAAGGACCGGCGTAGAGCGCGACCAGATTCTTGTCGGCGCTCGCGATGAAGCCATACATGATGTCTTCGCATAGCTGCGGGATGGATTCCGTCGGCCGCAGGATGCGGAGGGAGGATAGTTTCGGTGGACTGCCCAAGTGCGCGTCTGGCTTTAGGACTCGCAGGTAGGCGAGGTTGGCGTCTCTAATGTCTTCGGAGCTTGGTACTCGCCTTGCTATTCTGCTCCCGCCGCCGACCGTTTGCTCTGCTTCTGCTTCGCTCGCGCTGCCGGACGCTGCCGCATCGTGCTCGAAGAAAATAGCCCGATTCAGCAAGACCCAAGGAGGGGCCATGGCAGCTAGCTAGGGTTGGGTTGCGTCGAGAAAAGAGAGATAGATGGCCAGGGCTGAGGAAGGATGAAGGAAATAGAGTTTACCAGTATCAAAAGTTTTGAGGGGAAGATATAAACCTTTTTTGGGAATTGGGGTACGTATCGAGATGGTAACAGAGTTGGAGTCGGACCCGGCCGTGGGGGAACAAGGGTGTGACGTTGGCATTGTTCGTGCTTGACTTTTTCTTTTGAAATTGTAAAAACTATATTCGATCAGGTACTCAGGTAGTTTAGGTCTACTAGCATATATAACTTCCGAGCCCTGGTTCTCACGTGTATATATATAGGACTGTCTAATTAACAGCTAGTTGTTTTTATATTCGTCCACAATCACTTTTTTTGACCAATTGTGTGTTGCCATGTGTTTCTCTCATTCTTTCTCAGTTGGCGCGAATAAAGAACAAAACTGACTGTTGACAAATCCCTGGCCTGCCCCGGGAAGATCTGGGCCTCATTTCGGGTCGATCCGAAAAGCCATCGGGCCTAAAAATAGATCCAATAAGAGTTGTGGACTTGTTGGGCTAGCACGCCTGTGTCCACGTGAAAAACATCGAACAAGTTGCCCTTCCAGCACCCCTATCCTCACTCCCACATCTGTAGCAGGTAGAGCTTCTTCTTCCTCGAGAGACAGAAAGGGGAAAAGAGACTAAGATCCACGCGAAGAAAAGAGAGGATCATGGAGGATGAAGATGAAGACCAAAGTGGAAGAATCAAAGATCTTAAGGGGAAATCTCTTCAGCAGTTCAGCTCAGTCCATCACCATCTCTTCAGGTTCAGTCCATCAAAAGCATCCACGAAAATCTGCCAACATGTTTGAAAAACAAAATCAACCAAAACTCACAGGTCCACAAACATTTGTTCTAGTATGACATACAATCTACTTTCTGCAAAGAGTTAGACAGAGCAACATATGTAGGCAGCAAAAAAGGGTGCAAACCTGTAGGATAACACAATTAAGATTTAAGTCATTTAACAGGATAAGCCTATGATCACAGCAGATCGCTCAAGCTGCAAGCACTCAATGATTTACTCGGCAAACTGATGGAATAATCGTGGAACTAAGCAGACAAAACAAATCTGAATCTAAGAAAGGTTATCGTCAGAGAACGAAAAAACACTGCAGTCGGGTGCATGGCAAAACTAGAGGAAAATGCAAAATCTTAGCAAACTACAAACGACTGAACTCCAATCACACTACTGAAATCCTATACCAAACTGAAGACCAATACTGAAGCATTCATGCCATACAATCTAGTTTCTGCAAAGATTTAATCAGAGCAGCATAGGTAGGCAGCAAAAAGGGGTGCAAACCTGTAGGATAATACAGGACATCCAAGTAGAGCTCGATATACCATAGTCCTCTTGACAAAATCCAGCATTCAGATAAAAAACTCAGGTATAACAGAAAAGCGTCATAGTAGATGCTCAGCTTTGTTCTGGATCAAACCAAAAAGAAATACAGCAAAAATACTGCTTTCCCAAAACATCTTTATATTGTGAGGCAGAGAGAGTACAAATGATCAATCCAAAAAAATCAGCAAAATGCATATGTATAGATTTTGGTAAACAAATGCGCTGGGTTAGAAGCAGTGATCGGACTCTCTACTTACAGATGCACTGAATCAGTTCTGAGAAAAAGAAAATTGGCCTATATCTACAGGTCATTCCGTGACGGATAACATCTGGTATTCTATAGGTACCACAGCCGGCATAGACCAAACTGGTATCCGTGCAAAAGCGGATTCCAGAAAACATAACTTATCTTTATAAAAAATGTCTGGATAATCTCCACTACTGATGCCTGGATGTGCTCCTTTGAGAAAACGAACACCTGACACACTAACAGATAAAAAGAAATATGCAGAAACACTGAGCCATGAAGTTCCAGGTTTGTTATATCCAAAAGACATCTAGAAAGCAAAAAGTTAAGTCTACCGTGTAAGCATATATGACACTCACACCACCCACCTGCTAAACATTCTCCAAAAATGCGACCTTTTGACTCCGGAACCGTGAATTTCAGGGATGCACTTGTCTGAAAAAAAGAATGACGCATAATAGATTATACTCCAAAACCCCTGGGAAAAACTGGTACGTACATACAGTCTACTAGGATGCCGTGGCGCGGCGGCACGCTGCGCCTGTCAGGTTGTATCTATGGCTTATAAAAGATTTCTGGCGGTATTGCTGAGTGATAACACCTGAAAGATGCATTTTAATTAAGCGGGATTCTTTGGTATGCACGAAAGAGTGATACAAAACAAATAGATGAGAGGGGGATTAGGTAGTAGGCTAGCAGCAGTAATATATAAATCAGATATCTATACCATTTTGATTAAGCGGGCTTCTTTGGTATGCACGAAAGAGTGCTACGAAAACAAATATTAGAAAGGTGTGATACAGTGCATGACTATACTCATAGGTGATCATCTGTTGATGCATTCTGATATATCATTTATCATAATCCCTCTAGGTCATGTGGGTGTAACTTTCTACGGATTATAAGATTTCTTTGATCTCGTAGTTATTTCTTTTAAGATAGAACACATTAGTTGTGCTAGAAAAATACAACATAACCATTTATATAGTTTTGATGACGAATATCATGTTTTGGAGTTAAGTTCCATGCAGGGAAGCACAACCATTTCTTTCTTTCTTTTTTGGAAGCACGTCCATGCTGAATATTCATATTTTTTTTGAAGATTATTCATTGATAATAAAATGGATCGATTTATACTGATTAAGTGACTTGTACTTTGTCAGATAAGCACAAACAGTGTACAGACGCACGTACAGTCCTAATCTGTCAAAGAAAGCACAATCCTAGTCTCTCATTTCTGATTTCTTTTGTCACACAAGTATGCACCGCAACAGTGACACGCATGCATCCTCATTCATCAGCTTTCTCCCCACTCCGATCCCATTCTCTATCTCTCCCGTGAAGCCGCGGCCACCGTCGCTCCCCAATTCCGACTGGCGTAGCCATCAATCCACACGGGCGAGCACACGACCATACACCCCCTGGCCTGTACCGCCGCTTTGTCACTGGCTCACTGCCGCCATGGCCTTCTTTTGACAGCCCTTGTCCGCCTTGCAGACCTTTGCTCGGGGTCGGGGGCAAAGCGGTCACGCATCGGCAAGCCTCGAAGCACCAGAAGCTGAGGGTACGCCCCGCCACCGCCTCTTACACGAAGGGGGACGCACACCCTTCGGCGGCAGCCAAGCGCTAGAATCGGAGCTGGATGCGCCTTGCGCCACCGCGGCATCCTTGGAGACGGTAGCCACCGGGTCCGACCTGTGGCTGCTCGGCGAAGGTAGTCGCAGCAGCCTTTCCAGGCGCTATGGCCACAGGCGGCAGGTCCACCCATTGTGTAGAGCGAGGAGCAGAACACAGAACCACGTGGTGCTGCCATTGTTTCTGCTGATGTGCTGCTCCTCCTTTTTTTGACAGAACCCAGAGGTTTTTTCCTTTACTTATATTCATTCACTAATTTTGCACATCTACTGGCATTTGTGTTGAGTTTACTTCTCCTTTCTCTGAGTGATCTGTTCATTCTCTTTTTCTCCAGAGATTATTGAGGCACTGAGACCTCAGAAAAATCACTATGACATGATCAAGCAGCCGGCAGCACGAAGGAATCAGTTCGGACTCTTGTTTTATTCTTCATAATTATCTTCCAAGATGTTAACCCGTTGGGAAGTTAAACATGCCATTCATACATAGCATCGATTGGAAGAAGTTGCATGCTATCATGATTAAAGGGCAGTGACGCGAGGGTTCAAAGCTGGAATGGGGCGCCGGACCGAGATGCTATGTCCCATCAACTTTACCGATCAATTTCAATTTGTAAGGGAAGGAAATGAAGGCACATAGCTGGTATGTTTCTCTTTCTTAGGCCACTGAAAGCAATTTCTTTCGTATATCTTACCGGATTGGCCAAGCCAGTTTCAAATTCCTCTATGGTAATTAGAGGATGAGAAAATTGTCTCTTCCGGTTTCATCTTTAGTTTATTTGGTGCACTGTATTCTGTTTTCTGTGCGCGTATGAATGAATTGAAATCAAAGATGAATGGCAGAAATTAACTATACGGAACTGATATTGGTATGTTCCTCTTTGTTTAGGTAATAAAATCGAATTTACTTTACACATGTACACCAGATGATTGCATCAATTAGCTCTGAAGTCTCTTTGCTGAGCTAGAGAGAATAACTATGATGTTCCCTTTTTTCCCACTTGCTTAATATGGTCAGTTCTATTCTTTGTGCTTATATGAATAAGCTAAAAGTGGAGAAGCAAAGTAAAAAAATGCTCATTAGCCATGGCTCTTTAGTAAGTGAACTGATTACAATGATCAAAAGTAACACAAACCCAGATAAGATAAGAGATATCCTTCAGTATGCTATTACGTCTATGTAGAGCAGCACAAAGTACAAAAACTACTGACTGCGCCATAACATAGTACCAGCTGGTAATATAAAGCATACATATTTAGAGGTAACGTGATTTATACTAAATAAGTTGTCTCTATGACTGCACCAATTGTCTAGGGTACAGCTCGCATTTATAGCCCTCTGAAGCTAATTCCCTGATTATACTCCAGCTCCTGCAATGGAATTCAAATAACCAGGTCATATATTGTGTATGAGACAAAAACAAATAGTCTGATGCGTAATTTATAGACTCACCACAAAAACATCTAGAAAACACATCATCTAGGATTGCATCAGCCTGTATAGCCACACTAAGTAGTGGGCAGCATGGGAGGATAAATTATGCATGAACCAACACATCGTTTCAGCAAAAGAGTACTGCCAGTACGTGCACTTCAGGGTCAGCCCTCTAAATTCCCTAGGCAGCAAAAACTGGAATCCAAAAAGGAACAGAAAACGTGATGCCTTGAACAAAGAGCAAAGCCTGGAAAAAAGAGCAATGCCTTTGAATGCAAAAAAGGGATAGGAAACACGCCCGTGGTAGTACCTTTTTTCGGATGGATGGTTAGTTTTAGTTACCTTTAGCTATTTTTGAGTGTACATTTGATTGTATGCAGTATGGCGGATTGAAAGACCTATAGTTCACATATTGATCATAGTATTTTTTAGGAAAGGCTTAAGATAACATAATCAATAGCTGACTATGGTTGCTTATATACACAAATTGTTCTAGCTTCTAGAATGCAAATGACCAGAGGCAACAGGTGTACGCCCAATAACTTTCATAACACATGACATATATGCTTCTTAGCAACTTAAATGGCCTTATAAAGGAGAGATAATTTAGCCACTGGTTGACCTTATTTTTCATTGCATTACATTGTAAGAGAAGCTTACAGAAAAAAAAATCAGGCAACCGTAGATGTTGAAATATTTATCAAGAGCTTACAACTGCTGAGGTAATGAATATATGACCAAGGAATGCACAAAGCATGGGTAATAACGCAGCTAGGATCAGAATACCTATATATAGCTGTTTATGGAGTAACTGACTTGGTATTTAGGCAAGTGGTACCTGAAGAGAACAACAATCATTGTGAAGGGCCAAGGCAATGAAGGCGACCTGCAATGAGTTACAGAAATAAAGCTGAAGCTAAGCGTTATAATAGGCTAGTTTATCGACCAATCTATTTCAGAAAAGTCTATCAGTAGTACTCTACCTTACACCAAACAATAAGCAGTAATGCTAGGACAGTTTTTTACTAAAATCTTACAAAGCAAGATAGAATTTTTTATCTAAACAAATTGGGATGTGAAAGCAAGGGCAAAGATGAGTAGGAGTATATTAATGAAGATTAAAGAAATTAAATAGCTGGTGCGAAATCATGTTGCTTTGCTCACTGATATGAATCTAAAACTAAGATGTGTGCCAACGCAGAGGGCCAAGTAACTAACCGACCAATTCACTATAAATGGAAAAACTGTTAGTAATATTTTTTACCGTGTACGTACAAATTTTGTTCCTATAACAAATCTGCAGTATTTGATGGAGCCATGCAGTTCAGTGGAAAAGGATTGCAAGAGTAAAATAAAACACACACATGCATTTTATTCTCTGTGCAACTGTTCAGGTAGAGTGCAGTGAACATCCTCTGTTTTTTGTTTGTTTGTTGAACTAATCATATTTCAATACCATATTCTGCTACCTAAAAGAAGGCTAGAAATTTATATTATCCCCAACCTGTTCTAATTTCCTATTGGCTCCATGCATGCTCCATGAATCTTTCACAGCTGTTTGAGAATCCCTTGTCAGATTATAAACTTGGCCTGCATCATGATGCCTTACAAAAGATAAGTTCCTTTTGGGCATCAAGAGGGGTGTAAGTGCATGTACTTGATTTGGTTGCCAATGACATAGGAGCATCTATTTATAAACTTGATCTGCACATGACTTTATCTGGACATTCTATTTTCATTCATTCGCCATTACCAATCATCCAAACATCAAGGTCTATAATAATTACCGTACCTGCATAGCAAGTGCTATTTAATTCAAGAGTATTTATGTACCATTTACATGGAGGTGTGATAGGAAGCATAAAGCCAAATTTGAAAGCATCTAACTCAGTGGTGTATCCATAACCCATTCGACATTGATGTCGGGCACAACTATTTCTTTTCCAAATTCAGACAAAAGGGAATGTACATGAATATAGGATCATATAAATATGAAAAGTGTATTGAGTATGAAAATTCTGAAAACCTTTAAACTGGCCAAACGTTGCCATCCTGAATAAGGTCGGGAACATGGAACCGCGTGTCTTTTGACTTTGAATAGGGAGGTAACGTTAGAAAAAAAAAATCTATATGCTTCGAGAGGCCATGAGCGCGGTGAAGAAACACAACAATATCACGAATTTGGTCATCTGACATAGACTAAATGATTTTCAGACAACTCCTCTATATAAGCAGTTGAAAATCTTTGTCCTAAAAAGCAAATGGAAAGTGGTGGGAGTAAGTACCTATAACAACTGATCAAACCAACAGTTTATTTTTCCAAAACACTCACCTTTCAGATTAAATCTTATATTCTCAGAATCTGGCAGGAGAAGGCCAATACCAACCCTCTCCGTTTCTGATAGACCGGGTTCATTTGACAATGTTTCATCACTGATATATACTATCCTCAGTGCTTCACCAAACCAGGTGATTAAGTACAGTCTATCAAGAGATATCTGAAATAGTGGATAAAACATCTTGCTTTGATTCAGAGTTTTTGCCACCCCATACTCAGCAGCACTTCGTCCAAACAATCTTGAAGAAGTAAAACAACCATCGGGAGCTAGCTGAAACATGAAAACAAAAACAATTTAGGATGGATATGATCCATAAAGTAAAACAAAATAAACTTCAGGATGAATCAGACTAAATGCAAGAAATATCTAACACAATAGTACTTTGAAGATTTAATCAGGAAATCGGCGAGATGTCCATGGTAAAGTACTACAGGATAGGAGGGGGATAGTGTAGGGCAAGTTGCCCTATCCAATCGACTAAGTAGCTCTCTTTGTAGTCTCTGTTGTGCGCCAGCAATCTGCCGCTGCAACCCGGTGGCCGGGCGCGACGTTGCCGGGAAGGCGAGACTGGCGGTCAGCTCTTCCTGCTCCGTGCAGGACCTCTATTGGGAGGCAGAAAGGAGAAAGGGGGCGTCGCGGCCGCTCTCCTCCTGTATGATGGAATTCATAGGCGGTGGCAGCCTTGGCGATCCTCTTCGTTGTCGACGGCCTACTGCTTAGACAACTTGAGGCCGTCGTCCCCCGTGGGCAGAGGTCGCGGTGCCGGCAGTGGCCATCGCGCCGAGTGCCGGGCCCTGCCTGGAGCCGTAGTTTCCTGCTGTGAGCCGCTCCACCTCACAAATCTAGGGCAGTGTCTGGGACGTGGGATCTCGGCCAGGGAGGAGCTTCCAGAGGGAGGCAAGAAGATTTGATGGAGAGATCGTGGGGAGAGACGGGGAGGAAGAGTGTCTATCGTGGGACAGGAAACCAATCCAAGGTCATCTCGATTGTTCGCGTGGGTAAGAGCATCCCCACTCGTTGGCGCTCCCCACGTCCAAATCCGGACGAAACAACCGTCGGATTGGACGAAATTAAGTCGTGGGTCTGTTATTGAAGAAAAGAAACTCCAGGGCGAAGCAGAGACATCACATGGGCATGCGATTTACTGAGCACATAGCCATCCCTAAAAAGGAGTGTGAAGCTCGCCGATGGCTACCATCAGCATTCATCCGACAAAGAGTGGCAGGGAAGCTCGTGCGATTTCACATGCACACGGAAGATGGCCACGCCGCCGCCAGCCGCATGTACGACACGCTAGAGGCAGTCGCAGCTGCCGGGAGCCGGGTTGTGTTCCTCCACAGCGCTTCCACCACATCGTTATTCGGGCCCGCGCTGAAGTCTCTGGCGGCCACCAGGAGCCAGGACGCGTTCCTCCACGGCGCCTTCACCCGTAGCTTCGCCGACGCGGTCGTCCTGGCGGCCACCAGGAGCCGGGACGCGTTCCTCCAGGGCGCCTTCACCCGTAGCTTCGCCGACGCGGTCGTCCTGAGCACGGGGCCATGCTGGCCACCGACGCGCGCCCCGACCGCTGCATCTTCCACGTCCTCCTCAAGTGCTGCGCCCGCCTAGGCGTCATCTACGAGGGCCACGCAGCGCATCGGCGGAGATAAGGCTGGCAACTTAGCATGGCCTGCGCCAATGCGTACACAAGGAACTCTCTCCATGTGTTCTACGCTAGCCTCGACATGGTCCGGACTCCGGACGCTGAGAGGGTGTTCGACGAAATGCTGACCAGTCTCGGCGTTCGATGGAATGCCGGCCAGGGACATGTGACGTGGAACTCAATGGCGGACGGAGTGACGGAGTCGCTATAATCGGACCTCGGCGCTTGCTGGTACAGATGCAAGTGGCTCCCTCTTTTGTGTAAAAGTTGAACTAAAATGATGATGTCATTCAAAATTGTTGGTTCATTTTTTAACCAAGTTTGGTTGGGGTAATGCTTGGACTCGGCGTTCTTGCAAGGCCCGAAGGGCGGGACGTCCATATGCTAATGTGATCAGAGTTCAGGCACGACCACACGGGCTTGAGCAAGACACCAAAGTCGACACCTATCTTCTTCACATGTACTGTGTGGTGCCATTGTTCTGCTGAAGACATGTTCACAACAATGCCACTGAGGACCAACGTGACATGGAATCGTATGATTGGTCGGTATGAGCTGAATTAATGGCCCAAGGAGGAATTTTTTTAACAGTACCCAATGATATATTTGATTGGTTGGTGCAAATGAACTAATGAAGGCAGAGGGACATCGGGTAGAAGTGGTCCTGTTGGTGAGCTCACGTACCACGTTCTGCTTCACCAATTGTGCTGGAAATAGCAAAGGAATTCCATTGGAGAGTCCAGCTTGATGAATTGCCTCGTCAGAACTCATACCCCATTCGACTTCATGAACATTGACCCGCATATAACAAATATTGGTGTTTTGTTCATTGCTACAGATACTCATAGGAGTGCCTCATGCAATTCTTCTTGCTCATATCCTCCTTCAGTTGTCCACATACCATCTTACTCGAATTAACACATGTTTGTGAAATTGTTTAACTTTTTCCATAGCTATAAGCATCATTGTGGTAAATTGGTACAAAATATCGCAAATGATGATTTAGCACTTAGAGGAAATATTTAAACAATTGAGTTGCTTATATTTTCTTCGAATATCCAGTTCAAAATTCCCAGTGTAACAATTATTATTATTACACCATTTAAAGTGATGTTAGACAATGCACTGGATCGTGGAAGATGGATTGGTCAGACAAAGAGAAGCTTGGGTATGAGAAAAGGACTAGACAAAGACATACATGCATGCATACAACATGGTTAAAAATTACAGTAGTTTCCGTTCACAAAATATTAAATCTTTTAATCAAATACCACTATAAATTTTGTTCAGTCGTGTTGCAACGCACGGGTTTCTACGTATTATTACCTGCATAAAAAATCTGAATAAAAGCTAGAGAAATGAACATAAAATTAAGAAAATTGGTGCCATGACCTCGAATCTGTAATGTTGGACTGCTATATGATATGCTTTCTAGCCATCTGTCACTACATTGTCTATTTTCCTATATATATAACGCTTCACCGGACTTCAAAAAATTCAGCCAAACCTGCACCCATCTTCAAGAATTTCTAAGCCTCCCATTTCCGAGTATCCCTAAGAGCATCTCTAACAGAGCCTGTAAAAGTGCAAACTGAAAAACTCGAGTTCAGTCTTCCGAGAACGTGTTTACAGGTTGCAAAACGGCTGGCGCGGAACAGATCCCGTAAAGTAAAACCGAAAAACGGAATATTCAAAAAATCATCATCTTCTTCACAAGAACTATCCGGGTCGCTGTCTAGATCACCTCGCGCAGGTCGACGGCTGCGCTCCAAGCTACAGCCGCAAGCTTCGAATCAAGCGAGGACGGTCTCGCAAGGCTCGATAAGGCATAGGTCCGGCCGGCCCGGCCGGACGCGGCCGGACACGGCCGTGATTGCTGCTGCCCCTCCGCTTTGCTCCACAGCTGAAATTGATGCTAAATTGATTGCTGCTGCTACTCGGCCGCGCGTGCGTATGCAGCTGCTAGGTGTGCGATGCATCAGCTAGCTAGCTGCTCTTGGCCGCGTGCGATGCATCAGCTAGCTAGCTGCTCTTGGCCGCGCGTATGTAGCCGCGCTGCGCAGCTTGTCCGCCACCACGCCGCACTATAGTCTGCTGTGTCCCTCCGCCGCACGCCTCGTCTGCAGCCAGGAGCTTGATCGTCGTCGCACAATTTTAGCAAAGCAGCCAGAAATCGGCAGCTGGAGACGATTGTACGCATGGCGGTGCTGGAGAAGTCCGTTCAGTTTTGGGCCTGTAAACCACCCTTTGATCTATTAATAAAGGTCGAGTTTAAAAAATTTCGGGTCCCCGAAAAAGTTTTTCAGGCCGAACGGCGAGTTCAGTTTCTGTTCTGCGTCACATTTGACCCGAACCCGTAAATCGGCCGGAAAAATACGGTTCCGGCGTGATTTACGGGCTCTGCTAGAGATGTTCTAAGCGGTCTGAACTCCAGACCTTGCTGCGGCCACCGGAGCTCTGACCCTTGCTGCGGCCGGCGGATTCGCCGCGTGCCGAGTGGCGGGAAGGAGAGGCGAATCGCTCTTCGCTACCGGTTTGCGCGGCACCTTTTACTCCACTTATACAAGAAGGTCTACATCGCGCCGAGCTTACTATGAGGCTTCCTTTACCGAGGATCTCGAGTGCACCAATCGACGTCGTGCTGCTAATTTACCACGCACACTACCACACTCAGATTTCCCAGATCCGCCACAAGCTCCTGATGATCCACACCGGCCCATGACGTGCGGTGGTCCTTTGGTATGCATGGGCGTATCGCTGGTGGCATGATGGGGATTACCCCGGTGCGTTGCAGACTTGCAGATAGAGGCTAAAGACGCAAAAAAAGGGCTATACCATGTCACTTTTTTTATGCATCTAATGTTTATTCCTTTTAGTTTTTATACATCTTATTTTGAGTGTTCACCACGATAACATTATAAAGTGATCCCTCATTTTTAATATTAGAATAAAATGTGTTCTCCCTTAATATATTTGTTGCAAAAGTTCATCGTTTTGTAGGACATCATGATGATTAGGTGTTATAAAATTTGCGTTCGCTACAAAGAGTGTAAGCCCCCGGTTTTACACAAAACTTTATGGAAAACGCTTCTCATCCGGCGACCGATCCGGGGAAACGGATCGGTCGCTCGGTTCCGCGTCCGCGCTCGGCCGCGATTCCCTTGGCTTGCCTGGTATCTGGCCCATTAGCGCCCACACGTTCGGCCCAGCACTCAACACACATAGAGACCAATTGCTGGTGCATAGAGACCAATTGCTGGCCCAGCACTCAACGTTCGGCCCGATTTTTGTTGTTGTATTCCTGTGTGAATTTTTGTAACGATAGTTGGTGTTTTTATATGTACCAAATTAAATTTTGCTTGACCACTTTGCAGTGTTTGCAAACATATATATTTTTGTTTTAATTGTTTCTGACTTTTGTACAAATAGTTGGTGGATTTTGTTGTAAGTATGTTATCTACCTCTCCACATGGCATGACTTTTGTTATTAACTATTGTTGTAAATATGTTACTGACTAGTAAATATGCCCGTGCGTTGCAACGGGAGAGAAAAAATCTGTCTCACGGAAGCTTCCAAACTACTTGGCGCAATATATATTTTATAGCTTGGATATCTTCAACTTTTTCAGTGGTTGCATTTTTAAGCATTTTTTCTCTCAAATTTTCAACTGATCAGACTTTTCCATTTAACCATTTAATTTCCTTCACAGATAGAATTCAAACACTTTAACATCATACGTCCTTGACTTTTTATTTGACTTCACTATATTTGCATGCGTTGCATCAAATGCTAAATAAGTTTTGAACTAATTAAAATATTAAAAAACATATGATTTGTGCTAGGAAACGAAAATTCTTTTTCAAATCCAGATCGTATTCGTGCTGCCTAGGCGCCGACAATGTGGATGCCAAGTGAAGAACATCTGAAATAACCACACAAGTAAATGCCCATTAAATATTTGCATCTACACATAGTGCAATTTCTGAGAAAGAAGATAAAGTCCTCAACATGACCCTGTGTTTGAAAACCACATGAACGGATACATGAGTGTAACCGGAGGCTACATAGTACATACTATGCAATATGCTTAGTTTTATTTAGTCATATATTGTTACACCACAGGAGCATTGATTTATGGAAGAGGCCGTCAAACAGGTATCAGGGGAATGATAACGATGCACAAAATTTCATGGATCTAGTAGTAGATTATCCAGCTATAGTGATTGAGGAGCATACTGCTGTCTCACGGTGATGCAATACACAAATAATGGATAGAACATGGACTACTTACAGATTCAAGCATCTTAACTTCTTCTAGGTGCAATGCTTGCACTACTTCCAATCAGACATGTACTGGTAAAATTTATTTCCGTATATGAAGCGGCGTGTATGGTTGCCTTGCAGAATTGCATACAAAGAACCGAGGCACCTCAAGCCGGCATGTGCTAGAGTCGCAAGCTCCCTCTTGGCCACACGGTCAGCATTGAGACCGGCAAAGCGGCAACAACTCTGCTCCTCTTCTCTATCCCCAACCATTCGCCGGCGTCAGCAGCCTTCACTTTGATTCAGATGCTCTTTCTTTTGTTTATCTTCTTCATTTCTGTTGCAGCAAAGCAACTGAATATTAAATAAATCCACTTTCAGATAATATAATACAAGAGCTTCATTTCAAAGATATAAAAAAGATAGAAAACCACATATATGCATATTTGAACAAAAGAAATCATATGCATGTATATCTCACATGGCACTCTACTTTATATTTTCTAACACAAGGAAAGAAGCTTTTCAATGATAAATCAGTTGAAGTAGTTAGCATGTTTTACAAATTAGCACTCAAGGCTCTCAAGACAACAAATATCTTGAATTTGGTTTTGTGGCCATTTGTAAGGAATCAATTCGAGCTCGTAAATCCTACTTTGGACTCAGCTCTATATATACTTTGTGCATATCAAATCTTGTTGGGGGACAAACTTGAAGTCAAGTGTTGAAGACTTCGCTGCGATATATTCTATCAGAGTAGAGCATGGTACAACTCAGTATGTTTGTGCAAAATAATCCGTCTACGTTATATTTCATGTGTCTCTCATAGGGCAATGATGTAATAGTAGCTACTACTATGGATAATCCACATGATAAAATGAAAACATGCTAGGAAAACAAACCACAAAGGCAATACTTACGAATTCAGAATCGATGCAAGAATTCAAACATGGAGGAAAAATAAACACAACACTGTTGAATTCAAATTGCAGCACTGAAATTATTTACACATAACAATTCGTCTACTATACGAATATTGACAAACTAAAAAAAAAAACTGCACTCGCACAGGCTACAAACTTCAAAATAAATTTATTTATTCAGTGCATCATATCAATAAGTGCATGTAGAAAAGGTTTGACTGCACACCTTAATATTACCAGGACCTTCTTATTTCAAAGAACTCGGAGCAGTTGTGCCAACCAGGTTCAAGCAACCTGCCTCCCAGTCATCATCCTACCTCCATTCCGGAGTTACCACGAATTAAACATAATCAAAAGTTATATCAAGACACTAGTAGGAAAAGCCTCATCAGTGGCGCACCAAAAACACATTCTGTGGCGCATGGGTGGTGCGCCACAGAATTCTCGCCACAAAAATAAGGATTCACGTGGCGCACCAGCCAATGCGCCACGAAGCTTATTTACGTGGCGCACCGGACGGTGGTGCGCCACGGAATCAAGAAGTCTTATTTACGTGGCGCACCACCGCCGGTGCGCCACAGAATTTTTTTAAAATTTCAAAAAAGTGGCGGCCAGATCTAGATCTAGATCTAGATCCGGGGCCGCTGAATTTTTTTTAAATTTTTCTGGAAGGTCGCCGGAGGTGGGTGGGGTGGGTGGGTGGGTGGAGGATGAGGCCGGCCGGAGGAGGTGGTGGTGGTGGAATAGGAGGAGGTGGAGGTGGAGGTGGAGGTGGTGGTGGTGGTGGTGGTGGTGGTGGTGGTGGTGGTGGTGGTGGTGGTGGTGGTGGTGGAGGAGGAGGAGGAGGTGGTGGTGGTGGTGGTGGTGGTAGAGGAGGAGGAGGAGGAGGAGGAGGAGGAGGAGGAGGAGGAGGAGGTGGTGGTGGTGGTGGTGGTGGTGGTGGTGGTGGTGGTGGTGGTAGAGGAGGATGTGGTCGCCGGAGGAGGAGGAGGAGGTGGTGGTGGTGGTGGTGGTGGTAGAGGAGGAGGTGGTGGTGGTGGTGGTGGTAGAGGAGGAGGTGGTCGCCGTAGTAGGTCGCCGGAGTAGTTCGCCGGAGTTGTTGGTCGCCGGAGTTGGTCGCCGGAGTAGGAGAGGAGAGAGGAGAAGTGGAGAAGTGGAGGAGAGGAAGAGAAGAGGAGAGGAGGAGAAGGGGAGAAGTGGAGAAGTGGAGGAGAGGAAGAGAAGAGGAGAGGAGGAGAAGGGGAGAAGGGGAGAAGTGGAGAAATGGAGGAGAGAAGGAGAAGTGGGCGCGGAAATTTCAAATTTCGAACGTTATTTACTGTAGGCGCATGGGCACTTGGTGCGCCACAGAATTTTTTTCTTTTTTTTGTATTTTGCAGCAAAAAATCTTTAACTGGCCGTAACTTTTTACTCTTTTCGAATTTTGGGATTCTAAAAATTGTCCAACCGGGTATGCAACCAGAAATCCAGTTTGATGATTTTCCCACGCAATTTTGCAAAAAAAGTCGAAATTATTGTTTGTTAATTCTCAGTGGTAAAAGATGACATAATACATAGGCATCTTGAAGGGATTTATTTTTTGAAATTTTTATCTATTTTTTTTATTTTTTACGAGAGGTTAAAAAGGCGATCCACGGGGGGGGGGGTGGAGTTGCATGGAACTCATGTGCGCCACGGAAATAAGGCTTTACGTGGCGGACCATCCCACGTGCGCCACGGAAAGTCTTAGTTCGGTGGCGCACCGGGAACAATGCGCCACGTGAAAGTCTTAATTCGGTGGCGCACCGGGCCGATGCGCCACGGAATGTCTTATTTACGTAGGCGCACGTGATCTGTGCGCCACGGAAATAGTGAAACCAATGATTTGGGTTGGCCCCACCAAATTTCTGTGGCGCATGGATCTCCGGTGCGCCACAAAATTAAGCTATTTCTGTGGCGCACCGTGTCTGGTGCGCCACAAAATAACTTTCTGTGGCGCATTTTAAACGGTGCGCCACAGAACTAAGCATCGCCTATAAGGGTTTTCCTACTAGTGAGAGAACTGATAACAAAGACAAACTGCAATATTTTATTTTTCGCAATTGACAGATATAAAACAAATAACCTTTTCTTCTCAAGCAATACAAAGTTCCAAAAACAATTTGTCCTTTACTTCTCAAACGGAGATAAATATGGTGATAAGTACCTGCAGCTTGAGCTGGTAACAATCTCGGTTTCAATTTAGAATTGGCCACTCGCAAGTACAAACCACAGATGATATGCTAAGAGTTCACATAGTCTATATATTTTGAAGTGCGGCACCTTTATCTGAAGAAAACCAAATATTGTACAATGCACAACCCCTGATTGATGAAAGGTTTGTGTTCAAAACTTCAAATGCGAACCAGAAGGAAGTACAACTCCCCGTGGTCGAACTGCATTGAAGTTGTGTCCGTCCGGCCGGAGCAAGGGACGTGCAGAATGGACGTTCAGGTCGTCCTCGATTCCCGGCGTGGAGGGCGGCTTGTGCAGGTCGGCGTCGATTCCGGGCGTTGAGGGCGACCCCGTGGTGGCGTGGAGGGTGGCGCGACCGTCCCGTGCAGGCCGTCGCGGGACTCGAGCGGGTCCCGTGTTGGACGGCACGAGGGACGTTCAGCTTGGCCTCGTCTAGCCGGCGTGGAGGACGAAACTCGAGCGGGTCGTCGGCGGTGGGAGGCTAGGAGAGCTGAAGACCTAGGGCGGCGGCTGGGCGGCGATGCCGGCGTGCATCGTGGTGGTGGCGACGAACCCGAGGTTCAGCGGCGGCGCGGCGGCCGGGACCATGGGGAATCGGGGATGGTGTACTCGACGCCCATGAAGAGCAGCAGCCCGCACGCCAGCGTGGCCTCAGCCTCCTCGCTCGGAAGGAAGTGGAGAACGAATATGGGCCAGGCCCAAGGGGCGAAGATGAAGCTTGACCAGGCCCAAGAGGGCAACGACGACGAAATTGGTGGCGAGAAAACGGAGGAACTTCGTTCTTTTTAAGTAGTGTAGAAACCAAATATTGTACAATGCGGAACCCCTGATTGATGAAAGGTTTGTGTTCAAAACTTCAAATGCGAACCAGAAGGAAGTACAACTCCCCGTGGTCGAACTGCATTGAAGTTGTGTCCGTCCGGCCGGAGCAAGGGACGTGCGGAATGGACGTTCGGGTCGTCCTCGATTCCCGGCGTGGAGGGCGGCTTGTGCAGGTCGGCGTCGATTCCGGGCGTTGAGGGCGACCCCGTGGTGGCGTGGAGGGTGGCGCGACCGTCCCGTGCGGGCCGTCGCGGGACTCGAGCGGGTCCCGTGTTGGACGGCACGGGGACGTTCAGCTTGGCCTCGTCTAGCCGGCGTGGAGGACGAAACTCGAGCGGGTCGTCGGCGGTGGGAGGCTAGGAGAGCTGAAGACCTAGGGCGGCGGGCTGGGCGGCGATGCCGGCGTGCATCGTGGTGGTGGCGACGAACCCGAGGTTCGAGCGGCGGCGCGGCGGCCGGGACCATGGGGAATCGGGGATGGTGTACTCGACGCCCATGAAGAGCGGCAGCCCGCACGCCGGCGTGGCCTCGGCCTCCTCGCTCGGAAGGAAGTGGAGAACGAATATGGGCCAGGCCCAAGGGGCGAAGATGAAGCTTGACCAGGCCCAAGAGGGCAACGACGACGAAATTGGTGGCGGAAAACGGAGGAACTTCGTTCTTTTTAAGTAGTGTAGAAACCAAATATTGTACAATGCAGAACCCCTGATTGATGAAAGGTTTGTGTTCAAAACTTCAAATGCGAACCAGAAGGAAGTACAACTCCCCGTGGTCGAGCTGCATTGAAGTTGTGTCCGTCCGGCCGGAGCAAGGGACGTGCGAGAATGGACGTTCGGGTCGTCCTCGATTCCCGGCGTGGAGGGCGGCTTGTGCAGGTCGGCGTCGATTCCGGGCGTTGAGGGCGACCCCGTGGTGGCGTGGAGGGTGGCGCGACCGTCCCGTGCGGGCCGTCGCGGGACTCGAGCGGGTCCCGTGTTGGACGGCACGGGGACGTTCAGCTTGGCCTCGTCTAGCCGGCATGGAGGACGAAACTCGAGCGGGTCGTCGGCGGTGGGAGGCTAGGAGAGCTGAAGACCTAGGGCGGCGGGCTGGGCGGCGATGCCGGCGTGCATCGTGGTGGTGGCGACGAACCCGAGGTTCGGCGGCGGCGCGACGGCCGGGACCATGGGGAATCGGGGATGGTGTACTCGACGCCCATGAAGAGCAGCAGCCCGCACGCCGGCGTGGCCTCGGCCTCCTCGCTCGGAAGGAAGTGGAGAACGAATATGGGCCAGGCCCAAGGGGCGAAGATGAAGCTTGACCAGGCCCAAGAGGGCAACGACGACGAAATTGGTGGCGAGAAAACGGAGGAACTTCGTTCTTTTTAAGTAGTGTAGAAACCAAATATTGTACAATGCAGAACCCACGATTGATGAAAGGTTTGTGTTCAAAACTTCAAATGCGAACCGAGAAGGAAGTACAACTCCCCGTGGTCGAGCCTGCATTGAAGTTGTGTCCGTCCGGTCGGAGCAAGGGACGTGCGGGAATGGACGTTCGGGTCGTCCTCGATTCCCGGCGTGGAGGGCGGCTTGTGCAGAGTCGGCGTCGATTCCGGGCGTTGAGGGCGACCCCGTGGTGGCGTGGAGGGTGGCGCGACCGTCCCGTGCAGGCCGTCGCGGGACTCGGCGGGTCCCGTGTTGGACGGCACAGGGGACGTTCAGCTTGGCCTCGTCTAGCCGGCGTGGAGGACGAAACTCGAGCGGGTCGTCGGCGGTGGGAGGCTAGGAGAGCTGAAGACCTAGGGCGGCGGCTGGGCGGCGATGCCGGCGTGCATCGTGGTGGTGGCGGCGAACCCGAGGTTCGGCGGCGGCGCGGCGGCCGGGACCATGGGGAATCGGGGATGGTGTACTCGACGCCCATGAAGAGCAGCAGCCCGCACGCCCAGCGTGGCCTCGGCCTCCTCGCTCGGAAGGAAGTGGAGAACGAATATGGGCCAGGCCCAAGGGGCGAAGATGAAGCTTGACCAGGCCCAAGAGGGCAACGACGACGAAATTGGTGGCAGAAAACGGAGGAACTTCGTTCTTTTTAAGTAGTGTAGAAACCAAATATTGTACAATGCAGAACCCCTGATTGATGAAAGGTTTGTGTTCAAAACTTCAAATGCGAACCAGAAGGAAGTACAACTCCCCGTGGTCGAACTGCATTGAAGTTGTGTCCGTCCGGCCGGAGCAAGGGACGTGCAGAATGGACGTTCAGGTCGTCCTCGATTCCCGGCGTGGAGGGCGGCTTGTGCAGGTCGGCGTCGATTCCGGGCGTTGAGGGCGACCCCGTGGTGGCGTGGAGGGTGGCGCGACCGTCCCGTGCGGGCCGTCGCGGGACTCGAGCGGGTCCCGTGTTGGACGGCACAGGGGACGTTCAGCTTGGCCTCGTCTAGCCGGCGTGGAGGACGAAACTCGAGCGGGTCGTCGGCGGTGGGAGGCTAGGAGAGCTGAAGACCTAGGGCGGCGGGCTGGGCGGCGATGCCGGCGTGCATCGTGGTGGTGGCGACGAACCCGAGGTTCGGCGGCGGCGCGGCGGCCGGGACCATGGGGAATCGGGGATGGTGTACTCGACGCCCATGAAGAGCAGCAGCCCGCACGCCAGCGTGGCCTCAGCCTCCTCGCTCGGAAGGAAGTGGAGAACGAATATGGGCCAGGCCCAAGGGGCGAAGATGAAGCTTGACCAGGCCCAAGAGGGCAACGACGACGAAATTGGTGGCAGAAAACGGAGGAACTTCGTTCTTTTTAAGTAGTGTAGAAACCAAATATTGTACAATGCAGAACCCACGATTGATGAAAGGTTTTTGTTCAAAACTTCAAATGCGAACCGGAAGGAAGTACAACTCCCCGTGGTCGAGCCGCATTGAAGTTGTGTCCGTCCGGCCGGAGCAAGGGACGTGCGGAATGGACGTTCGGGTCGTCCTCGATTCCCGGCGTGGAGGGCGGCTTGTGCGGGTCGGCGTCGATTCCGGGCGTTGAGGGCGACCCCGTGGTGGCGTGGAGGGTGGCGCGACCGTCCCGTGCAGGCCGTCGCGGGACTCGAGCGGGTCCCGTGTTGGACGGCACTGGGGACGTTCAGCTTGGCCTCGTCTAGCCGGCGTGGAGGACGAAACTCGAGCGGGTCGTCGGCGGTGGGAGGCTAGGAGAGCTGAAGACCTAGGGCGGCGGGCTGGGCGGCGATGCCGGCGTGCATCGTGGTGGTGGCGACGAACCCGAGGTTCAGCGGCGGCGCGGCGGCCGGGACCATGGGGAATCGGGGATGGTGTACTCGACGCCCATGAAGAGCAGCAGCCCGCACGCCAGCGTGGCCTTGATGTCTACTTTCCCCCTCCTTTCCTGTAGACAGTGTTGGGCCTCCAAGAGGAGAGGTTTGTAGAACAGCAGCAAGTTTCCCTTAAGTGGATACCCAAGGTTTATCGAACTCAGGGAGGAAGAGGTCAAAGATATCCCTCTCATGCAACCCTGCAACCACAAAGCAAGAAGTCTCTTGTGTCCCCAACACACCAAATAGGTGCACTAGTTCGGCGAAGAGATAGTGAAATACAGGTGGTATAAATAAGTATGAGCAGTAGCAACGGTGCCGAGAAAAGTGCTTGGCGTGTAGTTGATGGTGGTGGTATTGCAGCGGTAGTAACGCAGCGAGTAGTAAACAAGCAATAGTAACTCAGCAGTATTTAGGAACAAGGCCTAGGGATTACACTTTCACTAGTGGACACTCTCAACATTGATCACATAACGGAACAGATAAATGCATACTCTACACTTTTGTTGGATGATGAACACATTGCGTAGGATTACACGAACCCTCAATGCCGGAGTTAACAAGCTCCACAATAATGCTCATGTTTAAGTAACCTTTAGTGTAAGATAGATCAACGAGACTAAACCAAGTACTAGCATAGCATGCACCACTGTCACCTTCATGCATATGTAGGAGGAATAGATCACATCAATATTATCATAGCAATAGTTAACTCCATAATCTACAAGAGATCATGATCATAGCATAAACCAAGTACTAACACGGTGCACGCACTGTCACCATTACACACGTGCAGGAGGAATAGAACTACTTTAATAACATCACTAGAGTAGCACATAGATAGTAGTGATACAAACTCATATGAATCTCAATGAGATCATTGTATTGAAGTACATGGAAGAGAGATGAACCACATAGCTACCGGTACAGCCCCGAGCCTCGATGGAGAACTACTCCCTCCTCATGGGAGCAGCGAGCGGTGATGAAGATGGCGGTGGAGATGGCAGCGGTGTCGATGGAGAAGCCTTCCGGGGGCACTTCCCCGCTCCGGCAGCGTGCCGGAACGGAGATCCTGTCCCCGGATCTTGGCTTCGCGATGGCGGCGGCTGCGGCAGGTTTACGTGGGTTTCGTCAATTGGTATCGGGTTTTCGATCCGGGGGCTTTATATAGGCGAAGAGGCGGCGCGGGGAGGGCTGACAGGGGGGCCACACCATAGGGCGGCGCGGCCCCCTCTCGGCCGCGCCAGCCTAGGGTTTGGTGGCCCTGTGGCCCCCTGCGGTCCTTCCGGGTGTTACGGATGCTTCCGATGAAAATAGGAACTTTGGCGTTGATTTCGTCCGATTCAGAGAATATTTCGTTACTAGGATTTACTGAAACCAAAAACAGCAGAAAACAGAGCCGGCACTTCGGCATCTTGTTAATAGGTTAGTTCCGGAAAATGCACGAATATGACATAAAGTGTGCATAAAACATGTAGATAACATCAATAATGTGGCATGGAACACAAGAAATTATCGATACGTTGGAGACGTATCAGCATCCCCAAGCTTAGTTACTGCTCGTCCCGAGCGGGTAAAACGATAACAAAGATAATTTACGGAGTGACATGCCATCATAACCTTGATCATACTATTTGTAAAGCATATGTAGTGAATGCAGCGATCAAAACAATGTATATGACATGAGTAAACAAGTGAATCATATAGCAAAGACTTTTCATGAATAGCACTTTCAAGACAAGCATCAATAAGTCTTGCATAAGAGTTACTCATAAAGCAATAAATTCTTAGTAAAAGGTATTGAAGCAACACAAAAGAAGATTAAGTTTCAGCGGTTGCTTTCAACTTGTAACATATATATCTCATGGATAATTGTCAATGCAAAGCAATATAACAAATGCAATATGCAAATATGTAAGAATCAATGCACAGTTCACACAAGTGTTTGCTACTTGAGGTGGAGAGAAATAGGTGAACTGACTCAACAATAAAAGTAAAAGAATGGTCCTTCAAAGAGGAAAGCATCGATTGCTATATTTGTGCTAGAGCTTTGATTTTGAAAACATAAAGAGAGCATAAAAATAAAGTTTTGAGAGGTGTATGTTGTTGTCAAAGAATGGTAGCGGGTACTCTAACCCCCTTGCCAGACAAACCTTCAAAGAGCGGCTCCCATTTTATTTTATTTTTGGATGGCACTCCTTCCAACCTTTCTTTCACAAACCATGGCTAACCGAATCCTCGGGTGCACTGCCAACAATCTCATACCATGAAGGAGTACCTTTTTATTTTAGTTTTATTATGATGACACTCCTCCCAACCTTTGCTTACACAAGCCATGGCTAACCGAATCCTTCGGGTGCCGTCCAACAATCACATACCATGGAGGAGTGTCTATTTTTAGTTTGTTAATTTGGGACTGGGAATCCCATTGCCAGCTCTTTCGCAAAATTATTGGATAAGCGGATGAAGCCACTAGTCCATTGGTGAAAGTTGCCCAACAAGATTGAAAGATAAACACCACATACTTCCTCATGAGCTATAAAACATTGACACAAATAAGAGGTAATAAATTTTGAATTGTTTAAAGGTAGCACTCAAGCAATTTACTTTGGAATGGCGGAGAAATACCATGTAGTAGGTAGGTATGGTGGACACAAATGGCATAGTGGTTGGCTCAAGTATTTTGGATGCATGAGAAGTATTCCCTCTCGATACAAGGCTTAGGCTAGCAAGGTTGTTTGAAGCAAACAAAAGTATGAACTAGTACAGCAAAACTCACATAAAAGACGTATTACAAGCATTATAAGACTCTACACCGTCTTCCTTGTTGTTCAAACTCAAAACTAGAAATTATCTAGACCTTAGAGAGACCAATTATGCAAACCAAATTTTAGCATGCTCTATGTATTCTTCACTAATAGGTGCAAAGTATATGATGCAAGAGCTTAAACATGAGCACAACAATTGCCAAGTATCACATTACCCAAGACATTTATAGCAATTACTACATGTATCATTTTCCAATTCCAACCATATAACAATTAACGAAGCAGTTTCAACCTTCGCCATGAATATTATGAGCTAAGAACACATGTGTTCATACGAACCAGCGGAGCGTGTCTCTCTCCCACACAAGCATGATGTAATCCAATTTATTCAAACACAAACAAAAACAAAAGCAAACAAACAGACGCTCCAAGAAAAAGCACATAAGATGTGATGGAATAAAAATATAGTTTCAGGGGAGGAACCTGATAATGTTGTCGATGAAGAAGGGGATGCCTTGGGCATCCCCAAGCTTAGACGCTTGAGTCTTCTTGATATATGAAGGGGTGAACCACCGGGTGCATCCCCAAGCTTAGAGCTTTCACTCTCCTTGATCATAGTATATCATCCTCCTCTCTTGACCCTTGAAAACTTCCTCCACACCAAACTCGAAACAACTCATTAGAGGGTTAGTGGACAATAAAAATTCACATGCTCAGAGGTGACACAATCATTCTTAACACTTCTGGACATTGCATAAAGCTACTGGACATCAATGGATCAAAGAAATTCATCCAACATAGCAAAAGAGGCAATGCGAAATAAAAGGCAGAATCTGTCAAAACAGAACAGTCCGTAAAGATGGATTTTATTAGGCCACCAGACTTGCTCAAATGAAAATGCTCAAATTGAATGAAAGTTGCGTACATATCTGAGGATCATGCACGTAAATTGGCATAATTTTCTGAGCTTCCTGCAGGGCAGTGGGCTCAGATTCGTGACAGCAAAGAAATCTGGAACTGCGCAGTAATCCAAATCTAGTACTTACTTTTCTATCAAAGACTTTACTTGGCACAACAAAACACAAAACTAAGATAAGGAGAGGTTGCTACAGTAGTAAACAACTTCCAAGACACAAATATAAAACAAAGTACTGTAGCAAAATAACACATGGGTTATCTCCCAAGAAGTTCTTTCTTTTTAGCCATTAAGATGGGCTCAGCAGTTTTAATGATGCACTCGCAAGAAATAGTATGTGAAGCAAAAGAGAGCATCAAGAGGCAAATTCAAAACACATTTAAGTCTAACATGCTTCCTATGCATAGGAATCTTGTAAATAAACAAGTTCATGAAGAGCAAAGTAACAAGCATAGGAAGATAAAACAAGTGTAGCATCAAAAATTTCAGCACATAGAGAGGCATTTTAGTAACATGAAAATTTCTACAACCATATTTTCCTCTCTCATAATAACTTTCAGTAGCATCATGAGAAAACTCAACAATATAACTATCAAATGAAACATTCTTATCATGAGTCTCATGCATAAAATTATTACTACTCCCAACATAAGCATAATCAATTTTATTAGTTGTAGTGGGAGCAAATTCAACAAAGTAGCTATCATTATTATTCTCATCAAGTGTAGGAGGCATAGTATAATCACAACAAAATTTACTCTCCATAGTAGGTGGCACCAAGAGACCACTATCATTATAATCATCATAAATAGGAGGCAAAGTATCATCAAAGAAAATTTTCTCCTCAATGCTTGGGGGACTAAAAATATCATGCAAACCAGCTTCCCCAAGCTTAGAACTTTCTATATTATTGTCAACAATGGTGTTCAAAGCGTTCATACTAATATTACTACCAGCATGCAAAGAAGATTTCATAGGTTTTTTAATTTTCGCATCAAACAATCCATGTTTTAAATCAGGAAATAGAATAAGAAGCTCACTCTTGTACATTATGCCAAACTAGTGTAAACAAGAAACAACAAGATGCAATTGCAGGATCTAAAGGAAATAGCTTTGAGCACACACACAACGGCGCAAGAAAAATACTTTACCTGGGACCGTAGTATGAGAGCCTTTTTACCTTTCCTCCCCGGCAACGGCGCCAGAAAAAGTGCTTGATGTCTACTTTCCCCCTCCTTTCCTGTAGACAGTGTTGGGCCTCCAAGAGGAGAGGTTTGTAGAACAGCAGCAAGTTTCCCTTAAGTGGATACCCAAGGTTTATCGAACTCAGGGAGGAAGAGGTCAAAGATATCCCTCTCATGCAACCACTGCAACCACAAAGCAAGAAGTCTCTTGTGTCCCCAACACACCAAATAGGTGCACTAGTTCGGCGAAGAGATAGTGAAATACAGGTGGTATAAATAAGTATGAGCAGTAGCAACGGTGCCAGAAAAGTGCTTGGCGTGTAGTTGATGGTGGTGGTATTGCAGCAGTAGTAACGCAGCAGTAGTAAACAAGCAATAGTAACTCAGCAGTATTTAGGAACAAGGCCTAGGGATTACACTTTCACTAGTGGACACTCTCAACATTGATCACATAACAGAACAGATAAATGCATACTCTACACTTTTGTTGGATGATGAACACATTGCGTAGGATTACACGAACCCTCAATGCCGGAGTTAACAAGCTCCACAATAATGCTCATGTTTAAGTAACCTTTAGTGTAAGATAGATCAACGAGACTAAACCAAGTACTAGCATAGCATGCACACTCGTCACCTTCATGCATATGTAGGAGGAATAGATCACATCAATATTATCATAGCAATAGTTAACTCCATAATCTACAAGAGATCATGATCATAGCATAAACCAAGTACTAACACGGTGCACGCACTTGTCACCATTACACACGTGCGGGAGGAATAGAACTACTTTAATAACATCACTAGAGTAGCACATAGATAGTAGTGATACAAACTCATATGAATCTCAATGAGATCATTGTATTGAAGTACATGGAAGAGAGATGAACCACATAGCTACCGGTACAGCCCCGAGCCTCGATGGAGAACTACTCCCTCCTCATGGGAGCAGCAGCGGTGATGAAGATGGCGGTGGAGATGGCAGCGGTGTCGATGGAGAAGCCTTCGGGGGCACTTCCCCGCTCGGCAGCGTGCCGGAGCAGAGATCCTGTCCCCGAGATCTTGGCTTCGCGATGGCGGCGGCTCCGGCAGGTTTACGTGGGTTTCGTCAATTGGTATCGGGTTTTCTGATCCGGGGGCTTTATATAGGCGAAGAGGCGGCGCAGGAGGGCTGACAGGGGGGCCACACCATAGGGCGGCGCGGCCCCCCTCCGGCCGCGCCGGCCTAGGGTTTGGTGGCCCCGTGGCCCCCTCTGGTCCTTCCCGGGTGTTCCGGATGCTTCCGATGAAAATAGGAACTTTGGCGTTGATTTCGTCCGATTCCGAGAATATTTCGTTACTAGGATTTCTGAAACCAAAAACAGCGAGAAAACGAGAACTGGCACTTCGGCATCTTGTTAATAGGTTAGTTCCAGAAAATGCACGAATATGACATAAAGTGTGCATAAAACATGTAGATAACATCAATAATGTGGCATGGAACACAAGAAATTATCGATACGTTGGAGACGTATCAGGCCTCAGCCTCCTCGCTCGGAAGGAAGTGGAGAACGAATATGGGCCAGGCCCAAGGGGCGAAGATGAAGCTTGACCAGGCCCAAGAGGGCAACGACGACGAAATTGGTGGCAGAAAACGGAGGAACTTCGTTCTTTTTAAGTAGTGTAGAAACCAAATATTGTACAATGCGGAACCCCGATTGATGAAAGGTTTGTGTTCAAAACTTCAAATGCGAACCAGAAGGAAGTACAACTCCCCGTGGTCGAACCGCATTGAAGTTGTGTCCGTCCGGCCGGAGCAAGGGACGTGCGGAATGGACGTTCGGGTCGTCCTCGATTCCCGGCGTGGAGGGCGGCTTGTGCAGGTCGGCGTCGATTCCGGGCGTTGAGGGCGACCCCGTGGTGGCGTGGAGGGTGGCGCGACCGTCCCGTGCAGGCCGTCGCGGGACTCGAGCGGGTCCCGTGTTGGACGGCACAGGGGACGTTCAGCTTGGCCTCGTCTAGCCGGCGTGGAGGACGAAACTCGAGCGGGTCGTCGGCGGTGGGAGGCTAGGAGAGATGAAGACCTAGGGCGGCGGCTGGGGCGGCGATGCCGGCGTGCATCGTGGTGGTGGCGACGAACCCGAGGTTCGGCGGCGGCGCGGCGGCGGGACCATGGGGAATCGGGGATGGTGTACTCGACGCCCATGAAGAGCAGCAGCCCGCACGCCGGCCGTGGCCTCAGCCTCCTCGCTCGGAAGGAAGTGGAGAACGAATATGGGCCAGGGCCCAAGGGGCGAAGATGAAGCTTGACCAGGCCCAAGAGGGCAACGACGACGAAATTGGTGGCGAGAAACGGAGGAACTTCGTTCTTTTTAAGTAGTGTAGAAACCAAATATTGTACAATGCAGAACCCCTGATTGATGAAAGGTTTGTGTTCAAAACTTCAAATGCGAACCGGAAGGAAGTACAACTCCCCGTGGTCGAACCGCATTGAAGTTGTGTCCGTCCGGCCGGAGCAAGGGACGTGCAGAATGGACGTTCGGGTCGTCCTCGATTCCCGGCGTGGAGGGCGGCTTGTGCAGGTCGGCGTCGATTCCGGGCGTTGAGGGCGACCCCGTGGTGGCGTGGAGGGTGGCGCGACCGTCCCGTGCGGGCCGTCGCGGGACTCGAGTGGGTCCCGTGTTGGACGGCACGGGGACGTTCAGCTTGGCCTCGTCTAGCCGGCGTGGAGGACGAAACTCGAGCGGGTCGTCGGCGGTGGGAGGCTAGGAGAGCTGAAGACCTAGGGCGGCGGGCTGGGCGGCGATGCCGGCGTGCATCGTGGTGGTGGCGACGAACCCGAGGTTCGCCGGCGCGCGGCGGCCGGGACCATGGGGAATCGGGGATGGTGTACTCGACGCCCATGAAGAGCAGCAGCCCGCACGCCAGCCGTGGCCTCAGCCTCCTCGCTCGGAAGGAAGTGGAGAACGAATATGGGCCAGGCCCAAGGGGCGAAGATGAAGCTTGACCAGGCCCAAGAGGGCAACGACGACGAAATTGGTGGCGGAAAACGGAGGAACTTCGTTCTTTTTAAGTAGTGTAGAAACCAAATATTGTACAATGCGGAACCCCCGATTGATGAAAGGTTTGTGTTCAAAACTTCAAATGCGAACCGGAAGGAAGTACAACTCCCCGTGGTCGAACCGCATTGAAGTTGTGTCCGTCCGGCCGAAGCAAGGGACGTGCAGAATGGACGTTCGGGTCGTCCTCGATTCCCGGCGTGGAGGGCGGCTTGTGCAGGTCGGCGTCGATTCCGGGCGTTGGAGGGCGACCCCGTGGTGGCGTGGAGGGTGGCGCGACCGTCCCGTGCAGGCCGTCGCGGGACTCGAGCGGGTCCCGTGTTGGACGGCACAGGGGACGTTCAGCTTGGCCTCGTCTAGCCGGCGTGGAGGACGAAACTCGAGCGGGTCGTCGGCGGTGGGAGGCTAGGAGAGCTGAAGACCTAGGGCGGCGGCTGGGCGGCGATGCCGGCGTGCATCGTGGTGGTGGCGACGAACCCGAGGTTCGGCGGCGGCGCGGCGGCCGGGACCATGGGGAATCGGGGATGGTGTACTCGACGCCCATGAAGAGCAGCAGCCCGCACGCCGCCGTGGCCTCGGCCTCCTCGCTCGGAAGGAAGTGGAGAACGAATATGGGCCAGGCCCAAGGGGCGAAGATGAAGCTTGACCAGGCCCAAGAGGGCAACGACGACGAAATTGGTGGCGGAAAACGGAGGAACTTCGTTCTTTTTAAGTAGTGTAGAAACCAAATATTGTACAATGCGTAACCCCCGATTGATGAAAGGTTTGTGTTCAAAACTTCAAATGCGAACCGGAAGGAAGCACAACTCCCCGTGGTCGAACCGCATTGAAGTTGTGTCCGTCCGGCCGGAGCAAGGGACGTGCGGAATGGACGTTCGGGTCGTCCTCGATTCCCGGCGTGGAGGGCGGCTTGTGCAGGTCGGCGTCGATTCCGGGCGTTGAGGGCGACCCCGTGGTGGCGTGGAGGGTGGCGCGACCGTCCCGTGCAGGCCGTCGCGGGACTCAAGCGGGTCCCGTGTTGGACGGCACAGGGGACGTTCAGCTTGGCCTCGTCTAGCCGGCGTGGAGGACGAAACTCGAGCGAGTCGTCGGCGGTGGGAGGCTAGGAGAGCTGAAGACCTAGGGCGGCGGCTGGGCGGCGATGCCGGCGTGCATCGTGGTGGTGGCGACGAACCCGAGGTTCGGCGGCGCGCGCGGCGGCCGGACCATGGGGAATCGGGGATGGTGTACTCGACGCCCATGAAGAGCAGCAGCCCGCACGCCGCCGTGGCCTCAGCCTCCTCGCTCGGAAGGAAGTGGAGAACGAATATGGGCCAGGCCCAAGGGGCGAAGATGAAGCTTGACCAGGCCCAAGAGGGCAACGACGACGAAATTGGTGGCGAAAAACGGAGGAACTTCGTTCTTTTTAAGTAGTGTAGAAACCAAATATTGTACAATGCAGAACCCCGATTGATGAAAGGTTTGTGTTCAAAACTTCAAATGCGAACCGTAAGGAAGTACAACTCCCCGTGGTCGAACCGCATTGAAGTTGTGTCCGTCCCGGCCGGAGCAAGGGACGTGCGGAATGGACGTTCGGGTCGTCCTCGATTCCCGGCGTGGAGGGCGGCTTGTGCAGGTCGGCGTCGATTCCGGGCGTTGAGGGCGACCCCGTGGTGGCGTGGAGGGTGGCGCGACCGTCCCGTGCAGGCCGTCGCGGGACTCGAGCGGGTCCCGTGTTGGACGGCACAGGGGACGTTCAGCTTGGCCTCGTCTAGCCGGCGTGGAGGACGAAACTCGAGCGGGTCGTCGGCGGTGGGAGGCTAGGAGAGCTGAAGACCTAGGGCGGCGGCTGGGCGGCGATGCCGGCGTGCATCGTGGTGGTGGCGACGAACCCGAGGTTCAGCGGCGGCGCGGCGGCCGGGACCATGGGGAATCGGGGATGGTGTACTCGACGCCCATGAAGAGCAGCAGCCCGCACGCCGAGCGTGGCCTCAGCCTCCTCGCTCGGAAGGAAGTGGAGAACGAATATGGGCCAGGCCCAAGGGGCGAAGATGAAGCTTGACCAGGCCCAAGAGGGCAACGACGACGAAATTGGTGGCAGAAAACGGAGGAACTTCGTTCTTTTTAAGTAGTGTAGAAACCAAATATTGTACAATGCAGAACCCCGATTGATGAAAGGTTTGTGTTCAAAACTTCAAATGCGAACCGGAAGGAAGTACAACTCCCCGTGGTCGAACCGCATTGAAGTTGTGTCCGTCCGGCCGGAGCAAGGGACGTGCGGAATGGACGTTCGGGTCGTCCTCGATTCCCGGCGTGGAGGGCGGCTTGTGCAGGTCGGCGTCGATTCCGGGCGTTGAGGGCGACCCCGTGGTGGCGTGGAGGGTGGCGCGACCGTCCCGTGCGGGCCGTCGCGGGACTCGAGCGGGTCCCGTGTTGGACGGCACGAGGGACGTTCAGCTTGGCCTCGTCTAGCCGGCGTGGAGGACGAAACCTCGAGCGGGTCGTCGGCGGTGGGAGGCTAGGAGAGCTGAAGACCTAGGGCGGCGGGCTGGGCGGCGATGCCGGCGTGCATCGTGGTGGTGGCGACGAACCCGAGGTTCAGCGGCGGCGCGGCGGCCGGGACCATGGGGAATCGGGGATGGTGTACTCGACGCCCATGAAGAGCAGCAGCCCGCACGCCAGCGTGGCCTCAGCCTCCTCGCTCGGAAGGAAGTGGAGAACGAATATGGGCCAGGCCCAAGGGGCGAAGATGAAGCTTGACCAGGCCCAAGAGGGCAACGACGACGAAATTGGTGGCAGTAAAACGGAGGAACTTCGTTCTTTTTAAGTAGTGTAGAAACCAAATATTGTACAATGCAGAACCCCCGATTGATGAAAGGTTTGTGTTCAAAACTTCAAATGCGAACCAGAAGGAAGTACAACTCCCCGTGGTCGAACCGCATTGAAGTTGTGTCCGTCCGGCCGGAGCAAGGGACGTGCAGAATGGACGTTCAGGTCGTCCTCGATTCCCGGCGTGGAGGGCGGCTTGTGCAGGTCGGCGTCGATTCCGGGCGTTGAGGGCGACCCCGTGGTGGCGTGGAGGGTGGCGCGACCGTCCCGTGCAGGCCGTCGCGGGACTCGAGCGGGTCCCGTGTTGGACGGCACAGGGGACGTTCAGCTTGGCCTCGTCTAGCCGGCGTGGAGGACGAAACTCGAGCGGGTCGTCGGCGGTGGGAGGCTAGGAGAGCTGAAGACCTAGGGCGGCGGCTGGGCGGCGATGCCGGCGTGCATCGTGGTGGTGGCGACGAACCCGAGGTTCAGCGGCGGCGCGGCGGCCGGGACCATGGGGAATCGGGGATGGTGTACTCGACGCCCATGAAGAGCAGCAGCCCGCACGCCAGCGTGGCCTCAGCCTCCTCTCTCGGAAGGAAGTGGAGAACGAATATGGGCCAGGCCCAAGGGGCGAAGATGAAGCTTGACCAGGCCCAAGAGGGCAACGACGACGAAATTGGTGGCAGAAAACGGAGGAACTTCGTTCTTTTTAAGTAGTGTAGATTTGTTGTAAAGATTCTTCTTGCATGGAAAACTGACTATTATTGTATACACCCAAATAAAAAAGTTGTTTTTGTTGTTAATTATTATTGTAAATATATTGATAGTTTGTTGTAAATGTATGTACGGTACATAGAATGATTAGTGCTGAATTTGTATGTAAACACACAATCATTTTTATTGTAATACGTTGCATCTTTTGTAAAAATAGCCAGTGATTTTTGTGGTAAATCAATCTATAGCAAAAATATTGTTGTTTAACCTCTTTCTGTAACATTTACTTTAAAAAAATGATGTGTCCCTATTTTGTTGTAATATCGAAAAAAAATAGTACACAGAGTGAGAGGTTTTTGTTGTAAGACTCTCTGTTCTAATAATAAATCACCATGGTGGCATTTTATGTGAATATCAAGATAGTTAGGGGCAGCATGATATACACGTTGTGGATTGGTGGGACTGCGTGTTGATTTCTCGAAACTTGAGGTGCTAAAATGCAAAACGTTTGCTGCTGCTATTTTTGGCCGGTAGATCGCGATCTGACGGCCGGGACTACAACCGATTTTATCAGCCCACGTCGGTCGCCCGACGCTGAGCGCTGCCCAAACTTCATGATCTTAGCATGTACATACACTATAGAAAATCGATGCTTTGCCGTGTAGCCCTAAGTACACGGCAAAGCCTTTGCCGTGTAAGGTTGCACGGTGTCATGGGATACCTTTCGGGTACCAATTATTACCATACCTGGCTTGGTCTAATATGGAGAAGGTTCAAAAGGCAACCTAAAAAAGTAGTCGACTAGGATTTTTGTAAAACCCTAGGCTGGTTGCATATATAAAGCCATCCAGGACACCCATGTAGAGGGAGGGAGATAGACAAGATAGCGACATATAGTTCCGCCTACGGCGGCCTCTTGTAAACATACTTGTGATCATGTACTAGATTGCTAGTGGCACGTAGAGATCCTCCACCGAGGGGACCAGAAGTTGTGTATATCGTGTGCCCAATCTCGCTCCCGGAATCTCCATCGTCGATTTTTTTAAAAAAACTCAAGTCTACAATTTGTATCCATTGACGAGATGATCCCTCGCCAATTGGCCATGGTGCCATCTGTGGAAAACGCGACAACTAAATTAGTTATCCGGGCGGGATCCATCTACATCGTCATCGTCCAAATTTTTGCATGCCAGCGCCTTCAACCTCATCACAAGTCCGCGCGAAAGTTTGATGCCGATAGGTTCATTGTCAATTACGGCGGATCACGCGACTCGCCAATATCCTCACAGCAACCAAGTGCCGGTCAGATCCAACCATACGGAATCAGTTTCCATCAAGGCGATCGACTGTTGCAGGAACAAAATTATTCGTCGGCTCAAGACCCGTACTGGTTGAAGAATCAGCTTCTTTCTACTCACTCGTCTCTATGGCCTCGCGTATTAACCTCTTATTTTAATATGCATCACATGGGTTGATTCACACGACACACCATTACTATTTAGAGCATCTCCAGCGGTGCGACGCAAATGGTCGCTCGGCGACCATCGTCCGCCGTGACCGGAAATGCGGCCGGGGCTTTCTCCAGGGACGACGCAAAGTGACCGGCCCGTCCGCGTAGACGCAAACCTGGCCCAAATATACGCCAGGTTTGCGTCTCCGCGGACGCTCCACAGTCGCGCCGAGTGTCCGCCGAAAAAGACGTAGGACCCACGCGTCAGTGGCAGGGAGACCGATATTATTCCCGCCACTGGCCATTCCTCGCGCGAAATACCAAACTAGACCGGCGCGAGCAGTCCAGAAGCGATGGACGTCCTCGCCGCCGCAGCCACCGCCATGGATGCGGCGCAAACCCTCGCACCCGCTGATGGCGTGTAACTCACACGTTCGTTGGGAACCCCAAGAGGAAGGTATGATGCGCACAGCAACAAGTTTTCACTCAGAAAGAAATCAAGGTTTATCGAACCAGGAGGAGCCAAAAAGCACGTTGAAGGTTGATGGCGGCGGGATGTAGTGCGGCGCAACACCAGAGATTCCGGCGCCAACGTGGAACCTGCACAACACAACCAAAGTACTTTGCCCCAACGAAACAGCGAGGTTGTCAATCTCACCGGCTTGCTGTAACAAAGGATTAGATGTATAGTGTGGATGATGATTGTTTGCAGAAAACAATAAAAAACAATAGCAGCAGATTTGTATTTCAGATGTAAAGAATGGACCGGGGTCCACAGTTCACTAGAGGTGTCTCTCCCATAAGATAGCATGTTGGGTGAACAAATTACACTCGGGCAATTGACAAATAGAGATGGCATAACAATGCACATACATGATATGATGAATATTGTGAGATTTAATTGGGCATTACGACAAAGTACATAGACCGCTATCCAGCATGCATCTATGCCTAAAAACTCCACCTTCAGGTTATCATCCGAACCCCTTCCAGTATTAAGTTGTAAAACAACAGACAATTGCATTAAGTATGGTGCGTAATGTAATCAATAACTACATCCTCGGACATAGCATCAATGTTTTATCCCTAGTGGCAACAGCACATCAACAACCTTAGAGGTTTCCGTCACTGCCCCGCATTCACTGGAGACATGAACCCACTATCGAGCATAAATACTCCCTCTTGGAGTTAAGAGCAAAAACTTGGCCAGAGCCTCTACTAATAACGGAGAGCATGCAAGATCATAAACAACACATAGGTAATAGATTGATAATCAACATAACATAGTATTCTTTATCCATCGGATCCCGACAAACACAACATATAGAATTACAGATAGATGATCTTGATCATGTTAGGCAGCTCACAAGATCCGACAATGAAGCACATGAGGAGAAGACAACCATCTAGCTACTGCTATGGACCCATAGTCCAGGGGTGAACTACTCACTCATCACTCCGGAGGCGACCATGGCGGTGAAGAGTCCTCCGGGAGATGAATCCCCTCTCCGGCAGGGTGCCGGAGGTGATCTCCGGAATCCCCCGAGATGGGATTGGCGGCGGCGGCGTCTCGCAAGGGTTTTCCGTATCGTGGCTCTCGGTACTGGGGGTTTCGCGACGAAGGCTTTAAGTAGGCGGAAGGGCAACGCGGGGGCCACACGAGGGCCCCACACACCAGGGCCGCGCGGCCAAGGGCCAGGCCGCGCCGCCCTGTTGTGTCGGCGCCTCGTGGCCCCACTTCCTTTCCCCCTCGGTCTTCTGGAAGCTTCGTGCAAAAATAGGACCCTGGGCGTTGATTTCGTCCAATTCCGAGAAAATATTTCCTTTGTAGGATTTCTGAAACCAAAAACAGCGAGAAAACAAGCAATCGGCTCTTCGGCATCTCGTTAATAGGTTAGTGCCGGAAAATGCATAAATACGACATATAATGTGTATAAAACATGTAGATATCATCAATAATGTGGCATGGAACATAAGAAATTATCGATACGTCGGAGACGTATCAGCATCCCCAAGCTTAGTTCCTGCTCGTCCCGAGCAGATAAACGATAACAAAATAATTTCTGGAGTGACATGCCATCATAACCTTGATCATACTATTGTAAACATATGTAATGAATGCAGCGATCAAAACAATGGTAATGACATGAGTAAACAAATGAATCATAAAACAAAGACTTTTCATGAATAGTACTTAAAGACAAGCATCAATAAGTCTTGCATAAGAGTTAACTCATAAAGCAATAAATTAAAGTAAAGGTATTGAAGCAACACAAAGGAAGATTAAGTTTTAGCGGTTGCTTTCAACTTATAACATGTATATCTCATGGATAATTGTCAACATAGAGTAATATAATAAGTGCAATATGCAAGTATGTAGGAATCAATGCACAGTTCACTCAAGTGTTTGCTTCTTGAGGTGGAGAGAAATAGGTGAACTGACTCAACATAAAAGTAAAAGAAAGGTCCTTCAAAGAGGAAAGCATCGATTGCTATATTTGTGCTAGAGATTTTATTTTGAAAACAAGAAACAATTTTGTCAACGGTAGTAATAAAGCACATGTATTATGTAAATTATATCTTACAAGTTGCAAGCCTCATGCATAGTATACTAATAGTGCCCGCACCTTGTCCTAATTAGCTTGGACTACCGAGATCATCGCAATACACATGTTTTAACCAAGTGTCACAAAGGGGTACCTCCATGCCGCCTGTACAAAGGTCTAAGGAGAAAGCTCGCATTTTGGATTTCTCGCTTTTGATTATTCTCGAACTTAGACATCCATACCGGGACAACATGGACAACAGATAATGGACTTCTCTTTAATGCATAAGCATGTAGCAACAATTAGTGTTCTCATATGAGATTGAGGATATATGTCCAAAACTGAAACTTCCACCATGATTCATGGCTTTAGTTAGCGGCCCAATGTTCTTCTCTAACAATATGCATGCTCTAACCATTAAAGTGGTAGATCTCCCTTACTTCAGACAAGACGGACATGCATAGCAACTCACATGATATTCAACAAAGAGTAGTTGATGACGTCCCCAGAAAACATGGTTATCGCACAACAAGCAACTTAATAAGAGATAAAGTGCATAAGTACATATTCAATACCACAATAGTTTTTAAGCTATTTGTCCCATGAGCTATATATTGCAAAGGTAGAGAATGGAAATTTTAAAGGTAGCACTCAAACAATTTACTTTGGAATAATGGCGGAGAAATACCATGTAGTAGGTAGGTATGGTGGACACAAATGGCATAGTGGTTGGCTCAAGGATTTTGGATGCATGAGAAGTATTCCCTCTCGATACAAGGTTTACACTACTAGGAAAAGGCTTATAGCCGCACTCCTTATCGCCGGCGAGTACGATTTGAAGATGCCGGCGGTAAGACCTTCCAGGGTGGCCTCACCTTACCGCCGGCGAGGTTGAACCGAAGTTGCCGGGGGTACATGTATTATCGCCGGCAAATCCGATTCAAAGTGGCCGGAGGTAAGTTTGGCTGTAGCCCCAAAATGGGCCTCCAGTTACCGCTGGCACCTTCAGTTGCAATTCGCCGGGGGTAATACCCTTTACCGCCGGAATCTCCGAATGAAATTCGCCGGGGAGAACGTAAACTAGATGGGCTGGAAAATACCGGGGGCGCCTGTAGATGGATTTCGCCGGGGCTAACCCCGCGGATCACCCTTTTGCCTCGCACGCGCCGTCGCCTTCTCCCCACCCCCCTCCCCATCCACTCGATCCCCTCTGTCTCCCTGCCATCCAAAACCTAGCCCCGCCCCGCTTCCCACGGGAGCATGACCGCCGCCTCTGTCCTAGCCGCCGCCGTCCTCGCCGCCGCCACGCCCCCGACCGCCATCGCCCTCATCCGCTTCGTCTTCCCCTCCGATCGACTCCCCTACTGGCTCCGCGTCGCTCTGGCCGAGCCCCCCTCCGGCGGCCTCCCCCTCGCCTCCCCTCTCCTCGCTGCCCGCCTCGGCTCGGACCTCCTCCTCCCTCTCCCTCTTCGCTTATGTGTATAGACAGTGCTGAAAACTTGTAGAATTTCAGGTTCAAATCGTGTCGGAGGAGGAGCCGAAGGGCGCGAGGCGGGGTCACCGGCAGACCGCCTCGGGTGGTGCTCCGGTGTTTGAGTTGCCCTCCGCTGGTGATGCCCACCGGAGCTCCTGTTGCTGCTCTCGTCGAACGACAACGGTGATGCCAGGAACGGGCTGCTGCTGGTTGACCCCCTGCCACGACAAGGAGGATCGAGTGCATCACCTGAAGTCAGGTTCTGCGTCTTGCTGGTCTGGTGTGTTATTTTTCTCTTGCTGGCTCAAGTGCATGCATATATGCACGTAGAGTCCCGAAAAAGTGAATTGGAGATTCATGAACAGCTGTGCATGATGTGCGTAATGCTACTATGGTATATATATTAGTTAGTTATGTCAAATGAAACTCCTATGTATTCTTTCTATAATGCAAAGGTGTCAAAAACTTTTCTGCAAACTGCACTTAAATTGCATTTATCTCTTTTTCTTGTACATACAATATTTATCTCCTTTTTCTGTTGCAAATGGCCATCCTGTAGAGCCATGTATAGCTGCTGCTTGTAATAGTTTCACAGTATCCCTGTTGCAAACCTGTTACAAGTTTCTGGTTCCTCTCTGTGTATATGGCCTGGTGTTGTCTTCTGTTTGTGGTGCTAACTGATTATACTTGTCCTAAAATAATGTTTTAAGTATCAGCAAAGAAACCGGGTTTCTCTTTTGTTCAATATATTCTTGAAAGAAAGCTTAGATTGTGGTTACTCTGAATGCTTTTTGCTTATCAAGTCGAAATCCACCTAAAAATCTGTTCTTGCTAAAACTACTACTGAACTGACCACCATTTTTTGTTCTTCTTGTGCAAGGATATCGAGGAGGATAGTAGGTGGTGTCTGCAGCCTGACGCGTCACTTGTAACCCGGCAAACCTGGGGATCTCTTTTCCTTGGTCGAGCACTCGAGGTATATATCTCTTTGCAGCAGCAGCAACAGCTTTCTAGCTCTGCGATAACATGGTGGCAATAACAATCCATTTCTCTTTAGTTGGACCTCTGGTTGAGTTCCTGTTTGGTTAGGCTTGTGAGTTGAGTCCATTTGCGTTTCCCGTTATGTTCTCAATCGTCTTCAAGACGACGCGTGGCATCTCGTCTATATATTATAGTTTTGAAATCTGGTGAGTTAGATTGTATTCGATCAAGTTCGTGTGAATCATGATCCGTTGATCCGAATTATGCTCTCCTATTTGTTGTGCAATAGTAAACTGGTTATCCTTGTGTAGTTTAGCAATTTGTATCATGGACTTGTGGCTGGTATGTGTGAGCTTTGGTGTTTGCTCCCCTGTCTTTGTATTCTGCTTTATAAGAATAGCAAGCTAGCCTGCAATTTCGTCTCATCATCATCTGATCCTATAACAGTTACATCATTGGAAATTTGTTTGTGCAATATAGCAAATTAGCAATAATTATTGTGTACCTTGTGATTTGGAGTTTGATTGCAAGGTGTTTGTGAAAATCCTTGTAGGAAGAACGTTGTGCGCACCATCGCTATGGACAGTACCGAGGGGCTCGTCCGCGGCCGGAAGGTCCTCAATACCTTGACCACTTGTCGTAGAAAATATTTCTGGTCATTTTGTTTGCTCGATGGTACTATCAATGGTTTAAATAGCAATATGTGTACACCCACTTTCTACCAGCGCTCACAGTATTCAAATGTTTATTCTTTCTATTATAGTCATTTTTATTTTCTCGGCAATATAGGCGCAAGTATTACTGCATCACAACACATAGCTGTTTGTTTCACTGTATCACACCTAAGATAAGTAGGGATTCAAATGCAGTAATTTTTTCTGCACACTTAAACCATTTCCCACTTGAATTAGCTTAAAGTTTCAGTAAACACTTCAAAGTAGGTATAATCTTCGCCGTCGTCTCCTGCCCTGCCACAAACTAGCACTAACTGAATTACACAGACTAGGTCCAAGTGTTATGCAATTTTCATCTTGCAAGCGGTAAGCTATTTAATGTCAATGCTCCACATTTTTCTGTCAACTGGTATGCAACTGATATTGCATTAGGAATATTTCTGTGATGGAGTACTCCGTTCCTTTCCTAGTGATGGAGTGCTATTCAGTAGTAATAACCTGTGATGGTTTCTTACACAATAAAATAATGTCTTTGTGTGTATTTGCAGCTGCAAAGAGGTGCTATAATTTGAGATGATGTGCAAAGAGGCTATTTCTGTGAAGGAAGCTTTCAATATCATGTATCTGTGGTGCGATGCATGTGGCTCTGATTGGTAGGAGTACTTGGATCAATATTTGGAGTATACTTGGAGTAATCTGGAGCAGTAATATGTATCTTGTTTCAATATATTTATGAATATTTGGAGCAAGAGTATCAAGAGTATAGTTCTGTGCAGTGAATCTGTATCTTGTTTCAGTATTTGGAGACTGATGATGTACTAGTCCTTGCACTAGTACACAACAGATGTGCTGCTGTGCTCTTGCTTGCAGTGCTTGCACTACTGAATGAACTGTTGTTCCATGGTCACAGGGATCAAATGAAGAGTGAATTTGTTTTTATTCTGAAGGTTTTGTGATTTCACGTCAGTTTTTTTTTTAAATCCTAAAATACATACCGCTGGCGCATAGGGCTGTTTGCCGGCGGTAACTTAATACCCCCGGCGGTTTGGAAAGCGCCGGCGGTAAATAATACCCCCGGCGAGTTGGCTGAGGTGCCGGCGGTAATCTGGGTTACCCCTGGCGGTTTGCAATGTGCCGGCGGTAAGGGATTACCACCGGCGAGGTGATCGCCGGCGAATACGAAAATGCCGGCGGTAAGCCTTTTCAATGTGCCGGCGGTAAGCCTTTTCCTAGTAGTGTTAGGCTAGCAAGGTTATTTGAAACAAACACAAGGATGAACCGGTGCAGCAAAACTCACATAAAAGACATATTGTAAACATTATAAGACTCTACACTGTCTTCCTTGTTGTTCAAAACTCAATACTAGAAATTATCTAGACTTTAGAGAGACCAAATATGCAAACCAAATTTAGCAAGCTCTAGGTGTTTCTTCATTAATGGGTGCAAAGTATATGATGCAAGAGCTTAAACATGAGCACAACAATTGCCAAGTATCAAATTATTCAAGACATTTTAGAATTACTACATGTAGCATTTCCCGATTCCAACCATATAACAATTTAACGAAGAAGATTCAACCTTCGCCATGAATACTATGAGTAAAGCCTAAGGACATATTTGTCCATATGCAACAGCGGAATGTGTCTCTCTCCCACACAATGAATGCTAGGATCCATTTTATTCAAACATCAACAAAAACAAAAACAAACCGACGCTCCAAGCAAAGTACATAAGATGTGATGGAATAAAAATATAGTTTCCGGAGAGGAACCTGATAATGTTGTCGATGAAGAAGGGGATTCCTTGGGCATCCCCAAGCTTAGACGCTTGAGTCTTCTTAGAATATGCAGGGGTGAACCACTGGGGCATCCCCAAGCTTAGAGCTTTCATTCTCCTTGATCATATTGTATCATCCTCCTCTCTTGATCCTTGAAAACTTCCTCCACACCAAACTCGAAACAACTCATTAGAGGGTTAGTGCATAATAAAAATTAACATGTTCAGAGGTGACACAATCATTCTTAACACTTCTGGACATTGCATAAAGCTACTGTACATTAATGGATCAAAGAAATTCATCCAACATAGCAAAAGAGGCAATGCGAAATAAAAGGCAGAATCTGTCAAAACAGAACAGTCCGTAAAGATGGATTTTATTGAGGCACCAGACTTGCTCAAATGAAAATTCCCAAATTGAATGAAAGTTGCGTACATATCTGAGGATCACGCACGTAAATTGGCATATTTTTCTGAGCTACCTACAGAGGGGCAGGTCGAAATTCGTGACAGCAAAGAAATCTGTTACTGCGCAGTAATCCAAATCTAGTATGAACCTTACTATCAAAGACTTTACTTGGCACAAAAATGCATAAAACTAAGATAAGAAGAGGTTGCTACAGTAGTAAACAACTTCCAAGACTCAAATATAAAACAAAAATACTGTAGTAAAAACATGGGTTGTCTCCCATAAGCGCTTTTCTTTAACGCCTTTGAGCTAGGCGCAGAAAGTGTATATCAAGTGTTATCAAGAGACGAAGCATCAACATCATAAGTTGTTCTAATAATAGAATCAAAAGGTAACTTCATTCTCTTTCTAGGGAAGTGTTCCATACCTTTCTTGAGAGGAAATTAATATTTAATATTACCTTCCTTCATATCAATAGTAGCACCAACAGTTCGAAGAAAAGGTCTTCCCAATATAATGGGACAAGATGCATTGCATTCAATATCCAAGACAACAAAATCAACGGGGACAAGGTTATTGTTAACGGTAATGCGAACATTATCAACTCTCCCCAAAGGTTTCTTTATAGCATTATCAACAAGATTAACATCCAAATAACAATTCTTCAATGGTGGCAAGTCAAGCATATTATAAATTTTCTTAGGCATAACGGAAATACTTGCACCAAGATCACATAAAGCATTACAATCAAAGTTATTGACCTTCATATTAATGATGGGCTCCCAACCATCCTCTAGCTTTCTAGAAATAGAAGTTTCAAGTTTTAGTTTCTCCTCTCTAGCTTTTATGAGAGCATTTGTAATATGTTTTGTGAAAGCCAAATTTATAGCACTAGCGTTGGGACTTTTAGCAAGTTTTTGTAAGAACTTTATAACTTCAGAGATGTGGAAATCATCAAAATCCAAACCATTATAATCTACAGCAATGGGATCATCATCCCCAAGGTTGGAAAAATTTTCAGCAGTTTTAGCAGTTTCCGGCAGTTTTGCAGGCTTTGTACTAGGAGTAGAAACATTGCCAACACCAATTATTTTATCATTGATAGTAGGAGGTGCAGCAACATGTGAATCATTAACATTACTAGTGGTGGTAATAGTCCAAACTTTAGCTACATTATTCTCTTTAGCTAGTTTTTCATTTTCTTCTCTTTCCCACCTAGCATGCAATTCAGCCATCAATCTTATATTCTCATTAATTCTAACTTGGATGGCATTTGCTGTAGTAAAAATTTTATTTTCAATATCCCTATTAGGCATAACTTTCGATTTCAAAAGATCAACATCAGAGGCAAGACAGATTTCCAAACTTTAGCTACATTATTGAGCTTTTCCTCAACAGATTTGTTAAAAGCAGTTTGTGTACTAATAAATTCTTTAAGCATAGCTTCAAGTCCAGGGGGTGTGTTCCTATTATTGTTGTAAGAATTCCCATAAGAATTAGCATAACCGTTACCATTATTATAAGGATATGGCCTATAGTTACTACTAGAATTGTTCCGATAAGCATTGTTGTTGAAATTATTATTTTTAATGAAGTTTACATCAACATGTTCTTCTTGGGCAACCAATGAAGCTAACCGGACATTATTAGGATCAACATTAGTCCTATCATTCACAAGCATAGACATAATAACATCAATCTTATCACTCAAGGAAGAGGATTCTTCGACAGAATTTACCTTCTTACCTTGTGGAGCTCTTTCCGTGTGCCATTCGGAAGTAATTAATCATCATATTATCAAGGAGCTTTGTTGCTTCACCAAGAGTGATGGACATAAGGTACCTCCAGCAGCTGAATCCAATAGGTTCCGCGAAGAAAAGTTCAGATCTGCATAAAAGGTTTGGATGATCATCCAAGTAGTCGATCCATGGGTTGGGCAATTTTTAACCAAAGATTTCATTCTTTCCCAAGCTTGTGCAACATGCTCATTATCCAATTGTTTAAAATTCATTATGCTACTCCTCAAAGATATAATTTTAGCAGGGGGATAATATCTACCAATAAAAGCATCCTTGCATTTAGTCCATGAATCAATACTATTCTTAGGCAGAGATAGCAACCAATCTTTAGCTCTTCCTCTTAATGAGAAAGGAAACAATTTTAATTTTATAATGTCACCATCTACATCTTTATACTTTTTCATTTCACATAATTCAACAAAGTTATTGAGATGGGCAGCAGCATCATCAGAACTAACACCAGAAAATTGCTCTCGCATAACGAGATTCAGTAGAGCAGGTTTAATTTCAAAGAATTCTGTTGTAGTAGCAGGTGGAGCAATAGGTGTGCATAATAAATCATTATTATTTGTGGTTGTGAAGTCACACAACTTAGTATTTTCAGGAGTACCCATTTTAGCGGTAGTAAATAAAGCAAACTAGATAAAATAAATGCAAGTAACTAATTTTTGTGTGTTTTTGATATAGAGAACAAGACAGTAAATAAAGTAAAGCTAGCAACTAATTTTTTTGTGTTTTGATATAATGCAGCAAACAATGTAGTAAATAAAATAAAGCAAGACAAAAACAAAGTAAAGAGATTGGATTGTGGAGACTACCCTTGCAGCGTGTCTTGATCTCCCCGGCAACGGCGCCAGAAAAAAGAGCTTGATGGCGTGTAACTCACACGTTCGTTGGGAACCCCAAGAGGAAGGTATGTTGCGCACAGCAGCAAGTTTTCCCTCAAAAAGAAACCAAGGTTTATCGAACCAGGAGGAGCCAAGAAGCACGTTGAAGGTTGATGGCGGCGGGATGTAGTGCGGCGCAACACCAGAGATTCCGGCGCCAACGTGGAACCTGCACAACACAACCAAAGTACTTTGCCCCAACGAAACAACGAGGTTTTCAATCTCACCGGCTTGCTGTAACAAAGGATTAGATGTATAGTGTGGATGATGATTGTTTGCAGAAAACAGTAAAGAACAATAGCAGCAGATTTGTATTTCAGATGTAAAGAATGGACCGGGGTCCACAGTTCACTAGAGGTGTCTCTCCCATAAGATAGCATGTTGGGTGAACAAATTACAGTCGGGCAATTGACAAATAGAGAGGGCATAACAATGCACATACATGATATGATGAATATTGTGAGATTTAATTGGGCATTACGACAAAGTACATAGACCGCTATCCAGCATGCATCTATGCCTAAAAAGTCCACCTTCAGGTTATCATCCGAAGCCCTTCCAGTATTAAGTTGTAAAACAATAGACAATTGCATTAAGTATGGTGCGTAATATAATCAATAACTACATCCTCGGACATAGCATCAATGTTTTATCCCTAGTGGCAACAGTACATCCATAATCTTAGAGGTTTTTGTCACTCCCCCAGATTCACAGAGACATGAACCCACTATCGAGCATAAATACTCCCTCTTGGAGTTAAGAGCAAAAACTTGGCCAGAGCCTCTACTAATAACGGAGAGCATGCAAGATCATAAACAACACATAGGTAATAGATTGATAATCAACATAACATAGTATTCTCTATCCATCGGATCCCGACAAACACAACATATAGAATTACGGATAGATGATCTTGATCATGTTAGGCAGCTCACAAGATCCGACAATGAAGCACATGAGGAGAAGACAACCATCTAGCTACCGCTATGGACCCATAGTCCAGGGGTGAACTACTCACTCATCACTCCGGAGGCGACCATGGCGGTGAAGAGTCCTCCGGGAGATGAATCCCCTCTCCGGCAGGGTGCGGAGGTGATCTCCGAATCCCCCGAGATGGGATTGGCGGCGGCGGCGTCTCAGTAAGGTTTTCTGTATCGTGGCTCTCGGTACTGGGGGCTTCGCGACGAAGGCTTTAAGTAGGCGGAAGGGCAACGCGGGGGGACACACGAGGGCCCCACACACCAGGGCCGCGCGGCCAAGGGCCAGGCCGCGCCGCCCTGTTGTGTCGGCGCCTCGTGGCCCCAATTCCTTTCCCCCTCGGTCTTCTGGAAGCTTCGTGCAAAAATAGGACCCTGGGCGTTGATTTCGTCCAATTCCGAGAATATTTCCTTTGTAGGATTTCTGAAACCAAAAACAGCAGGAAACAGCAACTGGCTCTTCGGCATCTCGTTAATAGGTTAGTGCCGGAAAATGCATAAATACGACATATAATGTGTATAAAACATGTAGATATCATCAATAATGTGGCATGGAACATAAGAAATTATCGATATGTCGGAGACGTATCACCCGCCGCCGCCCCACACTCCCCCGTAGCCACGACCATAGCCACAATGGAGGCTGCAGCTCCGGCGGAAGCAAAGCGGGCCGCCACCGGCGACAGCTGGGAGGCAAAGCCAAAGGCGGCAAAGAAGGTATTCTCCCTGGAGGAGAAAATCATCGAGGCCGCGAAGCGTCGCAGCCGGCGCAAGAACCAGAAGATCAAGACTGCCGCGACCGCCAACCAGCAGGCCTGGCAGATGCAGATCAAAGCCGACGTCGCGCAAGTAGCCCTCCATCCGACCTTAGCGGAGGGCTACATGCTCGTCAAGAGAGAGGGGATCGCTAGCGTCGCTCCTCCGGCCTCGTCGGTGAGCTCGGTAAGTTCCCAGCTGCGTCCTGGAACTCCCACTCCCTTGCAGGGCCACCCGGCGTCGCGGTTCGCCTCTGGCCTGCCGCCGGTGAAGTTGACCGGGGCGGCGGAGCAGTTCAACGGGGCGGCGGAGCAGTTCAACGGGGCGGCGGTTCCCGACCTCAACCGGACGCCTAGAAGCGGTGACTCCTACCCGGGCGCGACACAGAAGACGCGCCAGGTGCCGGAGGAGAGCATGCCACAGCCCCGCATCCTGTTCGACGAAATGGCGCCGCCTGCCCCGACGATGGACGACTGATACGTCTCCGACGTATCGATAATTTCTTATGTTCCATGCCACATTATTGATGATATCTACATGTTTTATGCACACTTTATGTCATATTCGTGCATTTTCTGGAACTAACCTATTAACAAGATGCCGAAGAGCCGATTCTTGTTTTCTGCTGTTTTTGGTTTAGAAATCCTAGTAACGAAATATTCTCGGAATTGGACGAAATCAACGCCCATGGTCCTATTTTGCCACGAAGCTTCCGGAAGACCGAAGAGGAGTCGAAGTGGGGCCACGAGGCGCCGCCACCATAGGGCGGCGCGGCCTAGGCCCTGGCCGCGCCGACCTATGGTGTGGGGCCCTCGTGTGGCCCCCCACGTTGCCCTTTCGCCTACTTAAAGTCTCCGTCGCGAAACCCCAGTACCGAGAGCCACGATACGGAAAACCTTCCAGAGACGCCGCCGCCAATCCCATCTCGGGGGATTCTGGAGATCTCCTCCGGCACCCTGCGCGAGAGGGATTCATCTCCCGGAGGACTCTTCACCGCCATGGTCGCCTCCGGAGTGATGAGTGAGTAGTTCACCCCTGGACTATGGGTCCATAGCAGTAGCTAGATGGTTGTCTTCTCCTCATTGTGCTTCATTGTTGGATCTTGTGAGCTTCCTAACATGATCAAGATCATCTATCTGTAATGCTATATGTTGTGTTTGTCGGGATCCGATGGATAGAGAATACCATGTTATGTTAATTATCAAGTTATTACCTATGTGTTGTTTATGATCTTGCATGCTCTCCGTTATTAGTAGAGGCTCGGCCAAGTTTTTGCTCTTAACTCCAAGAGGGAGTATTTATGCTCGATAGTGGGTTCATGCCTCCATTGATACCTGGGACGGTGACGAAAAGTTCTAAGTTTGTGTTGTGTCTGTTGCCACTAGGGATAAAACATTGATGCTATGTCTAAGGATGTAGTTGTTGATTACATTACGCACCATACTTAATGCAATTGTCTGTTGTTTAGCAACTTAATACTGGAGGGGTTCGGATGATAACCTGAAGGTGGACTTTTTAGGCATAGATGCAGTTGGATGGCGGTCTATGTACTTTGTCGTAATGCCCAATTAAATCTCACTGTACTTATCATGACATGTATGTGCATTGTTATGCCCTCTCTATTTGTCAATTGCCCGACTGTAATTTGTTCACCCAACATGCTTTTATCTTATGGGAGAGACACCTCTAGTGAACTGTGGACCCCGGTCCATTCTTTTATACTTGAAATACAAATCTGTTGCAATACTTGTTTTTACTGTTTTCTTGCAAACAATCATCTTCCACACAATACGGTTAATCCTTTGTTACAGCAAGCCGGTGAGATTGACAACCTCACTGTTTCGTTGGGGCAAAGTACTTTGGTTGTGTTGTGCAGGTTCCACGTTGGCGCCGGAATCTCTGGTGTTGCGCCGCACTACATCCCGCCGCCATCAACCTTCAACGTGCTTCTTGACTCCTATTGGTTCGATTAAACCTTGGTTTCTTACTGAGGGAAACTTGCCGCTGTGCGCATCACACCTTCCTCTTGGGGTTCCCAACGGACGTGTCAATTACACGCATCAACGACCCGGTACATGAGCTCTGTCAATGTGTGCGAGTGTCGTGTATCATGCGTCTGATGTCCGGTCATTCGTAGGACTATTGGAAGGACCGCCATGACTCAGACATCCAGGCCATTATCTACGGCGGCGGCTTCGTTCGCGGTCATCGGGCCGGGACAGGCCCGCATGATGACTGGGCAGCAATGCATGATGCGGAGGACATCGAAACCGCACGGCTGTTCGCCACCCAGCAGACGCAGCCAACACCCGTGTCCGTCGACGACTTCGACGACGCGCCAACACAGCCTGACATTGCTACGAAGAAGAAGGGGGAGAGCCGCAGGACACAAGGCTTCGTCGACGACGAGGATAAGTGTTTGTGCGAAGCGTTGCTGGCAACGAGCCATGATTGTATTAATGGCGCGCAGCAAAAGGGCAAGGTATATTGGGCCAAGGTCTTGCAGCAGTACAACGAGACCAGGATGCACCCGCCCTACCATATCACAAGCCCTCGGACGGAAGAGTCCCTCCTAAAAAGATGGAACTACATCAAATAAGAGACAAGCAAGTTCTGCTCGGCGGTCGAACATGCTATTAACAACCCCGTAAGCGGCGCTGGCGTCATGATAGTGGTAAACACGATACAATCATCATCATTCTACACTATTTGCATCATTGTATGTACATCATTGGCGGCTACGATTGCAGGTATCCCGCGCCTTGGAGAAGTTCAGGGCGACGCATAAGAAGGGCTTCCATATGGTCCATTGTTGTGACGTGCTCAAGGACGCCAACAAGTGGATGACAAGCTTTGCGTCGTACAATGAAGCTGTGAGGAATGGGACAGCGATCAACCTCGACGGCGAAGACGACGATCAAGGCCGTCCAGCCCTTCCACCTCGTCCCCGAAGCCATAAGGCTACCAAGACCGATCTAGTCCGGGAGGCACAGGCCATTGCGTTCACCCAGAGCATGGAGAAGATAATGGCCGACAATCTTGCCGCCTTGGCTGCTAGGGACGAGAAGAGGCGTCTGGAAAAAGAGGCAGCAGCTGCCATCTACCACAACCTCATGAAAGAGGTAATTGAGATCCAAAAGGCAGACGCCGAGGCCAAATTGCTTGACACCGAGGCTAGGAGGATGGACGCCAAGGCCAAGATCCTTGCAGAGGACACTAGGATCATGCTAGCCAACTTGAGCAGCGTCGACGACGACACTAGGGCCTGGTTCATGAAGAGGCGCGCCGAAATCCACGCGCGAGGCGCCTGATCGCCGGCACCATGCGCCCAGCACCTTGGCCTCCTTTTGGACATTTTTATTAATGTTCAGGCCTTGTTGTGCCCCTTTGGACTCCACTTTGCGATGTACCATCTGCAAAGTGTGATGAACTTGTTTCAGCCCTCAATTTGCGGCTGTAAAATTTCGTGCAAAGTTGACGCTAGTTCCTCTTTTTTGAATTCTGACCTGCGCCGAAAATGCGTCGCCCCGGTGAAGCTAGCCCCGGACGCAAACGGACGCGCGACCATTTCCGCGTTCGCTAGACAGCGCAAACGGAGGCCCGCGGACATTTTGGGTGTCCGAAATGCAATGCATCACGCCGCTGAAGATGCCCTTACACCTCAATAGATCTACATGCATGCAATTTTTTGTTCTCTCTTTCGTTAGGCTATTTAGCTAACAGTGAAGACTAACCCTTGACGGTTTAGGCTTATATGCGAGCAATAAAAATCGGTCTGAGTGGTGGATGCAACCATCCCTGCAACTGGGTCAAGGAAATAAACATGAGCGCCGCGGCCCACTGTATTGGCTTGGCTGCATCAACAGATTAAACTTCAACAATGATCTGTTAATTTATAGACTCATCGGTAACCCGTTCTTTCTACCTATTATTTTATTTATATATGCAATGACCTAATCAATATAACATTCAAGTACCTGACAATCAAATGCATGAACACATATTTTTTCCTTCATAAAATATTTCAACAATAATTTGTATTGGATGCCAATCTTTTACAGTAATTCATCTTTGTAAAAATATTCTGCTACACGAGAATTTGCTAGTTACGATAGACATGAATATTTACTTTGATTGCAATTATGATATTGGAAGAAGTTGTGTACTTATGCGATGAGGCCAAGCACTACTAAATTGGACAGAAATCAAGTTATTAGTGGATTTATTTTATATAATTATATAATACTCACCTGGTGCACCTCCGGGTTAGTGTATTCATTTTCTATGGGTATTACTGGATTTATTTTCTATGGTTATCTAGCATTAACCCGATAAACTTCTGGGCCAAGGGATTCATCTATATGGTGGTTGTTGATTTCCTCCTCTATAATACTACCCAATGCATTTTCGGTGGATCCATTTTTAATGGTTCTTAGTGGATTTATCTTATATATTGATATAATCTGGGACTGCGGCTGCAGCGACAACTGCGTGCCTTGATACTCGCGGGCTGCATTGGTGGGCGGCAGAATCTTCTTCTCCTCTACTTCCTGCTGGTGATGTGGTGGCTGCTAGCTTGAAGTGAATAAAGGGGCAGTCCTAGGGTTTCTCTCACGTCAAGACGAGGATATTCCTGAGTCATGTCTTCATTGATCTGGTTGCAGTAACGTTGTCAACACCCAGATTTTTAAGTCCAGATGCCTCTTATGCCATACATCGCAATCCCAGGATGATTGTTTTTGCGAGACATAATAAGTTCATATCATAGCACATCATTCATTACAACACCATAATAGTCTTACAACAAAAAGGATCACATGATCCAGTCTCATTTTTTTTAGAGAAACTGTGAAGCATAGCCTCACAGCAATTTATTTAAACAAAAGAACACAAAGTCCACCAGTTACATATGTACATAACAGAAAGAAAACAAAAATGCCATGAGACTAAGGCAAGGAATCAATCCAGGTCTGCAACTGGGAAACATGCTTTTGCTTAACCCTATGCTTATGTAAAGAGACTTCATGAATAAAATCTCTTCTCCAGGCTCTAAAGATGGCCGTGTGTGTTGAAAGATCATGCCATTCCTTTGCTTCCATATGTGCCAAGCTGCTAAGATAACAACCTCAGTGAAAAAAGGCTTCCCAAACTCCTTTCTTGCATATATGAATTTCTCCTCAATTGTGTCCCCAACTGACCAATCAATCTGTAGATAATTCCAAATCCTGATCCTGAAAACACACTCAAAGAACAAATGTATTCTGTCTTCATAAGCGTGTGAAGGACAAAGAATACAATGATACTCATCAGTAACATTCCAATGCCGCCTTTTAATCATGTACTTTGTATTGAGCCTGTCACTAATCAACAACCAGGCAAACACTTTTATTTTCAGCAAACACTTACTATCCATATCCAACCATAAATCCTACTGCAAGTAAAACCCCTGAAACTATGTCGATAAAAACGTTGAGCAGAATAAGTCCCATCCTTCCATATGGTTTTCCATTCATCCTTGCCATCTGGTTGCAAAACCACAATTTGGATCCATCCCCAACAAGCTCCATGGCTGCCTGCTGTGACAAAGGCCTCTCAAACAGATCAGCAATATCAGGGATGACCAAAGCCTCCTTGACAGATAAGGTCTGATTCACTGTATAAGAGTAAAGTCTTGGAAATTTTTCTTGAGGGCAAACACCATTCCATTTGTCTGCCCAAAACAGAGATGTAATGCCATCCTTTATATTCACCGACATCACAGACCTCTATAGCTCCGATAATTTCATCACATCCCTCCACCAAAAAGATCCACATAGCTTGGAAACATGTGGTACCCCTTCTGGATAATAATTCCACACCAAATTGACCCAGGGCAAATCCTCACGATTAAAGAACTTATGTAAATGCTTTAAAAGAAGTGCCTCATTCTGCAACTTGAAATCCAAAACCCCTAAGCCTCCATTTCTTTTTGGTTTACATATCATTTCCCATGAAGCCAACGACTGACTAGTAGTACATTCACCCTTCTTCTTTCTCCACAAGCACTGACGAATGATCTTGTTTAATTGCTTAATGATGCCCACTGGAATACTTAGCGTACAGAGGAAGAAAATTGGCATGGAACTGAGACATGATTGGATCAACTGCAGCCTACCACCATAAGCTAGCAGAGAAGAACTAGCAGATAACCTTCTTTCCATTCTATCCACCATAGGCAAAAGATCTTGCATAGTTGGTCTGGTGGTGCCCAAGGGTAGCCCCAAATAAGTGAAAGGCATAACACCAACCTTACAACCAAAATCACTTGCTAAAACTGCCACTTCCCCCTCAGATAAATTTATAGGCAACTGATACGTCCAAAACGTATCTACTTTCCCGAACACTTTTGCTATTGTTTTGCCTCTAATTTGTGTATTTTGGATGCAACTAACACGGACTAACGCTGTTTTCAGCAGAATTGCTCTGGTGTCTCGTTTTTCTGTAGAAATCCAACTTTCAGGAAAATCCTCGGAATTTATGCGGAAGGTCCTATTTTCCCAGAATATTGACGGAGCCAGAAGGGCAAGCCAGGTGGGGTCCCGAGGGCCCCATACGCTAGGCCGGCGCGGCCCAGGAGGGGGGCGCGCGGCCCTAGTGTGTGGCAGCCTCGGCTGGCCCCCGACGCCCTCCTTCGGACTACTTATTGCCTTCGACCTAAAAACGCACGGGGGTTAGTCAAAATCTCCAGAAACCATCTAGTACGCCGTCACCGTCGCGAAACTCCGTCTCGGGACTAGAAACTCCGTTCTGGCACTCCGCCGGGACGGGGAATTGGAGGAGATCATCGCCATCATCATCACCGACGCCTCTCCATCGACCAGCCATGTTTCCCCCATCCATGTGTGAGTAATTCCCCCGCTGTAGGTGATACGTCTCCAACGTATCGATAATTTCTTATGTTCCATGCCACATTATTGATGATATCTACATGTTTTATGCATACTTTATGTCGTATTTATGCATTTTCCGGCACTAACCTATTAACGAGATGCCGAAGAGCCAGTTGTTGTTTTCTGCTGTTTTTGGTTTCAGAAATCCTAGTAAGGAAATATTCTTGGAATTGGACGAAATCAACGCCCAGGGGCCTATTTTTCCACGAAGCTTCCAGAAGACCGGAGGACTTACGAAGTGGGGCCACGAGGTGGCGCCACACTAGGGCGGCGCGGCCTGGGCCTTGGCCGCGCCGGCCTGTTGTGTGGGGCCCTCGTGTGGCCCCCTGAATTGCCCTTCCGCCTACATATAGTCTTCGTCGCGAAACCCCCGATGCCGAGAGCCACGATACGGAAAACCTTCCGGAGACGCCGCCGCCGCCAATCCCATCTCGGGGGATTCGAGGAGATCGCCTCCGGCACCCTGCCGGAGAGGGGAATCATCTCCCGGAGGACTCTTCACCGCCATGGTCGCCTCCGGAGTGATGAGTGAGTAGTTCACCCCTGGACTATGGGTCCATAGCAGTAGCTAGATGGTCGTATTCTCCTTATGTGCTTCATTGTCGGATCTTGTGAGCTGCCTAACATGATCAAGATCATCTATCTGTAATGCTATATGTTGTGTTTGTTGGGATCCGATGGATAGAGGATACTATGTTATGTTGATTATCAATCTATTACCTATGTGTTGTTTATGATCTTGCATGCTCTCCGTTATTAGTAGAGGCTGTGGCCAAGTTTTTACTCTTAACTCCAAGAGGAAGTATTTATGCTCGATAGTGGGTTCATGCCTCCATTAAATCTGGGACAGTGACAGAACGTTCTAAGGTTGTGGATGTGCTGTTGCCACTAGGGATAAAACATTGATGCTATGTCCAAGGATGTAGTTATTGATTACATTACGCACCATACTTAATGCAATTGTCTGTTGTTTGCAACTTAATACTAGAAGGGGTTCGGATGATAACCTGAAGGTGGACTTTTTAGGCATAGATGCATGCTGGATAGCGGTCTATGTACTTTGTCGTAATGCCCAATTAAATCTCACTATACTCATTATATCATGTATGTGCATGGTCATGCCCTCTCTATTTGTCAATTGCCCAACTGTAATTTGTTCACCCAACATGCTATTTATCTTATGGGAGAGACACCTCTAGTGAATTGTGGACCCCGGTCCTATTCTTTTACATCGAATACAATCTACTGCAATACTTGTTCTACTGTTTTTGGCAAACAATCATCATCCACACTATACATCTAATCCTTTGTTACAGCAAGCCGGTGAGATTGACAACCTCACTCGTTACGTTGGGGCAAAGTACTTTGGTTGTGTTGTGCGGGTTCCACGTTGGCGCCGGAATCCCTGGTGTTGCGCCGCACTACATCCCGCCGCCATCAACCTTCGACGTGCTTCTTGGCTCCTCCTGGTTCGATAAACCTTGGTTTCTTTCTGAGGGAAAACTTGCTACTGTACGCATCACACCTTCTTCTTGGGGTTCCCAACGGACGTGTCGATCGCACGCATCAAGCTACTTTTCTGGCGCCGTTGCCGGGGAGATCAAGACACGCTGCAAGGGGAGTCTCCACAATCCAATCTCTTTACTTTGTTTTTGTCTTGCTTTATTTTATTTACTTTCTTGTTTGCTGCATTATATCAAAACACAAAAAATTAGTTGCTAGCTTTACTTTATTTACTGTCTTGCACTCTATATCAAAAATACAAAAAAAAATTTAGTTACTTGCATTTTACTTTTGTTACCATGTATAGTTCTGCACCTGTTACTTCTTCACCCGAGGAATTAGTCTTCAATTTTAAACAAGGGGATGAGGAGAGTTTTAAAGATGCTTGGTCCAGAATTTTTACTTCTTATCGTAAAGCTGAACCTCAAATGACTCTAAGTTTGCTCCTTAGTAATTTTTATTTTGGTCTTATGATTCGCTATAGATATGCCTTGGATGCTTGTAGTGGGAGGAGATTTCCTTCATTGCAATGGGGATCAAGCTTTTAATGCCATAAAGAAGTTGGTTGCATCACATGATTCAGCTAATAACTTTGATTCAGCCCTTATTAGCATTTATAATAGATTAAACACTCTTGAGACAAGTGCATCTCGCTTGAATGAAAATTATAGATATGTTCGTAACCGTCTTGATCAAGTTTTAGTGAACTCTGAACCTTCATTATGGGATCCTACTATTAAAATTGTTATCGGTGACCAAACTCTTCATGCCAATTGTGATATTATGTCCGAATTTTGCCTAATGCCTAAGAGTATTCATGAATCTTTGAAACTTTGGGGATTCGTTGAAGGGGGAGAAGGAATAACTCTTATTGGTAACTCTGTTATAATTCCTAAAGGAATAGCTATGGGTGTGCATACAACCATTCTTGGGAGAATAATATCCATTGATTATCTTGTTATTGAATGTGCAGGAACAGGACAAATCACACTCGGAAGATCCCTGCTGAAACTATTGGGAGCAGTCATAGATATGGGAGAAGGCACCCTAAAATTCACCTCTACACCGGGGGGTAGACATATATTACCTAAATCAAAGAGTAAGAAAAAGAACAAGAAAGGTAAGGGTAAAGCCCAAGGTAATGTTGATACTGCATCTCTTGATAATACTTGATATACACTTTCTGCGCCTAGCTGAAAGGCGTTAAAGAAAAGCGCTTATGGGAGATAACCCATTATTTTACTTCAGTACTTTTATTTTATATTTGAGTCTTGGAAGTTTTTACTACTGTAGCAACCACTCCTTATCTTAGTTTTGTGCATTGTTGTGCCAAGTAAAGTCGTTGATAGTAAGGTTCATACTAGATTTGGATTACTGCGCAGAAACAGATTTCTTTCTCTGATCACGAATCTGGGCCTAATTCTCTGTAGGTAACTCAGAAAATTATGCCAATTTACGTTAGTGATCCTCAGATATGTACGCAACTTTCATTCAATTTGAGCATTTTCATCTGAGCAAGTATGGTGCCTCCATAAAATTCGTCTTTACGAACTGTTCTGTTTTGACAGATTCTACCTTTTATTTTGCATTGCCTGTTTTGACATGCTTGATGGATTTTTCTATTCCATTGACTTTCAGTAGCTTTGTGCAATGTCCAGAAGTGTTAAGAATGATTATGTCACCTCTGAACATGTAAATTTTGATTGTGCACTAACCCTCTAATGAGTTGTTTTGAGTTTGGTGTGGAGGAAGTTTTCAAGGATCAAGAGAGGGAGATGATACGATATGATCAAGGAGAGTGAAAGCTCTAAGCTTGGGGATGCCCCGGTGGTTCACCCCTGCATATTTTAAGAATACTCAAGCGTCTAAGCTTGGGGATGCCCAAGGCATCCCCTTCTTCATCGACAACATTATCAGGTTCCTCCCCTGAAACTATATTTTTATTCCATCACATCTTATGTGCTTTGCTTGCAGCGTCGGTTTGTTTTTGTTTTTGTTTTTGTTTGAATAAAATGGATCCTAGCATTCATTGTATGGGAGAGAGACACGCTCCGCTGTTGCATATGGACAAATATGTCCTTAGGCTTTACTCATAGTATTCATGGCGAAGGTTGAATCTTCTTCGTTAAATTGTTATATGGTTGGAATCGGGAAATGCTACATGTAATAATTCTAAAATGTCTTGAATAATTTGATACTTGGCAATTGTTGTGCTCATGTTTAAGCTCTTGCATCATATACTTTTCACCTATTAATAAAGAAATACATAGAGCTTGCTAAAATTTGGTTTGCATAATTGGTCTCTCTAAAGTCTAGATAATTTCTAGTATTGATTTTGAACAACAAGGAAGACGGTGTAGAGTATTATAATGTTTACAATATGTATTTTATGTGAGTTTTGCTGCACCAGTTCATCCTTGTGTTTGTTTCAAATAACCTTGCTAGCCTAAACCTTGTATCGAGAGGGAATACTTCTCATGCATCCAAAATCCTTGAGCCAACCACTATGTCATTTGTGTCCACCATACCTACCTACTACATGGTATTTCTCCGCCATTCCAAAGTAAATTGCTTGAGTGCTACCGTTAAAATTTCCATTCTTTACCTTTGCAATATATAGCTCATGAGACAAATAGCCTAAAAACTATTGTGGTATTGAATATGTACTTATGCACTTTATCTCTTATTAAGTTGCTTGTTGTGCGATAACCATGTTCCCGGGGACGCCATCAACTACTCTTTGTTGAATATCATGTGAGTTGCTATGCATGTCCGTCTTGTCACGAAGTAAGGGAGATTTACCACACATTTAATGGTTAGAGCATGCATAATGTTAGAGAAGAACATTGGGCCGCTAACTAAAGCCATGATCCATGGTGGAAGTTTCAGTTTTGGACATATATCCTCAATCTCATATGAGAACATTAATTGTTGCTACATGCTTATGCATTAAAGAGGAGTCCATTATCTGTTGTCTATGTTGTCCCGGTATGGATGTCTAAGTTGAGAATAATCAAAAGTGAGAAATCCAATGCGAACTTTCTCCTTAGAACTTTGTACAGGAGGCATAGAGGTACCCCTTTGTGACACTTGGTTAAAACATGTGTATTGCGATGACAATCCCGGTAATCCAAGCTAATTAGGACAAGGTGCGGGCACTATTAGTATACTATGCATGAGGCTTGCAACTTGTAAGATATAATTTACATGATACATATGCTTTATTACTACCGTTGACAAAATTGTTTCTTGTTTTCAAAACCAAAGCTCTAGCACAAATATAGCAATCAATGCTTCCCTCTGCGAAGGGCCTTTCTTTTACTTTTATGTTGAGTCAGTTCACCTATCTCTCTCCACCTCAAGAAGCAAACACTTGTGTGAAACTGTGCATTGATTCCTACATACTTGCACATTGCACTTGTTATATTACTTTACATTGACAATATCCATGAGATATACATGTTATAAGTTGAAAGCAACCGCTGAAACTTCAATCTTCCTTTGTGTTGCTTCAATACCTTTACTTTGATTTATTGCTTTATGAGTTAACTCTTATGCAAGACTTATTGATGCTTGTCTTGAAAGTACTATTCATGGAAAGTCTTTGCTTTATGATTCATTTGTTTACTCATGTCATTACCATTGTTTTGATCGCTGCATTCATTACATATGCTTACAATAGTATGATCAAGGTTATGATGGCATGTCACTCCAGAAATTATCTTTGTTATCGTTAACCTGCTCGGGACGAGCAGGAACTAAGCTTGGGGATGCTGATACGTCTCCAACGTATCGATAATTTCTTATGTTCCATGCCACATTATTGATGATATCTACATGTTTTATGTATACTTTATGTCGTATTTATGCATTTTCCGGCACTAACCTATTAACGAGATGCCGAAGAGCCATTTGCTGTTTTCTGCTGTTTTTGGTTTCAGAAATCCTAGTAAGGAAATATTCTCGGAATTGGACGAAATCAACGCCAAGGGGCCTATTTTTCCACGAAGCTTCCAGAAGACCGGAGGACTTACGAAGTGGGGCCACGAGGTGGCGCCACACTAGGGCGGCGCGGCCTGGGCCTTGGCCTTGCCGGCCTGTTGTGTGGGGCCCTCGTGTGGCCCCCTGACTTGCCCTTCCGCCTACAAATAGTCTTCGTCGCGAAACCCCCGCATGCGAGAGCCACGATACGGAAAACCTTCCTGAGACGCCGCCGCCGCCAATCCCATCTCGGGGGATTCAGGAGATCGCCTCCGGCACCCTGCCGGAGAGGGGAATCATCTCCCGGAGGACTCTTCACCGCCATGGTCGCCTCCGGAGTGATGAGTGAGTAGTTCACCCCTGGACTATGGGTCCATAGCAGTAGCTAGATGGTCGTCTTCTCCTTATGTGCTTCATTGTCGGATCTTGTGAGCTGCCTAACATGATCAAGATCATCTATCTGTAATGCTATATGTTGTGTTTGTTGGGATCCGATGGATAGAGAATACTATGTTATGTTGATTATCAATCTATTACCTATGTGTTGTTTATGATCTTGCATGCTCTCCGTTATTAGTAGAGGCTCGGCTAAGTTTTTACTCTTAACTCCAAGAGGGAGTATTTATGCTCGATAGTGGGTTCATGCCTCCATTAAATGCGGGACGAGTGACGGAAAGTTCTAAGGTTGTGGATGTCTTGTTGCCACTAGGGATAAAACATTGATGCTAGGTCCAAGGATGTAGTTATTGATTACATTACGCACCATACTTAATGCAATTGTCCGTTGTTTGCAACTTAATACTGGAAGGGGTTCGGATGATAACCTCGAAGGTGGACTTTTTAGGCATAGATGCATGCTGGATAGCGGTCTATGTACTTTGTCGTAATGCCCAATTAAATCTCACTATACTCATTATATCATGTATGTGCATGGTCATGCCCTCTCTATTTGTCAATTGCCCAAGCTGTAATTTGTTCACCCAACATGCTATTTATCTTATGGGAGAGACACCTCTAGTGAACTATGGACCCCGGTCCTATTCTTTTACATCGAATACAATCTACTGCAATACTTGTTCTACTATTTCTGCAAACAATCATCATCCACACTATACATCTAATCCTTTGTTACAGCAAGCCGGTGAGATTGACAACCTCACTGTTACGTTGGGGCAAAGTACTTTGGTTGTGTTGTGCAGGTTCCACGTTGGCGCCGGAATCCCTGGTGTTGCGCCGCACTACATCCCGCCGCCATCAACCTTCGACGTGCTTCTTGGCTCCTCCTGGTTCGATAAACCTTGGTTTCTTTCTCAGGGAAAACTTGCTACTGTACGCATCACACCTTCCTCTTGGGGTTCCCAACGGACGTGTCGACTGCACGCATCAGTAGGCTGAAGGGGATGGTAGGGATTGGATGAGATTGGTCATGGAATAGCATAAGATTGTTAGGGCATAGTGCCTAGTGTCCGTAATTGGTACTTTTATGATATTGTTGCAACTTGTTATGCTTAATGCTTGTCACTAGGGCCCGATTGCCATGATCTCAGATCTGAACATGTTATCAATTCATTATGGTATTCATTGCTTTATGATCTTACCTGCAAGTTGTATACACGTATTGCTGTCCGGAACCCGAGGCCCCAAAGTGACAGAAATTGGGACAACCGAAGGGGATGGCGGTGATATGAGGATCACATGTGTTCACGGAGTGTTAATGCTTTGCTCCGGTGCTCTATTAAAAGGAGCACCTTAATTTCCAGTAGATTCCCTAGAGGCCCGGATGCCACCGGCTGGTAGGACAAAAGATGTTGTGCAAGTTTCTCATTGCGAGCACGTACGACTATATATGGAACACATGCCTATTGATTGATTAGTACTTGGACACCGTTTTATTATTATCTGCAAATGCCCTGCTTTGAATGTTACATGAGTTTCTCTCATCCATGCAACGCCCGTTCATCCATCCCCTGTGCCTACAGTATTTTAATCCTGCTATTTACTATAATCACTACTGCTGTCTTTGTTACTCTGCTGCTTGTTATTTCACTACTCGCTACTGCTATAAAGCTGTTACTACTCGATAAACTCTTGCGAGCAAGTCTGTTTCCAGGTGCAGCTGAATTGACAACTCCGCTGTTAAGACTTTCAAGTATTCTTTATCTCCCCTTGTGTCGAATCAATAAATTGGGTTTTACTTCCCGCGAAGACTGTTGCGATCCCCTGTACTTGTGGGTCATCAAGACTATTTTTTGGCGCCGTTGCCGGGGAGCATAGCTTTATTTGGAAGTTCACTTGGATTGATATTGTTCGCTGCAAATTCTCCATCATGGGTAAACCTCGCGATCCTAAAGTCGCCATATTACCATCCACTACAAGAAAAGGTACAACTCTAGGTACCTCTGTTGCTCTTGATTCACCGTCCGTGATTGATAAACTTGTTTCACCACCACATGCTTCGAATGCTTGGTACTTCTGCTAGATCTGAAAATTCTTATAATATTGATGATGCTTCTGCTGTGCTTGATGATAGTGGTTCAATGGGATCTTTTCTAGATGCTACAATTGCTAGGTCTAGACAAATTGAAAATGCTGAAACTCCTAATGAAAATGCTGCTACACCTGTTAATTCACCTGAGTCTGTTGAATACTCGAGTGATGATCTTGATGAGGATTATGTAGAACTTGAAGATGATTTTATTGATAAATGCAATGCTACTACTGATGCAAGAAAAATTAATAAGTTGCTTGCACAACATACTGTTAGATATAAATTGTCTCCTGATCCTAAATTTGCCACATCTCCTATAAACATTAAGGATAAGGATTATGATTTTTCTCTTGATTTGTCTCATATATCTATTATGGAGAAAACACCTTTTTGTGGTACTGAAAAAGAAAGTGATGTAGAACACATGATTGAGCTATCTACTCTTAGTAGTTTGTTTTCTGATGATGTTAAGAAGCGTACTTATTTCGTTGCTAAAATTTTCCCTTTCTCATTAAATGATGATGCTAAAACTTGTTATAATAGTTTGCCACCTGATTCTATTATTAGTCCAAAAGAATTGTTTGATGTTTTCTTCCGGAAATACTTTCCTGCTAGTGCTCAACATATTGCTTTGCAGAGAATTTATAATTTTGATCAGGAAGATGGAGAGAAATTGCCTGAGGCTTGGGCTAGATTTTGCTCTCTTATTAGAGCTCGGCCCGACCATGATTTGGAAAAGCATGATTTACTTGATATATTTTATAGTGGACTAACCATTGAGTCTAGGGCATACCTGGATAGTTGTGCTGGTTGTGTTTTCAGGAAAAGAACTCCGGACGACGCTCGAAGAATTATTGGCGAGAATAGGCCGGAATCATGATGATTGGTCTACATCTGAACCAACCCCGACACCAATATTGAAGAAGAGGGGTATGATTAAATTAAATGATGAAGATATGAGGGACGCCAAGAAATCTCTTAAAGAGAAGGGTATTAAATCTGAAGACGTGAAGAATTTACCTCCCATAGAAGATTCATGTAAAATCACTCCCCCTTCATCCATGATTGAGGTACACTCTCTTGAACGCTTTACTAGAGAAGATATTCCATATTCAAAACCTCCTGCTCAATGCTTAGATGAGTTTGATAATTATATTGTTAAGCAAAGTAATTTCAATATGAGAGTAGAGAATCATTTAATGGAAATTTCTCGAGCTATTGGTGAATTGCATGGTATTGTGGAGAGAACCTCCAATGATGTTAAGATGCTTGTTAAACGTTTTCAAATGGTTCAAACTCAAATTGATCAACTCACTAAAGTGCAAAATGACTTGTTAAAAGATAATTCTAAAGAAAAGCATGCTTATGAAGTAACAACTAGAGGCGGTGTTTCTACCCAGGATCCTCTATATCCCGAAGGGCATCCCAAAAGAATTGAACAAGATTCTCAACGAACTGAATCTAGTGCTCCATCTAAGAAAAAGAAAAAGAAACATAAAACTGTTGTAGAATCCTCCGAGCTCGTTAATGATCCTAATAGAATTTCTATTTCGATGCTTGAAACCGAAAGTGGTAATGAACATGATAAAGATAATGATAAGAATGATGCTTCTGATAAAGAAGAGGTTGAAGAAGAACCTGAAAAGCATGCTAAAAATAAAAAGTATACTAAAGAAGATTTTATTGCTAAGAAACATGGTAGTGAAAGAGAACCTTGGGTTCAAAAGCAAATGCCTTTTCCTGCTAAGAAACTAAAATCTAAGGAAGAAGAACACTATAACAAATCCTGTGATTGGATGAAACCTTTATTTCTGCAAATACCTTTGACTGATGCTATTAAATTGCCTCCTTATTCAAAGTATATGAAAGATATTGTCTCTAACAAAAGGAAAATTCCTAATGAGGAGATTTCCACTATGCTTGCTAATTACTCTTTCAATGGCAAGGTTCCAAAGAAGCTTGGCGACCCGAGTATCCGACTATTCCTTGTTCTATTAAGAATAATTATGTTAGAACTGCTCTATGTGATTTGGGAGCGGGTGTTAGTGTTATGCCTCTCTCTCTTTATAAGAGACTCTATTTAGATAAGTTGATACCGACTGATATATCTTTGCAAATGGCTGATAAATCTATTGCTATTCCTGTTGGTATATGTGAGGATGTTCCTGTTCAAGTTACTAATAACTTCTTGATATTAACCGATTTTGTTGTGTTGGAAATGCCTGAAGATGATAATATGTCTATTATTCTTGGGAGACCTTTTCTTAACACCGCGGGGGCTGTTATTGATTGCAATAAAGGAAAAGTTACTTTCAATGTCGATGACAAGGAGCATACCGTTTATTTTCCCAAGAGGATTGAGAAAGCACGTGGAGTTAATACAATTTCTAATGTGAGAACTATCAAAGTGGGAACTATTGATTGTCCAATATATGAGCCTAAAGAAGAATATCAAACTCTTGTGATTGGATCCATATCAATACAATACAAGGTAACATGATTGATTTGAGGTTTATTTCTTCGTATGCTATGTAAAATTTATTTGGTGGCAAGACTTGATCAACCTTGTTAACAAATTCATTTTATATGCATAGAGGAACTAAACAACATCTCTTTCTCCCTCCACTTGATCTACTTGCTGTAGCACTTTTGTTTTGCAAAGTTCTTTAGTTAATTCGAGATTTCAAAATTTTTCCTGCCCAGTAATAATAATTTTGACACCCAGAAATGTGCATTTTTCAAAGTTTTCAAAAATTCACAAAAATTATACCATTGGTCCTATTTTTCAACGAGGCACTCGAGAACACTCGGGGATGACCGGTGGGGCACCCCGGGTAGCACCCCACGAGCTAGCGCGGCCAGCAAGGGGGGCGCGCCACCCTGGCGTGTGGGCCCCTCCTTGCCCCACTTCATCATCTCTTCCTCCCACTCTCTTCTCTCTCCCGAAAAAACTCGCACCAGGTTCCTCTCACTCGCGTTTTTGCTCAAGAGCTCCGGATTTCCCGATCTCTTTGCTCAGCCCAGATTTCTGTATGAAATTTGGCACATTTGCTCTCCGGTATGTGACTCCTCCGATTATCCAAGTAGAATTTTGTTTGGCGGCACTACAAGAAAAGTTGCCATGGCCGACGAAGTTGAAGTCGCGCCGTGGTTGCTAGTGTACCATGGCCGACGATTTTTGGTCCCTCCGTGGTGCATGTCAAAACTTTTTTTTCTCGTTTTTGAGGCCACCTAGCCCGACGAAAGCGGCCAAAACGTCGCGTATGGTGGCCCGGGACGTGGTGCATCTCGAAATCTCGGGTTCGCCGGCCGAGTCAACGCAAATCCGCACCGCCGAGGGATGTAGGGCCCGAGATGGCAGCCTCTCCGGCATTGTTTTTTTTCTCGATCGCGCCATCTCGTTCAACGTTCTCCGATCGAGCCGTTTACGATGCGGGATCATGGGTCCCGCATGTCATCCTCTATGAATTAAAATTCTTTCTATTCTTGGATTTTTTGACCCCCGATTTCCGGCTACTTCCTTTTTCTTTTGATCCCTTGCCGCCTTGGAAACGTTGAGACCGCTGCTGCTAAATGGGACCCGCATGTCATCCTCTATGTGCAATCAACTTTCTTTTCTTGGAGTTTTTTTGGCACCTCAAATTTGGTCACTTGCCTTTTTCTTTCGATCCCCTGCCGCCTCTCAAACGGTGATACCGCTGCTGCTAAATGGGACCCGCATGTCATCCTCTATGTACTATAAAACTTTCTTTTCTTGGAGTTTTTTTTGGCACCTCAAATTTGGTCACTTGCCTTTTTTCTTTCGATCTCCTGCCGCCTCTCAAACGGTGATACCGCTGCTGCTAAATGGGACCCGCATGTCATCCTCTATGTACTATAAAACTTTCTTTTCTTGGAGTTTTTTTTGGCACCTCAAATTTGGTCACTTGCCTTTTTCTTTCGATCCCCTGCCGCCTCTCACCGCTGCTGCTAAATGGGACCCGCATGTCATCCTCTATGTACTATAAAACTTTCTTTTCTTGGATTATTTTTGGCTCCTGATATTTGGTCACTTGCGTTTTTTCTTTCGATCTCATGCCACGTTTGAAACGTTGAGGAACCTCGCTGGCTCATGGGACCTGCATGTCATCCTCTATGTGCTATAAAAGTTTATTTTCTAGGGATTTTTTTCACTCTCTGATTTTTGTCTATTTCCTTTTTCTTTTGATGCCCTGCCTCCTTGGAAACGTTGAGTAAGCTGCTTACTCATGGGACCCGCATGTCATCCTCTATGTACTATAAAACTTTCTTTTCTTGGATTTTTTTTGGCACCTCATATTTGGTCACTTGCCTTTTTTTCTTTCGATCCCCTGCCGCCTCTCAAACGGTGATAACGCTGCTGCTAAATGGGACCCGCATGTCATCCTCTATGTACTATAAAACTTTCTTTTCTTGGATTTTTTTGACACCTCATATTTGGTCACTTGCCTTTTTCTTTCGATCCCTGCGCCTCTCAAACGGTGATACCGCTCGTTGCTAAATGGGACCCGCATGTCATCCTCTATGTAAATCATGTTTCTTTTCTTGAATTATTTTTGGCTCTCGATATTTGGTCACTTGCCTTTTTCTTTCGATCTCATGCCACGTTTGAAACGTTGAGGAACCTGCTGGCTCATGGGACCCGCATGTCATCCTCTATGTGCTATAAAAGTTTCCTTTGTTGGATTTTTTTCACCCGCTGATTTTTGGCTTGCCTTTTTCTTTTGATCCCCTGCCCCCTTTGAAACGTCGAGTAAGCTGCGCTGGCTCAAGGGACCCGCATGTCATCCTCTATGTCCATCAACTTTCTTTTCTTGGATTTTTTTTGACCCCCTAATTACTAGCTACTTTCTTTTTCTTTTGATCTCAAGCCGCATTTCAAACATTGAGACCACTGCTGCAAAATGGGACCCACATGTCATCCTCTATGTACAATAAATCTTGGATTATTTTTGGCTCCTGATATTTGGTCACTTGCCTTTTTCTTTCGATCTCATGCCGCCTTTGAAACGTTGAGTAAGCTGCTGGCTCATGGGTCCCGCATGTCATCCTCTACGAACAATAAAAGTTTCCTTTCTTGGAGTTATTTTTGACCCCTAATTTCTGGCTATTTGCCTTTTTATTTCGATCCCTGCCCCCTTTGAAACGATGAGGACGCTGTTGGCAGGTCGGTCCCACATGTCATCCTCTATGAACAATAAAAGTTTCCTTTGGTGGATTTATGTTTTACCCCTAATTAATTTACGGCTATTTCCTTTTTTTCTTTTGATCCCCGTCGCCTTGGAAACGTTGAGGATGCTTGCTGCCTCATCGGTCCCGCATGTCATCCTCTCGAACGATAAATGTTTTCTTTTCTTGGATTTTTTTACCAACCGATTTTTTATTTTTTTTATTTTCGACCCC
>NC_061510.1:70900612-70939075 GCF_022539505.1 Lolium rigidum | reverse complement strand
ACTAATTCTTCGGGCGAAGAAGTAACAGAGTTCAGAGCTAGACATGGTAACAAAAGTAACTAATTTTTTTTGTATTTTTAATATAGAGTGTAAGACAGTAAATAAAGCAAACTAGATAAAGTAAATGCAAGTAAACTAATTTTTTTGTGTTTTCGATATAGAAAACAAGATAATAAATAAAGTAAAACTAGCAACTAATTTTTTGTGTTTTGATATAAGTGCAGCAAACAAAGTAGTAAATAAAATAAAGCAAGACAAAAACAAAGTAAAGAGATTGGGAAGTGGAGACTCCCTTGCAGGCGTGTCTTGATCTCCCCGGCAACGGCGCCGAAAAATATGCTTGATGGCGTGTATTTCACACATTCGTTGGGCAACCCCAAGAGGAAGGTATGATGCGCACAGCAGCAAGTTTTCCCTCGTAAAGAAACCAAGGTTTATCGAACCAGGAGGAGCCAAGAAGCACGTTGAAGGTTGATGGCGGCGGGATGTAGTGCGGCGCAACACCGGGGATTCCGGCGCCAACATGGAACCTGCACAACACAACCAAAGTACTTTGCCCCAACGAAACAAGTGAGGTTGTCAATCTCACCGGCTTGTCTGTAACAAAGGATTAACCGAATTGTGTGGAAGATGATTGTTTGCGGAGAAAACAGATAAAAACAAGTTTTGCAGCAGATTTGTATTTCAGTATTAAAAAGAATGGACCGGGGTCCACAGTTCACTAGAGTCCCATAAGATAAAAGCATGTTGGGTGAACAAATTACAGTCGGGCAATTGACAAATAGAGAGAGCATAACAATGCACATACATGTCATGATAAGTACAGTGAGATTTAATTGGGCATTACGACAAAGTACATAGACCGCCATCCAACCGCATCTATGCCTAAAAAGTCCACCTTCAGAGTTATCGTCCGAACCCCTTCCAGTATTAAGTTGCAAAACAACGAGACAATTGCATTAAGTATGGTGCGTAATGTAATCAATAACTACATCCTCGGACATAGCATCAATGTTTTATCCCTAGTGGCAACAACACAACACAACCTTAGAACTTTCACGTCATCTGTCCAGTGTCAATGCAGGCATGAACCCACTATCGAGCATAAATACTCCCTCTTGGAGTTACTAGCATCAACTTGGCCAGAGCCTCTTCTAATAACGGAGAGCATGCAAGATCATAAACAACACATATGCAATAACTTGATAATTAACATAACATGGTATTCTCTATCCATCGGATCCCGACAAACACAACATAGAGTATTACGGATAGATGATCTTGATCATGTTAGGCAGCTCACAAGATCCAACAATGAAGAACAATGAGGAGAAGACAACCATCTAGCTACCGCTATGGACCCATAGTCCAGGGGTAAACTACTCACTCATCACTCCGGAGGCGACCATGGCGGTGTAGAGTCCTCCGGGAGATGAATCCCCTCTCCGGCAGGGTGCCGGAGGAGATCTCCGAATCCCCCGAGATGGGATCGGCGGCGGCGGCGTCTCCGGAAGGTTTTCCGTATCGTGGTTTTTCGCCTCGGGGGGTTTCGCGACGGAGGCTTTAAGTAGGCGGAAGGGCGCAGTCGGAGGGCCGACGAGGGTCCCACACCATAGGCGGCGCGGGCCCCTCCTTGGCCGCGCCGCCTTGTGGTGTCGCCACCTCGTGGCCCCACTTCGTATGCTCTTCGGTCTTCCGGAAGGTTCGTGGCAAAATAGGCCCCTGGGACTTGATTTCGTCCAATTCGAGAATATTTCGTTACTAGGATTTCTGAAACCAAAAACAGCAGAAACACAGAATCGGCACTTCGGCATCTTGTTAATAGGTTAGTTCCAGAAAATGCACGAATATGACATAAAGTGTGCATAAAACATGTAGGTATCATCAATAATATGGCATGGAACATAAGAAATTATCGATACGTCGGAGACGTATCAGTTGGCGCCGGAATCCCTGGTGTTGCGCCGCACTACACTCCGCCACCAACAACCTTCAACGTGCTTCTTGGCTCCTACTGGTTCGATAACCTTGGTTTCTTACTGAGGGAAAACTTACTGCTGTGCGCATCACACCTTCCTCTTGGGGTTCCCAACGGACGTGTCAACTACGCGCATCAAGACTGTTTTCTGGCGCCGTTGCCGGGGAGATCAAGACACGCTGCAAGGGGAGTCTCCCACATCCAATCTCTTTACTTTGTTTTTGTCTTGCTTTACTTTACTTTATTTACTACTTTGTTTGCTCTTATATCAAAAACACAAAAAAATTAGTTGCAAGCTTTACTTAATTTACTATCTTGTTCTCTATATCAAAAACACAAAAAAATTAGTTACTTGCATTTACTTTATCTAGTTTGCTTTATTTACTACTGCTAAAATGGGTACTGTTGAAAATACTAATTTGTGTGACTTCACTAGCACAAATAATAATGATTTCTTATGCACACCTATTGCTCCACCTGCTACTACAGCAGAATTCTTTGAAATTAAACCTGGTTTACTTAATCTTGTTATGAGAGAGCTATTTTCTAGTGTTAGTTCTGATGATGCTGCTGCTCATCTTAATAATTTTGTTGAACTATGTGAAATGCAAAAGTATAAGGATGTAGATGGTGACATTATAAAATTGAAATTGTTTCCTTTCTCCTTAAGAGGAAGAGCTAAATATTGGTTGCTATCTCTGCCTAGAAATAGTATTGATTCTTGGACTAAACGCAAGGATGCTTTTATTGGTAGATATTATCCTCCCGCTAAAATTATATCTTTGAGAAGTAGCATAATGAATTTTAAGAAATTAGATAATGAACATGTTGCTCAAGCATGGGAGAGAATGAAATCTTTGGTAAAGAATTGCCCAACCCATGGATCGACTACTTGGATGATCATCCAAACCTTTTATGCAGGATTGAATTTTTCTTCGCGGAACCTATTGGATTCAGCTGCTGGAGGTACCTTTATGTCCATCACTTTGGGGGCGGTAACAAAGCTTCTTGATGATATGATGATAAATTACTCTGAATGGCACACGGAAAGAGCTCCATAAGGTAAGAAGGTAAATTCTGTTGAAGAAACCTCCTCCTTGAGTGATAAGATTGATGCTATTATGTCTATGCTTGTGAATGGTAGATCTAATGTTGATCCTAATAATGTTCCTTTAGCTTCATTGGTTGCCCAAGAAGAACATGTTGATGTGAATTTCATTAAAAGTAATAATTTCAACAACAATGCTTATAGGAATAATTCTAGTAACAACTATAGGCCATATCCTTCTGCTAATGGTAATGGTTATGGTAATTCTTATGGGAATTCTTACAACAATAATAGGAATGCACCCCCTGGTCTTGAAGCCATGCTTAAAGAATTTATTAGTACACAAACTGCTTTTAACAAATCCGTTGAAGAAAAGCTTGATCAAATTGATATTCTTGCTTCTAAGGTTGATAGACTTGCCACTGATGTTGATCTTTTAAAATTTAAAGTTATGCCTAATAAGGATATTGATAATAAAATTGTTACTACAGCAAATGCCATCCAAGTTCGAATTAATGAGAATATTAGATTGATGGCTGAATTGCATGCTAAGTGGGAAAGAGAAGAAAACGAAAAACTAGCTAAAGAGAATAATGTAGCTAAAGTTTGGACTATTACCACCACTAGTAATGTTAATGCTTCACATGTTGCTACACCCCCTACTATCAATGGTAAAATAATTGGTATTGGCAATGTTTCTACTCCTAGTGCAAAGCGTGCAAAATTGCCTGAAACTGCTAAAACTGCTGAAACTGTTTGTGATAAATCTACTGAAATTTTTCAAAATATTGGGGAAAATGATCCCATTGCTGTAGGTCATAATGATTTAGATTTTGATGATTGTCACATCTATGAAGTTATAAAGTTCTTACAAAAACTTGCTAAAAGTCCCAATGCTAGTGCTATAAATTTGGCCTTTACAAAACATATTACAAATGCTCTCATAAAAGCTAGAGAAGAGAAACTAAAACTTGAAACCTCTATTCCTAGGAAGTTGGAAGATGGTTGGGAGCCCATCATTAAGATGAGGGTCAATGATTTTGATTGTAATTCTTTATGTGATCTTGGTGCAAGTATTTCGTTATGCCTAAGAAAATCTATGATATGCTTGACTTGCCACCATTGAAAAATTGTTATTTGGATGTTAATCTTGCTGATAATGCTATAAAGAAACCTTTGGGGAGGATTGATAATGTTCATATTATGGTTAACAATAACCTTGTCCCCGTTGATTTTGTTGTCTTGGATATTGAATGCAATGCATCTTGTCCCATTATATTGGGAAGACCTTTTCTTCGAACTGTTGGTGCTACCATTGATATGAAGGAAGGTAATACTAAATGGTATGGAACACTTCCCTAGAAAGAGAATGAAGTTACCTTATGATTCTATTATTAGAACAAATTATGATGTTGATGCTCCGTCTCTTGACAATACTTGATTCACACTTTCTGCGCCTAGCTGAAAGACGTTAAAGAAAAGCGCTTATGGGAGACAACCCATTATTTTACTTCTGCACTTTGTTTTATATTTGAGTCTTGGAAGTTGTTACTACTGTAGAAACCTCTCCTTACCTTTATTTTATTGCATTGTTGTGCCAAGTAAAGTCTTTGATAGTAAAGTCAATACTAGATTTGGATTACTGCGCGAGAACAGATTTCTTGCTGTCACGAATTTGAGCAGTACTCTCTGTAGAAAATTTATAAAAATCTGCCAATTTACGTGCGTGATCCTCAGATATGTACGCAACTTTCATTCAATTTGGGAATTTTCATCTGAGCAAGTCTGGTGCCTCTAAAAAATTCGTCTTTACGGACTCGTTGCTTTTGACAGATTCTGCCTTTTATTTCGCATTGCCTCGTTTTGCTATGTTTGATGGATTTCTTTGTTCCATTAACTTTCAGTAGCTTTGTGCAATGTCCAGAAGTGTTAAGAATGATTATGTCAGCTCTGAATATATGAATTATGCACTGACCCTCTAATGAGTTTGTTTTGAGTTTGGTGTGGAGGAAGTTTTCAAGGGTCAAGAGAGGAGGATGATACAATATGATCAAGAAGAGTGAAAAATCAAAGCTTGGGGATGCCCCCGTGGTTCATCCCTGCATATTTTAAGAAGACCCAAGCGTCTAAGCTTGGGTATCCCCAAGGCATCCCTTCTTCATCGACAACTTATCAGGTCACCTCTAGTGAAACTATATTTTTATTCCGTCACATCTTATATGCTTTACTTGTAGCGTCTGTTTGTTTTTATTTTTGTTTTTGTTTGAATAAATTCGGATCCTAGCATTCTTTGTTTGGGAGAGAGACACGCTCCGCTGTTTCGTATGAACACATGTGTTCTTAGCTTTATCTTTAATGTTCATTGCGAAAGTTGGACTATTTCATTCATTGATATATGGTTGGAAACGGAAAATGCCGCATGTGGTAAATGGTTTAATGTCTTGAATAATGTGATACTTGGCAATTCTTGTGCTCATATAGATCATGTTTAAGCTCTTGCATCATGTACCTTGTACTCATTAATGAATAACTACATAGAGCTTGTTAAAATTTGGTTTGCATGATTGATCTCTAGAGTCTAGATATTTTCTGGTTAAGGTGTTTGAACAACAAGGAGACAATGTAAAGTCTTATAATAGTTACAATTTATTCATATGTGAGCTTTGCTGCACCTTTTATACTTGAGTTTGCTTCAAACAACCTTGCTAGCCTAGCCTTGTATTGAGAGGAATTCTTCTCGTGCATCCAAATCCTTGAGCCAAATACTATGCCATTTGTGTCCACCATACCTACCTACCACATGGTATTTCTCCGCCATTCCAAAGTACATTAATTGAGTGCTACCTTTAAAAATTCTATTCTTTGTCTTTGCAATATATAGCTCATGGGACAAATAGCCTTAAAAACTATTGTGGTGAATAATATGTACTTATGTGTCTTATTTCTTAATAAGTTGCTTGTTGAGCGGTAACCATGTTTCTGGGGACGCCATCAACTTTTATCTTTGTTGAATATCATGTGAGTTGCTATGCATGTTCGTCTTGTCTGAAGTAAGGGCGATTTTCATGATCAAATGGTTTGAGTATGCATACTGTTAGAGAAGAACATTGAGCCGCTAACTAAAGCCATGATTCATGGTGGAAGTTTCAAGCTTTGGACAATTAATCCTCAATCTCTTATGAGAAAATTAATCGTTGTTGAATGCTTATGCATTAAAGAGGAGTCCATTATCTTTTGTCTATGTTGTCCCGGTATGGATGTCTAAGTTGAGAATAATCAAAAGCGAGAAATCCAATGCGACCTTTCTCCTTAGACCTTTGTACAAGCGGCATAGAGGTATCCCTTTGTGACACTTGGTTGAAACATATGCTATGCAATGATAATCCTTGTTAATCCAAGCTAATTAGGACAAGGTGCGAGCACTATTGGTATACTATGCATGAGGCTTGCAACTTATAAGATATCTTATACATAACACATATGCTTTATTACTACCGTTGACAAAATTGTTTCTTGTTTTCAAAATGAAAAGCTCTAGCACAAATATAGTAATCCATGCTTCCCTCTGCGAAGGGCCTATCTTCTACTTTATTGTTGAGTCAGTTTACCTATTCTTTCTATCCCAGAAGCAAACACTTGTGTCAACTGTGTGCATTGATTCTTACATGTTTACTTATTGCACTTGTTATATTACTTTGTGTTGACAATTATCCATGAGATATATATGTTAAAGTTGAAAGCAACCGCTGAAACATATATCTTCCTTTGTGTTGCTTCAATGCCTTTACTTTGAATTTATTGCTTTATGAGTAACTCTTATGCAAGTCTTATTGATGCTTGTCTTGAAAGTATTATTCATGAAAAGTCTTTGCTATATGATTCATTTCTTTACTCATTATCTTCATCATTGCTTCGAATCGCTGCATTCATCTCATATGCTTTACAATAGTATTGATCAAGATTATGATAGCATGTCACTTCAGAAATTATCTTTGTTATCGTTTACCTACTCGAGGGCGAGTAGGAACTAAGCTTAGGGATGCTTGATACGTCCCAAACGTATCTATAATTTCTTATGTTCCATGCTACTTTTATGATAATACTCACATGTTTTATACACATTATATGTCATTATTATGCATTTTCCGGCACTAACCTATTGACGAGATGCCGAAGAGCCGCTTGTTGTTTTCTCGCTGTTTTTGGTTCAGAAATCCTAGTAAGGAAATATTCTCGGAATTGGACGAAATCAACGCCCAGGGGCCTATTTTTTCCACGAAGCTTCCAGAAGTCCGAAGAGGAAACGAAGTGGGGCCACGAGGCGGCGCCACAGTAGGGCGGCGCAGCCCAGGTGCTGGCCGCGCGGCCCTAGCGTGTGGGCCCCTCGGGACGCCCCCTGACCTGCCCTTCCGCCTACTTAAAGTCTTCGTCGCGAAACCCCCAGTAGCGAGAGCCACGATACGGAAAACCTTACAGAGACGCCGCCGCCGCCAATCCCATCTCGGGGGATTCAGGAGATCGCCTCCGGCACCCTGTCGGAGAGGGGAATCATCTCCCGGAGGTCTCTTCATCGCCATGATCGCCTCCGGATCGATGTGTGAGTAGTTCACCCCTGGACTATGGGTCCATAGCAGTAGCTAGATGGTTATCTTCTCCTCATTGTGCTATCATGTCCGATCTTGTGAGCTGCCTATCATGATCAAGATCATCTATTTGTAATGCTACATGTTGTGTTTGTTGGGATCCGATGAATATTGAATACTATGTAAAGTTGATTATCAATCTATCATATATGTTATTTATGTTCTTGCATGCTCTCCGTTGCTAGTAGAGGCTCTGGCCAAGTTGATACTTGTGACTCCAAGAGGGAGTATTTATGCTCGATAGTGGGTTCATGCCTCCATTAAATGCAGGACAGAGTGATGAAAAGTTCTAAGGTTGTGGATGTGCTGTTGCCACTAGGGATAAAACATCGATGCTTTGTCTAAGGATATTTGTGTTGATTACATTACGCACCATACTTAATGCAATTGTCTGTTGTTTACAACTTAATACTCGGAGGGGGTTCGGATGATAACCCGAAGGTGAACTTTTTAGGCATAGATGCATGCTCGGATAGCGGTCTATGTACTTTGTCGTAATGCCCTCATTAAATCTCATAGTACTCATCATGATATATGTATGTGCATTGTTATGCCTTCTTTATTTGTCAATTGCCCAACCGTAATTTGTTCACCCAACATCTGTTTATCTTATGGGAGAGACACCACTAGTGAACTCGTGGACCCCGGTCCTATTCTTTACATCTGAAATACAATCTACCGCAATTGTTCTTTACTCGTTCTTCGCAAACAATCATCATCATCCACACTATACATCTAATCCTTTGTTTACAGCAAGCCGGTGAGATTGACAACCTCACTGCTACGTTGGGGCAAAGTACTGTGATTGTGTTGTGCAGGTTCCACGTTGGCGCTGGAATCCCTGGTGTTGCACCGCACTACACTCCGCCACCAACAACCTTCAACGTGCTTCTTGGCTCCTACTGGTTCGATAACCTTGGTTTCTTACTGAGGGAAAACTTACTGCTGTGCGCATCACACCTTCCTCTTGGGGTTCCCAACGGACGTGTCAACTACGCGCATCAGGCGCCACTGCCCACGCTGGAGTATCTCGACTTGTCAGATCAGTACGTCGTTTTTTGGCAGGGAGGATCACCCTTACAAGATCGCTCGACCAGGTCACTCGCCATGGGTACAAGATGCTCGGATCGGCGGGTATGACTGTATATGAGTATTCCTCCATGCATGGAGCGACCTTAATTTGATCTACGCTAAAAAAAATCGAGCAATGAACATCCCTCTCACTAGTCTCACGCCCTCGGATACTAGGTTCCATGACATAATTCCGGGAAAACCTGAGATTCCCTTGGGAAAGATTTGGCTTGGTGTAGTCTTCGGGGTAAGGGAAAACTTTAGAAAAGAAAAGCTGGAGTTTGAAGTTGTGGATTTTCCATCACAGTATCACGCAGGTAAAGGCAGGCTTGCATATTTCCGGTTCATGGCGATCTCTCACCACGCGTACCTCCGCTTGAAGATGCGAGGACCCAACGGAGTTATCACCGTCAAAGGAAACTTTGCTCACTCTGACGCATGCAATAGGCCTACCACTGCCATGCTCACAAGCTTTGTCAAAAAGGTAGAACGAAGTTATTCAAAAAGATACCCAGTTTAACAAGTTGATTCTCTTTGGTAGGATCCCAATCCATAACACAGCTAAAAGTGCAAAGATAGCTCGGTTGATCCTGGTCAAACATTTCAGCCTATGAAGGTAAATGCGATGTTGAATTTGATCCGAAAAGAGTGCAGAGGAGGCAGTAGAGGATGCCCTAGCTACAAACACTTTAGAGTCGGAGGAGACTGGCCAGATCGCCTTCTTGAGGCTCTCTGGGCTTATCGGATGTCAATCTGTATAGCCACTGGTCAAACACCCTTCTCCTTAGTCGTTGGCATGGACGCCATTCTTCCCAGTGAACTCGACGATTCCTTCCCTGCGCGTTTTGCTCGACGACGATATGACTGATAATCAGAAGCGAGAGGCTCTGCTCTCGAAACTTGACCTCCTCGATTCGATCGATGGGAGAAAAAAAGGGGAGTTCCATAAAATATCACAAATCTTCGATATGCATGCAGAATTCCTACAAATCTAGAGCGCAGTCGATCATGAGGTATCCCCAGACGTACGCCGAGCTTTACCCGATCAAGCGTTCAATGCAGACAAGGACACGAAGGAAGTACAAATTCACCCTTCTGATTCGACGAAGACGACGTCCGTGGCCATGAGCCTCGGTGCCGCAGAGGAAAGTACACTCGCCGAGTTCCTCCGTGAGCGCAGGGAAACGTTTGCTTGGCGTCCTGCGGACATACCAGGTGTCCCCAAGGAACTCGACAAGCACACAATAAACATATATCCTGGAGCAAGACCAGTCACGCAATCACTTCGACGCTTCTCAGAGCCGAAGCGCAAGACAATATTGAAAGAACTTCATCAACTACGGGATACCAAGTTCATCCGCGAGATTGTGGATATATACAACTTGGGTGGCCAACCCAGTGTTGGTCCCAAAGAAAAATAGTAATGAAGATCGCATGTGCGTTGATTTCACATATATCAATAAACAATGCCCAAAGGATCACTTTCCCACCATGCGAATCGACCATATAATCAATGCAACAGCCAGGTGTGATTGTCTTTCCTTCTTGGACGCATACTCTAGGTATCATCAGATAAGGCTGAAGGAAGAAGACCATGACAAAACGGCCTTCATCACGCTACGGTCTATACCGCTACTAGACAATGCCCTTCGGGTTGAAAAACGCGGGTGCTACCTACCAGCGGATGATGCAGAAGTGTCTGCGAGAACAGATCGCGAAAACATACAAGTCTACATCGATGACATCGTCATCACCACACGACAACGAGATTTGTAGTCGGTGATCTACGCGAAACATTCGACAACCTCGACAGGTTCCGCCTTAAACTCAACCCGAATAAGTGTTCCTTTGGTGGCCCAATAAGGCAACTCCTCAGATTCTTGGTTTCGGTAAGAGGAATTGAAGCAAATCCTAAAAAGATTCAAGCTAAGCATCTTGTTAATAGGGTAGTGCCGGAAAATGCATCAAAATGATGTAAAGTGTATATAAAACATGTGAGTATTGTCATATAACTAGCATAGAACATAAGAAATTATAGATACGTTTGAGACGTATCACGGAGCCGTATGCTTCTCACGTCACGTTCGTAAGACAAACATTCCAAAGGGATTCAAGCTCCCTACGTCTAAGATAAAGTATGAAGGGGTCCAAGAACCCAAAGCATGGCTAGATGATTACGTGCAAACCATCAAAGTGCATGGAGGCACTAAGTCTACTGCAATGCAAAGTTTACAAGTTTTCCTGAGAGGATCCGCGAGATATTGGTTTCGGAAGTTACTGGAAGGATCCATAGAGAACTGGGATGATCTGCGTGATCAATTCATTCGAAACTTTAGGTCAACTTTCAAGTGTCCAGCTTCAATCGAAGACTTACGGAAGTGCGTGTAAAAAATAGGAGAATCAATGCGCTCTTATCTTCAAAGGTGAAGCACGATCAAGAACTCATCTCAAAAAATCTCTGATGAGCGGCCAATCAACGAGTTTAACAGTGGGTTCCACCGCACAGACTTTGTTGAAGAGCTGGGAAGAGCGCGGCCAAGGACAGTAGGATACCTGATGGATCTAGCAAACAAATGGGCCAATGGCGAGGATGCAACTAGCAATAAACGGGCGAGGCCACCTAAAGAAGATTGAGCAAGGCGTGGAAACGACCGTAGACGACGGACACGAAACTACGATGACTATGATCAGCCTGCGCAGGTCGCGGCTGGCTTCACAAACATAGGCGATAGAAGAGATGATTATCGCTATGCGGTTATCGAGGCGGTAACCGAGACGAGCCAAATTCTAGTAGGCAGGCGTATAAGCCTAGACCGAGGTTCCAGCCGCAGCTTGAAATGACAGAGGAGCTTATGCTTAATGCACCATGTACTATGCACTATTACATCTACGACGAAGGACACAGACAGTCGAATCATTTGTTGTAGGACTCCAGGACTTTTCAGGGGATGCTGGGAGATCAAATAAAAACGCTACAAGGAAAGGTATCATTGGGGCACCTAGATTGATTGCTTTCAACGTGCCTCCTCTGCCACCACTATCTCCAGAAAATCCGTTGCTAGCGATACAGGCAGCTCCAGCAAATAATAGTAACCCACCAAATGAATATACCGATTCTAGAGGAGCAGTCAGTATGATTCAGAAGAGTAGGTCACCCAATAGGAATCAAAAAATAATCACCCGACAAGTCAACCTCGCAATCCAGGCGCCACTGCCCACGCTGGAGTATCTCGACTTGTCAGATCAGTACGTCATTTTTTGGCAGGGAGGATCACCCTTACAAGATCGCTCGACCAGGTCACTCGCCATGGGTACAAGATGCTCGGATCGGCGGGTATGACTGTATCTGAGTATTCCTCCATGCATGGAGCGACCTTAATTTGATCTACGCTAAAAAATTGCGAGCAATGAACATCCCTCTCACTAGTCTCACGCCCTCGGATACTAGGTTCCATGACATAATTCCGGGAAAACCTGAGATTCCCTTGGGAAAGATTTGGCTTGGTGTAGTCTTCGGGGTAAGGGAAAACTTTAGAAAAGAAAAGCTGGAGTTTGAAGTTGTGGATTTTCCATCACAGTATCACGCAGTACAAGGCAGGCTTGCATATTTCCGGTTCATGGCGATCTCTCACCACGCGTACCTCCGCTTGAAGATGCGAGGACCCAACGGAGTTATCACCTTCAAAGGAAACTTTGCTCACTCTGACGCATGCAATAGGCCTACCACTCGCCATGCTCACAAGCTTTGTCAAAAAGGTAGAACGAAGTTATTCAAAAAGATACCCAGTTTAACAAGTTGATTCTCTTTGGTAGGATCCCAATCCATAACACATCTAAAAGTGCAAAGATAGCTCGGTTGATCCTGGTCAAACATTTCAGCCTATGAAGGTATATGCGATGTTGAATTTGATCCGAAAAGAGTGCAGAGGAGGCAGTAGAGGATGCCCTAGCTACAAACACTTTAGAGTCGGAGGAGACTGGCCAGATCGCCTTCTTGAGGCTCTCTGGGCTTATCGGACGTCAATCTGTATAGCCACTGGTCAAACACCCTTCTCCTTAGTCGTTGGCATGGGCTCCATTCTTCCCAGTGAACTCGACGATTCCTTCCCTGCGCGTTCTGCACGACGACGATATGACTGATAATCAGAAGCGAGAGGCTCTGCTCTCGAAACTTGACCTCCTCGATTCGATCGATGGGAGAAAAAAAAGGGGAGTTCCATAAAATATCACAAATCTTCGATATGCATGCATAATTCCTACAAATCCAGAGCGCAGTCGATCATGAGGTATCCCTAGACGTACGTCGAGCTTTACCCGATCAAGCGTTCGATGCAGACAAGGACACGAAGGAAGTACAAATTCACCCTTCTGACTCGACGAAGACGACGTCCGTGGCCATGAGCCTCGGTGCCGCAGAGGAAAGTACACTCGCCGAGTTCCTCCGTGAGCGCTGGGAAACGTTTGCTTGGCGTCCTGTGGACATACCAGGTGTACCCAAGGAAATCGACGAGCACACACTAAACATATATCCTGGAGCAAGACCAGTCACGCAATCACTTCGACGCTTCTCAGAGCCGAAGCGCAAGACAATATTGAAAGAACTTCATCAACTACGGGATACCAAGTTCATCCGCGAGATTGTGGATATATACAACTTGGATGGCCAACCCAGTGTTGGTCCCAAAGAAAAATAGTAATGAAGATCGCATGTGCGTTGATTTCACATATATCAATAAACAATGCCCAAAGGATCACTTTCCCACCATGCGAATCGACCATATAATCAATGCAACAGCTAGGTGTGATTGTCTTTCCTTCTTGGACGCATACTCTAGGTATCATCAGATAAGGCTGAAGGAAGAAGACCAGGACAAAAAGGCCTTCATCATGCTACGGTCTATACCACTACTAGACAATGCCCTTCGGGTTGAAAAACGCGGGTGCTACCTACCAGCGGATGATGCAGAAGTGTCTGCAAGAACAGATCGTGAAAACATACAAGTCTACATCGATGACATCGTCATCACCACACGACAACGAGATTTGTAGTCGGTGATCTACGCGAAACATTCGACAACCTCGACAGGTTCCGCCTTAAACTCAACCCGAATAAGTGTTCCTTTGGTGGCCCAATAAGGCAACTCCTCAGATTCTTGGTTTCGGTAAGAGGAATTGAAGCAAATCCTGAAAAGATTCAAGCTATACTCACAATGAAGAAGCCAACGATCTTAAGGAACATCCAGAAGCTAGCAGGACGAGCCGCAGCCTTGAGTCGATTCATCGCTCGGTTAGGTGAGAAGATGTTGCCGTTTTATGCTTTGATGAAAATGTCTGAGAAATTCGAGTGGACCGACGAGGCAGATCAAGCTTTTGAAGATCCGAAGAGCGTACTTTCCATGCCACCAGTACTGGTTGCACCCAAGGAAAAGAAAACACTGTATAGGTGGCGAGTACAACCCTGGTAGTCGAACAACCAGAGGAAAGAAAAGTCCATGGGGTCCAACGACCCATATATTTTCTGAGCGAGGTGTTGTTGCCCTCAAAATAGCAGTATCCTTAAGTCGAATATACTGAATAATCCAGAGGCAACGAGATGTGTATCCCTTTGGGGAATCGAGCTCTGCCCTCAGAAAATTGCGCCACTACTTTTCGGAGCACCCGATCGTAGTGGTCAGCGAAGCACCCCTGTCGAATATACGAAATAATCCAGAGGCAACGGGACATGTCTCCCTTTGGGAAATCAAGCTCTCCCCTTGGGACATTACGTATGAGAAGCGAAAGGTCATTAAGTCGCAAGTATTACCCGACTTCACGACAGAGTGGATGGAGCTCCAGAATACAAGACCACAAGATTTGTCGAGTGCTTGGACAATGTACTTAAATGGATCCAAATGTTTGGAAGGTGTAGGATCTGGTGTGGTGTTGATATCACCGCAAGGAGACAAGATGCGATATGTTCTACGGATGAGCTTCAAACGGATCCAATAACGAAGCAGAGTACGAGGCCTTGTTGCACAGTATGCGTATGGCAAAAGCGTTCGGTGTGACTCGTCTCAAGATCTTTGGTGACTCCAACATCACAGTCAAGCAAGTCATGAATCAATGCGATGCCATAAGAGACAATATTATAGTGTACCGAGATATTTACATCAATATCGAAGGATTGTTTGATGGCTACGAAGTTTCGCACATCAGCAGATCAAACAATGAAGAAGCCGATATGCTTGCAAACATCAGGTCGCAATGGTTACCAGTTCCACCGGGAGTATTTTGGGAAGAGATCAAGTAGCGGTCTATCAAGGAGAAGAAACCATTATAGGCAGAGAAGTCTAAAGAGGGGAAGACAAAAGGGAAAAAAGAAATCAGGGGCTACGGTCGCACCCGACGATATGGAAGTAGAAAACACCGCAGAAGAAGGAATAAAAGAAGTCATGATGGTGGAGGTCACATGGATGCATCCGCACTTAGCGTATCTACAAATCAAATAATTACCAGACAACCAGGTCGAAGCACGATGGATCACTCGACGTTCTAAAGCGTTTAGAGTAGTGAATGGCGAGTTATATAAAAGGAGCATCATAGGAGTACTTCAGCGGTGTGTCACACCCATGGAAGGGCAAGCTATCCTCAAGGATATACATGAAGGGATTTACGGGCATCATGCAAGTTATCGGGCGATCACAGCCAAGGCTTTCAGAAGGGTTCTATTGGCTAACTGTTGTGGAAGACGCCAAGGAGATTGTCAAAACCTGCGAGGGGTGTCAGATGTTTACTAAGAAACCTCACGCATCGACGGCATAGAATATTCCGATACCTGTAGCATGGCCCTTCGTTGAGTGGGGTTTAGATGTGGTTGTAAAATTACACAAGTCTTCGCTTGGAGGACACATTTATATGCTTGTTGGGTTCGACATGTTTACAAAGTGGATTGAAGCAAAGCCAGTTACAACAACCGAGGCGACGACAACAATGAATTTTATGGAGTCAATCATTTTCCGCTTTGGTGTGCCTCATAGTATCATCACGGATAATGGCTCTAACTTCACCGAAGGAGAGTTCAAGGAGTTTTGTGACAATCTTGGCATCCAACCGAAGTTTTCCTCGGTGGCGCATCCACAAACGAACGAACAAGATAAAAAAGCTAATGGGCTCATATGAAGTGGCATTAAAAAGAGGTTGCTAACACCACTGAAGAGGGCCAGTGGCGCTTGGTTCGAGGAATTCCCCTCCGTCCTATGGAGCTTAAGAACAACTCCAAGTACAGCTACGCATGAAACTCCGTTCTTCTTGGTCCACGGTGCGGAAGCTATGCTTCCAGTCGAAATTACACTCAATGCTCCACGAGTTGCATAATATGAAGAGATCGCGTCAACTAAGGCACTCGAAGATGACGTGTATGTACTGGATGAAGCCCGCGATGTGGCACTCGCCCGGGCAACGGCGTATCAGAAATACTTGAGAAATTACCGTAGTCGTCGACTAAGGCCTCGATCTTTTGAGGTCGGTGAGTTAGTCCTTCAATTGAAGCAAGAAAAACATCATAAGCTCGAGTCTCCTTGGATTGGACCCTATATCGTCACATAAGTTATCTCCGGGGGAGCATACCAGATTAAGAACAAGAAAACGGGTCAAATGGAGCCAAAACCGTGGAACGTCCATTATATATGTCGCTTCTATGCTTAAGTACTTAGCTTTCGTATTCAAGAATAAGGTCATGGCTAGACTTCTTAGCCGAGCAATTTACATTACTTATAAATAAGGCTTCTAAGCCATGTTGTCATCGAGTCCGTCGCCCTATGGGCCTTAGGTTGATTCCACACAATTATACTATACCTCCGCATTAGTAAAGATAAGTTTTCTCATATTGTTTTTGTTGTTTCTATTACTGTACACCCGATACTCTTGGGCTTCGATTCAATGCTTCTCCAATAAACACACCCGAACGACTTGGGGGCTAGAAATACTATCTAACATCGTCTTGGCCAGATTAATGAACATTGACTTAAGCAGAAAGACATCGATATAAATGACGAAAAGGCGTCACGTATCGATGAAAATTCATATGCAGCATATTTTGTTCATAAAATTACATTATAATATAAATACACAATTGTGAAATTGTACTATTTACAAAGTCATTGCTCAGTTACTTTCTACATAATTATCATTGACAAAAGCTGAGCGCATACTTGGTAGAAGGAATTATCTCAAAGAAGCTTCTTTGAGCCTATGCTTGAGTACTCATACTTGACCATAGCCTTGGGGGTTACTCCCATCGAGAGTGCTCAACGCGCACCCAATAGAATTAATGGCATCTAGGAGAGAAAGTAAGTTTTTATTTATATTATAATTAATTATCTTTGTGTGTAGAACTCTTCGAGCCTATGCTCGAGTACTCGTACTCGACCATAGCCTCGGGGACTACTCCCATCGGGAGCGCTGATCGCCCACCCGATTAAAAGGTTAAGACTACATGAAGTGGAAGAGGATACATAGAGCCTATACTCGACTACAAGTACTCATGTATAGCCTCGGGGGCTACTCCCATCGGGAGCGCTGAACGCGCACCCGGTAGAAAATGAGGAAGGGAAAAATAGAAGTCAAGCAGGAGTCGTCGTAAAGCACCGAATACATGTTTAAAAGGTAAACACTTAACAAACGTTACTTCGTCCTTCACTCCTATCAAGCAAAAGATGGCGTAAAGCTTCGAATACATGTTTAAGTGGTAAACATTTAACGAACATTACTTCGTCCTTCGCTCCTATCAAGCAAAAGTTGGCGTAAAGCTTCTAATACATGTTCAAGTGGTAAACACTTAACGAACATTACTTTGTCCTTTACTCCCATCGGGAGTGCAGGCATTCAAAAGAATTTCAACCAGATAAATTTAGGTAATGCAAGAACCAAACTTTGCATTTGATAAATAAATAAATAAATAAGCCCCAGCCGCATCGTCATGAGCCTCCAGATGCCATGCTAGAGCATGAAGATAAGACCATCGGAATCTGTCCTGTGAGGTCTATGTCAACACCCGGATTTTTAAGTCGAGATGCCTATTATGCCATACATCGCAATCCCAGGAATATTGTTTTTGCGAGACATAATAGATTTATATCACAGAATATCATTCATTACAAACCATAATGTCTTACATCAAAGGATCACATGATCCAGTCTTAATACAACCATTGATCTAAAGATCAAATACATAGCACATAGCGGAAGAAACGTAGTAGCGGTCCATCTGTTCCACAGGCAACGCTTGATGTCAGGAGGTAGTCCTAGTTATCATAGACGTCATGTTGTCCATCCTCTTGGTACTGGTGCTCCTCTTCATAGTCTGGCCATTTGAATAGCCAGGGACAAAGTCATGAGTACTTTAAAGTACTCGCAAACTAATACTAGTGTAAGCACTATCAACAATGATAAGGGGGTTCTAAGCTCTAGGTTCATTTGCATAAAGCCAGTTTTATTTCATAAGCACTTAATAGTAAAAGACTCTTTATTTGCCTAACTAACTCAAGTGGGAACATTAGTGTCATTCCCACAACTCTATTGTGATCAAGTCAAATTCACCTTTCAAGTTCAAGTCACAAGTCACCAGTCATATGTCACATTTTGAAATTGTCTGATGACGGAACAATATGGCCTTTCCAACTGCCCATGACCGCGGTTGCGGCTATTCGAATAGTTTTACACTCTGCAGAGGTCGCACACTTTTGCCACAACATTTGCAATAATCCGTCAAGGGTAACTGGCCCTGATTTATCACACTCAATGTGCGGACTACCAACCATAACCTTTCACTTACATACCTTAGTATAGGCACCTCTCCCCATGAGCTTGGCCTCCCAGTCATGGAAAACCGTCATCCTGGGAACTGCACAGGGCTTGGGTAGGACATTCACCTTATTTCAAGTCATTTCACTTTCAACGGAGGCAGCTGATGTCTACGTGTGCTTCTATTCTTGTAGACAGTATTGGGCCTCCAAGAGCAGAGGTTTGTAGAACAACAGCAAGTTTCCCTTAAGTGAATCACCCAAGGTTTATCGAACTCAGGGGGGTAGAGGTCAAAGATATTCCTCTCAAACAACCCTGCAATTAAGATACAAGAAGTATCTTGTGTCCCCAACACACCTAATACACTTGTCAGATGTATAGGTGCACTAGTTCGGCGAAGAGATAGTGAAATACAAGTAATATGGATGATTGTAAGTAGTAATTGCAATCTGAAATAAAAATGGCAGCAAGCAAACATGTAGCAGAACTTGTTGGAAACGGTGTTTTAATGCTTAGAAACAAGGCCTAGGGATCATACTTTCACTAGTGGACACTCTCAACACTGATCACATAATAAATAAATAACTTCTCCTCACTTGTGCTACTTTCAAACACTCTCTTGTTGGATAACGAACACCATTCATTGTGTAGGGCTACAAGAGCTCCCTCAACCCAGAGTAAACAAGCTCCAAAACATCCGGAGTTCATATTTAAGTAACCTCTAGAGTGCATAATAGACCGCTGCAATTTAGACCGAGTACTAACATAGCATACACACTGTCACCAATAGCTATGAAAGGGGGAATAGATGGCATCAATACTATCATAGTAATAGTTAACTTCATAATCTACAAGAGATTACAATCATAACCTACGCCAAGTACTACATGATGCACACACTGTCACCTTTACATCATGGAGGAGGAATAGACTACTTTAATAACATCACTAGAGTAGCACATAGATTAATAGTGATACAAAGCTCATGATCACATAAAGATCACACCATGGGAGAGAGAGATGAACCACAAAGCTACCGGTAGAGCCCTCAGCCTCGGGGGAGAACTACTCCCTCCTCATCATGGGAGACAGCAGCGGCGATGAAGATGGCGGTGGTGTCGATGGAGATCTCTCCGGGGGAAATTCCCCGTCCCGGCGGCGTGCCGGAACAGAGACTTCTGTCCCCCGAAACGGAGTTTCGCGATGGCGGCGGCGCCCCTGGAGTCTTTCTGGAGTTTCGTCAATAGTTGTAGGGTTTTTAGGTCGCGAGCGATTTTATAGGCGAAGAGGCGGAGTCGGGGGAGTCCCGGGGGGGCCACACCATAGGGTGGGGCGGCCTCCCTCCTGGGCGCGCCGGCTGATGGGGAGGAGGCCCTGGGCCTCCTCTGGCCTGGCCCTTCTGGCTCCGTGAGTCTTCTGGCGGAATAGAATTTATGTGATTTTTCTGGATTTTTCCGAACACTTTGGTTTTTGGGCCTTTTCTGCAATAAACAGATATAATAAACAGAAACTGGCACTGTGGCATCTTGTTAATAGGTTAGTCCAATAAATGCCATAATATGATATAAAGTGCATATAAAAAATGTAGGTATTGTCATAAAACTAGCATGGAACATCAGAAATTATAGATACGTTGGAGACGTATCAGCAGCCTCGGCATAACCCCTATGACGCTTGTTTAGAGGGAACCCATACTAAAGCACATAAATTTCCAGTTAAGCCCTACCCATGATCAGGTATTGTGGGGGTACTTAAAAAATGGAATGGTATCGCATCCGAACCCAACCATCAATTTCTGTAAAGTTCACCATGTCATTCACAAGTCATATTCACCTTCAAAATCTTTCAATAGAATGACTCATCATTCCAAGGTTTTAAAGTCATTTGATTCACATGTTTCCCATCTAGAGTAGTCAATTTTAGTTTAGCACTAGCAACTAGCCATGAGGGGTGCTAACTAACTTGTAGTTCTCTAAACTAACTTTGATACTCTTGTAATACTTCATATCTAGACCAAAGTGAACTATGAACAAAATAACCTTTGATAAACCAAAGTAAAGCTTGTAAGAATAAAACTTGGGATTGGATCCTTAATCACAAAATAATGTTGCAATGATGCCTTGCTCTAGTAGAGCTTTGCATTAGGGTAGCTTGGTAATAACTTGCAATAATATAGCTTGCAAAAGTATAGCTTGCCTTGGTTGGTGTATTGATCAAGGTGTTCTTCTTCTTCTTCATAGAAGTCTTCTTCCTCGTAGCACTCGGTACTAGCATCTATAAATGAATACGAGGTACACAATCACCAAACAAGTACTTAAGTAGACTAGTAACCATAATGGTTCGCACAAGATGACCTTTTATCATCACAAGCATCCATACTAGGGTTTTACTTTTATTTCCTTTGAAAAGTAATTTCCTCTCATTGAAATATTTACTAGGGTTTCTGTTTATTTCCTTTGAGCAATAATTTCCTCTCATTGAAAAATTACTAAGGCTTAATATCCTCAAATAATAAGTATGAGATTATGTTGACCAAAGTCAACACTTCATATTTACCATTTGGGGAAAATGATTTAAATGAGATAAAATATCTCATACCATTTAATCATTACTATTTTAGGAAAGGATTTAATATTCTCAAGTAATAACCTATGGGGTCATGAGGACTAATATCATCACCTCACATTGAATTACTTAAAGAAATGATTTAAATGAGATGCTACATCTCATAGAATTTAAATACTATTTTTGAAATAATTTAAATGAGCTAGAAATGACTACATATCCATTATTTGAATCTAGCCCATGATCATCTGAAACAACTATGTTATATTTTTTCATAAACAATTATAGTTTTTCAAATGTGATTTTTGAGAGTTGGAATCAACTCAAAATAACTAATGGTGGATTTTAAAAAAATGTTTGAAATCTGAAAAGTTACTGCCTTGTTATTTTTGTTGCAATTGCTCTACAATGTACTAGGGTTTTAGACCAGTGATGTTTGATAAATAATTTCATAGGCTTTCCAACAATATAAAATTCATAAAATTTTGCTCAGTAGATTTGGTTTTATTCAATTTTTAAAATGGCACCAGTAATGAATTTCAGTTAAACGAATTAATTCAAATTTGAATTGTTGGGCTGCGCGGGAAATGCTAACGGGCCAGCGAGAGAGAAAAGGGAGAAGGCCGGCCCAGCTACGCGTCTCGCACGCAGCGGGCCGCCTGACAGTGGGATCCACTCGTCAGCGAGTCATAACTCCCGAAGCGGTACGTTTCAATGTGGGTCGTAGGATTAGATTGCGATTGAACGGCGCACAGCCGTCGTCGTCTCCGGCGAGAGTGTGTACTGGCAGCGGCGAGGGTAGGGGGTTGGAGGCTCACCGGCGCTCCGGCGATGATCGGCGACGATGCACGGCGAGGTTGTCGACGACGGCGAGCCTCCTGGTACAAGCGGCGGCTCCTGGGGCGACTCCTAGCGTCGTCCTCGTCTGCGGCGGATCCGCGGACTCCGGCGAGAAATTGGCTGGCTACCGGTGACAATGTGGAGGGGGAGGTGGTCGAGGAGAGTCAATGATGAGAGAGGAGCGAGCTTGTGTGAAGAAACAGCAAGGGGGAGCGCTCTATTTATAGAGGAGAGGGGTGCTGCGGGTGCACGGGCATGGCAATGGTGGCGATGGCGTTCTGGGCGGTGAAGGGGCAAATCAAGGACAGGGAACTGTTCACTAGGTTAGGGCGGGCACGACGCGCGTGATGGCATAGCAAATGGAGGACGAGGGCGTGTGGGCGACGTCGTCGTCTCGGCAGTACAGTGGTGGAGGTTGGTGATGATGGCGATGGCGACGGAGCACGGGCGAGGAAATGGAGGTGTCTGGCGTCTTCCTGGTGTCGTGGCGAGTGCGCGTGCTGGAGGAGAGAGAGAGAGGGGAGGGCGGATGCGATGGGGCGAAGGCATGCACTGGCGCGTCCAGGGCGTGGTCCATGCGCGCTCTGGCACGACTGGGCGTGTCTGGGCGCGTCGCGTTCTGGTAAGTGCACGTCTCTTCTTCGACTAGGGCGAGTACAAGCGTGACCAGGGGAGTGAGGGCTAGCCAGTAGACATGGTGAGAGGGAAAGGAGAGGGCAGGTGAGGTTGAGTGGCATGGTGATGCGATGATGGCTCGGCATGGTTGGGTTTTGTCAAACTTATCCAAGTAAGAGAGGTACCAATGCTTGGCATTGTCTAAGAGGTCCTAGGATAAGTCAATGATGACAAGTGTGGTGATAGTTTAGTCTAAAATCCAGTGTATATAAGAGGGTTTGCACATAGATGAATTGTGCACACAAGGTGTTTGTGTTAATGGCCACAAGAAAATTATTTTTGAATTTTGCCAAAATAATATATGGGTGTGAATCAAATAATATTTGGCACACATTTGTGGTGTTGGTGTGCAAAATGGACAAGGTTTTGAAAAATCCAAAATGGGTATGATCTAGTTTCTGTTTCAATGTTACCACTTTGCATCCTTATATTAAGTAATTGGAAAGGAATTTGCTATGTTGGTCTTTATCAAAGTTGTTCATCTTGATGAGTTCTTGGATGAGGTGCAAAGAGTTGAGCAAGTTTGGTTTAGAAATCTCTTAATACAGGGGCTCAAAGAGGGTAAGATGTTAAAATTGTCACATGTGACCATTATCACATGTCAGTTGATTTTGATAATTCCTTTGAGTTGATTTGTGTTTCTTTGATTCAAAAGTGGTTCTTAAGTGTTTAGTAAGGTTTCTAAACCATTGAAACAAAGTAAGATGGCCTAGGTTAAAGTTTTGTAAAAATGGCCATAGCCTCACATGTGAATTCCATTTTTTTATTTCCTTAACTTTTCTTTGACCAAAAGTCTTTGTGTTGGGTTCTTTGAGTGTGAAGTTGAGTTTAGTAATGGTTTCCAAACCATTTAGCTAAAGTAGAATGGCATAGGCCAAGATTTGCCTTTATGTCTATATGCCCACATATGCCTCTATGTATATTTTCATTTTCTTTTTGTTTCACCTTTGATTTAGTTGGTAAGTACTAGGTTGGGTTTTTTGAGGTTTTTTCAAACCATCTAAACAAGGTAGAACATGGCATAGTTTATTATTTGCAACAATAGCCATAAGCTCACATGAGCTTTTTCTTTTATTTATTTATCTTTTGGCTTTGTTTCTTTTTGACTCCTGATGTCTACGGGAGCTTCTATTCTTGTAGACAGTGTTGGGCCTCCAAGAGCAGAGGTTTGTAGAACAGCAGCAAGTTTCCCTTAAGTGGATTACCCAAGGTTTATCGATCTCAGGGAGGAAGAGGTCAAAGATATCCCTCTCATGCAACCCCGCAACCACAAAGCAAGAAGTCTCTTGTGTCCCCAACACACCTAATAGGTGCACTAGTTCGGCGAAGAGATAGTGAAATACAGGTGGTATGAATAAATAGTACCAACGGCACCAGAAAAGTGCTTTGCCCAGGACGAGTAAACAAGCAGTAGTAACGCAGCAAGTAGTAACGCAATGAAACAAGTAAACAAGCAGCGATAGCGATATTTAGGAACAAGGCCTAGGGATTAGACTTTCACTAGTGGACACTCTCAACATTGATCACATAACGGAATAGATAAATGCATACTCTACACTCTTGTTGGATGATGAACACATTGCGTAGGATTACACGAACCCTCAATGCCGGAGTTAACAAGCTCCACAATAATGCTCATATTTTAGTAACCTTTAGTGTAAGATAGATCAAAAGACTAAACCAAGTACTAGCATAGCATGCACACTGTCACCTTCATGCATATGTAGGAGGAATAGATCACATCAATATTATCATAGCAATAGTTAACTTCGCAATCTACAAGAGATCATGATCATAGCATAAACCAAGTACTAACACGGTGCACACATCTGTCACCTTTGCACACGTGCGGGAGGAATAAAACTACTTTAATAACACATCACTAGAGTAGCACATAGATAAATTGTGATACAAACACATTGCAATCATAAAGAGATATAAATAAGCACCTCACTATGCCATTCAACGGTGAATAAGTATTCTGTGAAATATAGCCTAAGAGACCCACACGGTGCACACACTAGTCACCTTTACACACGTGGGACAAGGAGTCTCCGGAGATCACATAAGTAAAACCCACTTGACTAGCATAATGACATCTAGATTACAAGCATCATCATATGAATCTCAATCATGTAAGGCAGCTCATGAGATTATTGTATTGAAGCACATAGGAGAGAGATGAACCACATAGCTACCGTACAGCCCCGAGCCTCGATGGAGAACTACTCCCTCCTCATGGGAGCAGCAGCGGTGATGAAGATGGCGGTGGAGATGGCAGCGGTGTCGATGGAGAAGCCTTCCGGGGCACTTTCCCGCTCCGGCGAGGTGCCGGAACAGAGACTCTGTCCCCCGGATCTTGGCTTCGCGATGGCGGCGGCTCTGGAAGGTTTTCAGTATCGTGGTTCTTCGCCTCAGGGTTTTCGCGACGGAGGCTTTATATAGGCGAAGAGGCGGCGCAGGAGGGTCGAAGGGGTGGCCACACCATATGGCGGCGCGGCCGGGGCCCGGGCCGCGCCAGCCTATGGTCCAGGGGCCCGAGTGCCCCCTCCGGTCCTTCCCGGGTGTTCCGGATGCTTTCGGTGAAAATAGGAACCCGGGTCTTGATTTCGTCCGATTCCGAGAATATTTCGTTACTAGGATTTCTGAAACCAAAAACAGCGAGAAAACAACAACCGGCACTTCGGCATCTTGTTAATAGGTTAGTTCCAGAAAATGCACGAATATGACATAAAGTGTGCATAAAACATGTAGGTATCATCAATAATATGGCATAGAACATAAGAAATTATCGATACGTCAGAGACGTATCAACTCCAAAGAGTAAGGTTTAGGGTTTTAGATCATTTCAAAATTCTTCACACAAGCATCATGGAAAAACTCACAACATTTAGGTATGAGCATTATGCACATTATAGAACTCAAATAAAGTTTTTGTTGGTTCCAAAATTTGGAAAAAGTAAAAATTCATTTTCTTATTTGTTTTAAAATTTGGGATGTTACAGCCTATCACCGTCACAGGCTACGCTCTATTAGAAATATCCGCGTTGTCAGCGATGTGATGAAAAATCATGACGGACCTGTCAGGTAAAACTCTTTTGCTGGAACTCAGAACTCGATAAGTCCTCCGTGGACCGAGATGAGTTACGCCAGGTTTCCTAATTCATGTCTTGGGACTTGACTTTTTAAGTAGGTTCCCCGCATTTGCTAAGGCAATTAACTGATTCTTGATCCGTTCGGATGCATCAGGCCGGTTTACCAACATCCCTATGATTAAAATATTCATGTACAAAAGAAATAATGAAACATTGCCTCTTAATAATCAAAGAATGAAGAAGTTGAAGAAAGAAGAAGTCGAAGGTTGTGAGACTCGACCCGAGTCTACGACTCGAGTAGATTCTCATGGCCTACTGACATGATTATGCCATATTGGGTTCTAAGCATTGTCAGCCCTGGTACAAAGCCCATGAAGAAATAGAAGAAAGCCCACGACGAAATCCAGAAATAATCCGATGATATCACGTTAGGAAAGTTAAGCCCATATCAAGTGAACTGACTTGTAAACTCGACCTCGAGGTGGACTCTGAGACCTAGCCCGTTACATAAAAAGGCTAGAAGGAGCCACCGAGAGGGGACCGATTCAATCATACGAGACACCTTGTAACCCTAATTCGACATCATACAATCTCGGCGATTCACCCTTGATAATAGTATTCGTCGGTTGCCTACTTTGGCTAACCGGTTTGTTCATTTGCCAGTGTCCTCCTTCCTAGAAACCCAAGTCCATCATCATGAGTATTGCCAAGGTTAACCCTTTGTCACTTGTCGTTGTTGATTGACTATTTTAATGGTTGCACGTGTGCACACAACCTGGGTATTGCGGCTCAAATTAAAATTCTCGAGAACCTTCGTTGGTAATTACATGATTTAGTATCTGTCTTTGAGTACCTTCAGGAAAGTAAAAGATTTTGTCATGAAAAAAGAGTTTAACGACCTCAAAGATTTTCACTAGAGACAGCCCGTGAATGTCTACCATGTATTTTTTTGAGAAAATTTGCTGGCGGACACTATTTTTTGTCTTTGTCAAACACACCGCTAAAACGTGTCTTTGCTCAGTACCATTATAATTTTGTGGTATGTTTGAAGTTTGAATTATCTGCTTAGGAGAACCATCAACCGTCCGGTTTAGATCGGTTTTTTTTCATTGTAAAATTTTTGGACCAGCCGTTTTTAGCTTTAACAGTTTTTTTGGGGGCCCTGTTAGTCCGTAGGAATGAGTTTCTAATGCCAAAAAATAGGCTTTTTCCGTGCCTTGTTAGTCTGTACGTATCAATCGGATGCAAAAGCAATTTGCCCAGCATTTAGTCCCAATCTAGAACATATTTGAAGTACTGCGAACAGCATTATAGCATATTAAAATAAGAACTTTGACAATACACTTTAAAATGCTGAACATAATATGGATATGGCGTTCCAAACTCAACATAATATCCCAAAAAATGACAAGTTCAAAACATAAGTTTATGTGCAAGTTTAACCAGCAAAACTAACGGATCGTGCATATATCCTCTATTACATACGGAAAACCCAATATTCAGCTATATTTTTTTGGCCCTTTTAACCTCCAGCTTGCGAGTTGTTTTCTTCATGGCTTTAGGCTTAGCAGGAACTTTTGACTTAGCTGCATCATGCCCCGATTGTTTCTTGCGGCTGCAATAATCAGACACATCTAAATCACATTGGAAAACAAACATCATGTAATATTACAAAAGAACTTGCATATTTGATTACCTTCTTGTCATCGAGCTATTGTTGGTATCAATGCTACAAGTAAGTTGTTTTGTTGGTGTGGACATTCCCTGTATAGCCGCAGAATCAAGATCTAATTGGCGCGTTCGGCTGCAGAAAAGTATGAAAAGTATGAAGACAATTGTAAACATTTTTGCTAGCAAGAAACTAGTGAAAAATTGCATTTATGATAACCTTCTTGTCATTGAGCTACTAATATCCATGGATGGAGCCTGGGCCTTCGAGGGTGCAGTCTGAAGAGATGATGCTTCAACACGTGTAGATGGTGCTTCAATCTGTTTAGACTGTGGTTGAACTTCAACTGCTTTCTTGCTCCTGTTCCTTACTCTCTTCGGCTTAGGTGGTGCAGGTGGAGGTGCATTAGGATCAAGCACAGTCTCATTGCAAGTTTTCTTCATGTGGCCCTTTTGATGGCAGCGTTTATATGTGACCGTTATGCATCCCTTTCCTCCTTCTTCCCATCCTTTATATCTTCTTGTCCTTGGCCTCCCAGCTGCACGTTTTAGAATAGGGGGCCAAAGTTTAAAGCCAGGGTTTACCTTCGGCCACTGCTGCCTATCTGTCATTGGCCCCACCCAATTTTCATATGCTTTTTTGAACTTGGTAACTGAGTAGTAGTCGTCAATGTAATCTTCGATCTTGGGATTTCTCATGCTAGTGATAACATGTACAACATGATAGCAAGGCAAACCAGTTATTTGCCACTGCCTACATGTGCATGTTCTATTTGTGAGATCCAATGCATGCCTCCATGGTTGCAGGTCCTTAGAAACACCTTGAACCTCAGCTAAAATTGCAACATTGTCATGATCTTTGTTACTCCCTCCGATCCGGAATAAGTGTCTGAGGCATAGTATAATCACGTTTTGCAGATTACCCCTTCTAAACTAAGCAAAATTAGAATAAGCAGACCAACTGCTCGGTGGCATGACTGGCCCCCAGATCTCCATGGCGCTGGTGGCCGGCTCCAGCCTCGCCCGCCACCACCCGACGAAACGAAACCATGGAGGCCGCCGCCTTCCGCCCGCCCGCCGCCGGCTGCCTTCCGCCCGTCCGCCGGCTCTGATCCATGGTGCTCCCCAATCAGAGGCGGCCGAAATCCTAAGGGGAGGAGGACTGTGATCAACGGTGCCCTCGACTCCGTCGCGAGGACTTCACAGCCCGCCGGAGCAGCGCTCCACCGCCGGGGAGGTCAACATCTGAGAGGAGGGGTCGGGATTGGTGACTCCTCGTTCGGCCGGGAGGAGCGACCGACGCGGGCTTCCAACTCTATCCACGCGGAGGAGCTTCGTGGACTCGTGGGCCTGGTTGCTTCAGGAGGAGTGCGGGCTGATGAAATACAAAGCTAAAGGGTGTGTTTGCAAAATCAACTTTCCGACTCTTTTTCCGGATCGGAGGGAGTAGAAACTGTGTGGACGTATGGCAGTCCTCGGCTCTTAGCATTTACTTCTTTGACAACACGAGGAAGAATTTTCCCACAAAGTTTATAAGCAATTCTTCTTCTCAAGTCCATTTTCTCCATTATCATCTGCCTTATTTTATCAAAAAGAGGAATGACTGGAAGAGACTTTTCTGTTCTAATCCAACTATTGAAGGATTCAGCAATATTATTGGTCAAATGTAACACCAACTTCAATTTTTGGGTTCTCAAAATCGGTCACATGGACAATGGTCTCACACCCAACTGTGTCATCCACTACAAGGTCATCATGAAATGACTCACCGGAATCATATCCATCATCTAAGTTTGATTCATCAGAGTCAGTTAGCAACTCTTTGTATTCACACTCATCATCTACGCCAACATACTCAACTTCCGACCCAATCATCAAAAACGGGTGGTTCCTCGCTGCTAGAAGACTCATGGTCACTACGAGGCTGCTGTTGTGGTTTATCAACTATTATTGAGGGATCAGTTAGTTGTGGCACACAAGCAGATGTATAGCTATCCCCTTTGGAAACACCAGAAACCATAATAGGAAGCCTCCTTTCATCCCAATACATGTCTATTGCTGTCAACAACAAAGTGTCATGGTTTATTTCTGCAAAAGACTGCCTAACTTTATCCCAATAAGTGATTAACAACTTCTGACTTGGTCCATGTTTTATTTCTTGATCAAGTTCTTCGCTGAAATCTTTGAAATTGGCACAATCCCTGTCTACAACTTTCAGTTCATCTCTAGTTGGATGCCACACTTGTATCCCATTATCACAAAATTCAGCATATGCACACACCCGGACATCAATTCTGGTAGCTGAACTACAATCCATCCTGTTCAAAATAATAGAGATATTACAGACTATATTCTAGAAAAATTACTCTAGTAAGACTGGATCAAGTACCTAGTAATAATCGCCAAGGAATGTGGCCATAGGGTAATCTAAATTGTTACAGCGGACCATCAGTAATGATTGATATAAGAGATCCCTTGATATAACTATTGAATACTGATAAAGTGCACAAAAGTGCAGGCATCACGTAATGTATTGGGATGATCATATTCAGCAATTCTTACTACTGAATAATATCAGTGGGCTATCTACAGCCACGAGACATGAGCTAGCAAATGATTCAGTTCTCGACCAGGATCAATATACATATAGGCGTAACTGGGAAAGAATCAAGGAAAAAACTTACCCTTCGGGCAGCCAGGCTGTGTCGCCATCCATGGCCGCCGGCAGATATAGTTCTCCAGCGCGAGGGCGCTGGCAGCTGCGGCCGAGGGCGCCGGCGATGGCGGCCGACAGAGGGCCGGTGAAGGCCCGGGAGCCCTCTTGGGTAACGCCGCATCTTGCGTCTCTTCGGCCGGTCGCCGATGGTGTGCGGACATGAGACGGGAACGATTGAGGGATACAAGTGCCGTCGGGGACGACGTACGCGTGCTCTCCGGCGGTTAAGAAGCAGAATGACGGCGGCCGGCAAGATGCAGGACGGCGGCCGGCAAGATGCGGGACGCGGTTCCCAAATCCTGCTAGGGATCGTGGCTGATCGATTGAAGGGCTTCGTCCCTTAGTCGCTAGGCGTATGGAATAAAGTCTGCTTGGTTCTTTTCCTCTAGATCAGTAATAAAACCGGTTTGTTTCGTTTTTTTACATGAACCCGGTTTGATACTCAATAATCTAATAATTCGCAATAAAAAAATAAATATTTCCGTTTTGGGCATAAGGTATGTTTTAGCAAACATACCACAAAATTATAATGGTACTGAGCAAAGACACGTTTTAGCGGTGTGTTTTGGCAAAGACCAAGAAATAACAGTGTCCGCCAGCAAATTATTAGATTATTCATTATCAAAAAAATATGACAGCTTTAGTGGCGCATATGCTGATTTGATTCTTTTACTTGCCACACTTTGGTCAAGCTGCAAACTATTGTACTCCCTCTGGTTTAAAATAATTATGTAAAAATTGATGTACTAGACATATTTTAGTGTGTAGATACATTCATTTTTTGATGAAACATGCCTCCCGCCCGCTGCTAGGTGGGCCCATGGTGGTAGGCCGCGGTCACGCGGTGCGACCGCGCAGACGCATCAAAGACACATATTTGGGCTCTGTTTGCGTCTGGGTAGACAGCTTGGTCACTCTTACATCGGGCTGCTGGAGATGCCCTAACACCTAGTTAGAGGGTGAACCCGTTGGCATCTGAGGGTGATGGTCTGGCAAAATATAAATGTAGCAATGTTATTCTAAAAAAACCATTTATAACATCATCTCACGTAAGCGAAGAAAGATTTATTATATACTAGTTAATATCCATAGCTCAGGGGTTGCTACAATCTTAGGCATCTCCAATGGCCCGACGCAAATCGGACGTAAAATTGACCGCGTGTGTCCATTTGCGTGGGACGCTAAAATTGATCGCATGCGTCCGTTTGCGTCGGGTCACGATCACCCAAATTGGTCTTCAAGGCGCGATCGACCGTTTGCGTTTGGGGCTACCCAGCGGCCCGACGCAAAACGGCCGCACATGTCAATTTTGTAGTATATAGATCACTCCCCAAAACCACTTAAATTCTGCAATATAGAAAATAAATTGGCCATACAAACAGCCGGAATATAATTCAAAGTGCATAATTATTACATCCAAATAAACAACATAGTTTGCCCGCATTATAAATGTAAATAGGATAGTCTCAAATGAAAAGAGATAAACTACTCCATATTTTCATCATGGCCAGCCAACCCTCGCTGATGGTCAATCAAGACATCTGGAAATGTTGCTCTCAGTGGTGGCATCGAGAAACTCCTGCCAACTTCCACGCCTGGGTTTGGCGACACCACACATTAGTTAACAGTATTAGTAGCCTACCTAGAAGCCTCCACAACGATTTGAGAACCTAAACCGTCCGTTTAAGCCATTTGACGGTCTACAGTGATTTACTTAGCCCCGAAACGTCGTTTGGGCGATTTTTCCTTCTTCGATCACCGTGAGGACTGAGGAGTTGTCTTCGTTGCTGGGCCCATTTTCGTTTTAGGGCCGCTACTCCATGCATTGTCTTAGGCCACAGTATATTACTTGGGCCTCAAAACGGTGAAACGAGCCTATGTGTTTGGGCTTCAAAACAAGCGTGAGTCTGTCCTGCCGTTCCTTCGTTGAAAAAAAAAAGCAAATGAGAAAAACAAGAAAGCCGAAGCGGCGGCGCTACCGTTCCTTCCTTCAAATTAATGGTTGGCTCCCTTCGGTTTTCTTACCTTTCAATGGTGGTGGGGGTGGATGACCGTTTCATGGCGATGCACCTCCTCTTCTAGGTCCTCATATCTGCTGTGCATAATCATCTTTGTTTCCGCCTCTCATCTCTCCTGCGATCTCCCGTCGTTCGACAATCAGCAGCATCACCAGTTCGCCACCACCCACCAGCAGGTGCACCTCCACCCGCCACAACACCTCGACATCAGCTGTGATGACGCCCCCTTGTTGCAGGCTCCCATCAGGTTTGTGAAGTCGTCTTTCTGTTGGTGAAGAATTTTGCGCACAGATTGACTAACTCCTGGTATTAAACTCAGATCCGTATTTTTTGACAGAAATTCCTCATATGTGTACCAGATTTCACATAGAAGCGGTAATTCTTGCGGGATGATCTGTACTTGTAGTGTAGTGACTCCGTGCCTGGGACCAGGAGGACCAATAGAGGATGAATAGAGACCCTCTTCGGCTCTTCCTTCTCTTGTGCTGTAATGGCTCTTTGATCGCTTCAGCTTCAGGGAAAGAAGCGCCCCAATTGATTCTTACAAGTAACAGCAAGCGAAAAACCTTGTTTTTGTCTGCAGAGGTACGGCAATATGTTTTGGGCTATGCGGGTATGCAGCTGAGGTTAGTCCAATTAACTCTGTTCTCAGTGATAGAATTGTACTCCCTTTACATGACACTTAGAGTATCTACAAAACTCTTACCCATATGAATTGGGTGTCAATTCAACTTTTCCTATTGTACATATGGCTACTCTCTTTGATGGTCGAAGCCTCTAATTTATATGGTTACGAGTTGCAGAGAACTAAATACCAAAATCCTTTATTCTCCAGTTCTTTAAATATTTTGTGATGGCAATATTGCAGATTGGCTAATTCATTGTTCCTTTTGCACACGTAGTAATGCAGAGCATCGTCCTGGTCATCACAATTAATCTTCGAGAAACAAGAGGTTTGTTCTTATCAAAACAACAAATGGCCAGATATAAACTGTTCCGAACATAAGAAAAATGTTTTGGTCATCATTTAACTCATTGTGCTACTTAACTCTATTGATCTGCTCGATTCTGACTACTAATAAATTTCTATTTTGCAGGTATTGTGGAGACAAGGAGTGGCTAGAAATATTATGAAATGCTAGCAGAGTCGTATAGGCTGACACCACAATATGAAACAAATGCATTTCTTATTGTATATATGGGTCTCCCCAAGTGAACCTTTCACCGTGAAAATAAGTATGACATTGATTATTTGAAGATGTTCTAGGCTATGAACCTACTGTAGAGAGCTAATGAGCGAAAACTAAAATATTGTGCCTGGTCGTTGTATCATCTCTTCTTAATTAAACAATTCAACCTATCATCATTTGCCTCTTCTGTGTTCGAAGATGGATTCTGAATATGTTACTATGACACGAACTCCTAATAAGTTACTGTTCTTGCAGATTATAGATGGCTTCAGTTTTAGCTAATTTTAACTGATAAGATGATGCATTTCTGGTCACATAAAGGTTGTAATACATTATTGTGTTCTTTTGTTGATAGTAAGATAAGGAACTGAATCATAGTGTACTATAACTTATTACACTATGACTTAGTACTTTGAAGTCACATCATCTTGTTATCAACACTTTGAGCCAATCGTTGTCGATCTCCACTTAAGTAGTCAGTAGTCACAAGTTTATTTGCCATGATAAAACCACATGACATATCTACCAAGAAGAGTTTTGAACTAATTGAAAAATTATATACGAATTTTTCATGGTAATGAATATTTATTCACATGATACTGCACACTTCATTCAGATATAGAAGGGGAGGGGGGGGGGGGGAGGGATTGCATTATTTTTACTTGAAAGTGTTTATTTTTATACAGGAGAGAAATGACTACCTTGATTGTGGGAAATTTTATTTCTCTTTTTCTGATATTTTTTTCTCTGCAATAACCAATCATCATGTTTACTTTCTTAGGTCACCAGTTTGCTGGGAAACGGAAGTCAACATAGAATATCCCATGGTTATGTCCATGAAATTGTTTTAGACAACTTTTTAACCTTCAAGTCAGATATGTTATGTAGTACCTACTATCTAGCTTAGGAGATGTATTCGAGCAGTTTAGCACCAGAAGTGGCAAAATATTGATTTCTACCATTTATGGAATTTTAAGCCTATAGTTGTTGCTTGCACGAGTACACACAGTCAACCAGATATCATAGGGAATTGTTGCCCTTTTTGTCCATAAGTTGGCCCCAGGTACGTACTAAATATACTTGAAAGGTGAAATCAACAACTTATGTTGTAATGTACCAAAATAAGATATGAGATTTGATGATGTGTTTTACATGTGCAAGCACTATACTGTTAGATTCATATTAATTTCTCTTTGCAGGTTGGTCCGAAAAATATATACTCTGGGGAATGATTATCTCGAAAGGCTAACTGGTTGGAATAAATCAATCTCCGCTTTCTGGATTATCCTTCTTTTGTCTACACTTTCAGGATGTGATGGAAAATATGTGTGCACGATGCAAGACATCTCCTGATCTCCACCGTCGTTTTGTGTTGGAACACCTGTTTATCGTGAATTGGGATTATGGTATGACGGATGTGCTACAGGATTCAAAGTTTCAAACATGAAACTTATTGTTGGTTCAAGCACACATTGATACTAGAGTTAAGTAATTTCAGTAACTACTTTGACTGAACTGTCATTTTGTTGCTTACAGCCTTATTCCATATTTTATTCAGTCGAGATTGCACAAAATGGTTGACTTGCTCATCTCACAGAAGATAAATTGGCTCATAAAACTTGTTTGCCTAAGTTTGTTTTATTTCTTCCTATCTTATTATATTCTATGTTTAAAACATTACTACTAAAAGGCTTGACCTCCAAATTGTGTAAGCTTACTTGCTGACCAATGTTAACAACAATAGAGAAGTGTTTCGGAAAAATGCTGATATGATGTTGTCGCAAACGTTGGAATGGTGGTTAAGGTGGTCATTCCCGAGCATTGATTTGTTTAGGTCCATGCCTAAAACATATGTCACATAATTTCGATTTTGATGTTGTTCTATGTTTTAGTATTCCAACATTCTAAATATTTCTATCACCCACCTCTCGAGGTGGACGGGCGCAGCAACGCGTGCCTTTATGTTCTAGTGCATTCAGAAGATAAAAGCACCAGGACCGTACTCCAGCTCCGTTATTACTTAGCAGCATATCTACTGCGGGACTGGAATTCGACGATTTCGTCGTGCCACAGACGAAACACCAAACACGCTAAAATCATCAACCGACGGTTACAGGGATAGAGATGACCATTTTTGCCACGACACATAGTCTCACCAAGCTGTGCCACATACTATCTCAACGCCCGACCACAGTTTTTATTTTCTTTGCCAGAAATTCCAGATCTATTAAAGAAGTTTATAAGTACAAAACATTTCAAACACAATAAAAATTACATGATCTTTCGACCATCTAACGACCACTACTGCTGCCAAATCCAGTCGCCAACGCACCGCTGTCACCACAACTTGACTGATCAACAATTTTCCGTACCGACATAGATTAAAAGAATCTCAAGCAAACATTTTTTCGATAAAAGGGAATATATTAATATCAAGAAGATACCAATTACACCCAGCCTCTGCAAGAACGCACCACCCTAATGGCACTACGGATGCACACAGCCCAAAAAAAAAAGAAAAAGAAAACTAAGAAATAAAAGTCCCGCTACAGCATCTCGGGCCTAACAACAGCAATACATCCACCACCATGACAACACCTGAATTACAGACTCTCCAAAAAACGACGCCTTCAAGAAGGGAATAGTGCTTAGGTTTTCACCCTGAAGATAGTCCTCGCTCTTAAAACAATGCCTCCACCAAGGTCACTGCCAGGCACAACCAGTTAACGCCAGACTTTGGGTTTTCACCCTGAAAGGTAGGACTCTGCGCTTCACCTGTGTTGCCGCCCCCACTTCCAAACCGCTGCTGTGAAGCCGGGACACCAAGCAAGCCCCTCAACAGCGCGGAGACTTGAACCTCCCTTAGCTAGTCCTCCCCTCCGGCCTTCAAGAAATTCTCTTCTTCCGACTTTCATCATGGATCCATAGTCACTTGATGTCAACACAGAAAAAGAGCTTCGCGCCGCTCCCTCCAGAACCAAACGGTCGGAATAAACGCATGGGTGCGCACGACCGAATACCTCCGATCCAGCAAACTCCAGGCAAAGCACTGTTACATTCGCCGGCGGAGCCTTCCGACACTCAACCCTCCGGTCAGATCACGAGTCTAGGTCTCCGGTAGGTCCTCCTCTTCATGCAAGAGAGGCCCTAGGACCGCCGCCTTTATTCAGGTCGGACCCCCACGTCGGCGACCATCCCGGGCAGGCCAACCCAACCCTCCACCGGCGACACCATCGCCGGCTTCCAAGTCCTGACGCCCGCCACCTGCCACCAGGTCGACGCCGTCACCGCCATCCAGGGCCGCCGCCCTTTGTGCCGTGATCCAGACCTTGAGGAGGAGCAGCACGAGATCTTCCCCCATCACCACCCGCCCGGCGATGCCGAGGCAAGGAAGGAAGGAGAGGATCGCGCCACCAGGATCCAGGGCCGCGCCGCCGCCCCCAAACCGCCTGCCCGGCGAGTCCGCGGCGAGGAACGGAGGAGAGAGCCGCGCCGCCATGGTTCCACGGCCGAGCCGCCGCCCCCATCATCGCCCGCCCGGCGAGGCCGCGACGAAGACGTGATGAGATGGCCGCGCCGCCATCAACCGCCGGGTTCCGGATCATCCCCCCGGCGCGGAGGCGTGCCTCCTACCGCCGCCCCAGGGGACCGTGCGCGGATCCCCACCGCCCCCATCACCGACCGCGCCAGGCTTCGCCGGCGGCAGTCTCAGGGGACGGCGAGGAGGGAGGAGGAGGGGGTAGGGAAGGCGGCGGCGGGGGGTTAGGGTTCCGCCCCGAGTCGCCCTGGAGGGGACGACCCGAGCAAACATGAATTACCAAGACAATAGTTTATGTAAACATAGAAAATTTATTAATAAGCAACTCTGAGCAATACTATAGAATCCTAAAAAAGAACTCCAGCGTGGTTATTACTAAGCAAATACTAGTATATAGAATCCTACAGGGCTGGAGCGAAGTATTCAAGCGTACGTGTGTGGGTCGAAGGCTCGTCGTATACATCCGCTCTGTACACGCCTTCTTTGATGTTACGGTTCACCGCTTTAAGTAGGAGCTTATAGGTGGTGCCGGACACTGTTTGTATTTGCATGCCGGTGTCCACCCTCTCGAATTGGATCCATTCGTTCGCTTTCCTTGCGTGCTCGGCCACCGCCCAACTGGCAATTTCCTGCACATCAGGGTCGTTGAGGTTTGGGATCTGCTCCCAATGATTTTCATTTCCTTCAATGGTGGGTGTAGCAATGACGCAAATGACAGCGGCAATGGTGACACAGAGAATATTGTGTGTCCTCATGCCTGATCGATGGGGGTTTGCAGGGGCTTTGAAAGATTGAAGGCGATGAGTTGCCGTTTGCTTTCGCGAATATTGTGGTGCATATGACAACGAAAACAAGGACTTTTATATAGACACCGGCACGTAGGGATCAATTTCGATGCAGATCAACCTCATATGGTTCCGTATCAATTGAAATCGGCACATTTATTTGGACAAGCAGGATTAGGAAGGAGTTTACTCAGATGCATATTTATTCACCTCATACGAAAATCGGGACATTAATTTGGACAACCAGGATTAGGCAGGAATTGATTTGGTTGCATTGTAAGAATATTTAAGTGGCCATTGTAAATTAAAAAGTGATATTGATTAATAGTTTTATTATAATGGCTGATGAATCTGTACACCATGCCCTTTTTGGGTGCACATGGGCACGACTGTTCTGGGAACAGATGAAGAGCATGGTTGGGATTAAAGTACCATCTTTCCATCCTAATTCATGGTCTATGGATTTGATTGACAGCAATCTCCTCAAAGAAGAAGAAAAATGCATGGTTCTATGTGGATGTTGGTCCATATGGAATGAACGAAATAAGCGTAGACATGGAGAAGGCCAAAAAACAATTCAGGCCTCGGTTCAGTGGGTGATGCAAACCACGATTGACTTGGCTCATGTCGGCAAGCAGAAATCGAAGAAACCACTGACCAAGAAGGCAAGGTGGAAGCCTCCTGATCAAGGTTGGGTAAAAATCAATACTGATGCATGCTACCATCAAGTGGCTCAAGCTGGGAGTACGGGTCTAGTGGTGAGAGACAGCCAAGGAGGTTTAATACGTGCTCAAACATTGTGGTATGATCATGCAGCAAGTGCTCATGCTATGGAAGCACATGCCATCAGGGA
>NC_061510.1:70815089-70900512 GCF_022539505.1 Lolium rigidum | reverse complement strand
GGAAAAGATACAGACTGACTTCCCCGAGCCATTATAGATCTTATGGTCAACGCGATATGTACGGCGCTAGAATCACTGGACGGCATTGGTAATTAATCCTAGGGTGATATAACCCATTGCAATGGAACCTCCACCATATCAACACATACCATGGTTCCATTGCCCACCACATAGTCATATTCATAATTGGAAAATAATATTTTGCTTTTCGATGCATGAGTGATAAGTATAGTACTTTGCATATAGTTTGATAAAAATAATCAAATGACATGAGCAAGCGATGAACTTGCCTTTCTTGACCGCAAGATTATGCGGGCAAAAGCTTCGATACGTGAGAACTCCAAATGCTGAAATACCATCATCGTCCGGTAAGGACAATGTTTAAAGAACTGGCAAAGATGCTATAATGCATAGTATGAGATGCAATCGTCCCGAGCGTAACCTAACCTCGATGATTTAGGATGCATGAGTTGTAAAGATTTCTTTAGGGTTGGTTGCACTTTTAGAATGGTTCTCAAACAAGGTTCTTATTAGGGTTTGGTTATATTAGCATCATATCCAAGTGATATAAGACATCGTAACAATCATATACATAAAGAATAGCTGTGGAATAATATATAAAGAACAGTTGTCAATTTTAAGTTCTATAGAACATGGTTGATGATTACTTATACTATACTTCAAAAGAATAACTTTTGAAGAACATGTTAATTAAGAAATAATGAGTATTTCAAAGAAGGATTAGGCTTCTAAGGTTTGATTGACATTTGTTCTTCAAAAGAATAACTTTTGAAGAACAGGTTAAAATAAGAACAAGAACTACTATACATAGGAGCTATGGCTTTCTAGGGTTTACTATGGAATTCATTTAGTTCTCAATAATAGGAACTAGTTAGGTTCTTTAACGTATAATGGTTTTATATATGTAGCAAGTATTGGTAGGGTTATCACCATAGTTTCTCCATATACATCATATCAAAGGATGGTTATTAAGATGGTTCCATAGGTTTGCTATTAGGTTTACTATGGCTTCACATTTGCTTTACCAAATAATCTTTAATAGTTTCTAAGCTAAGTGGTTTATCATTTCCTAAGTAAGGTTTAGTTGAATAGGAACATGTGATGTGATTTGCTACACAAAGTTGATACTAGGATTTATCATTATGGTTTAACTAGGGTTTGATGATTGAGGTTGATCTTAATGGTATGGTATATAGGAGTGGTGATCAATGGTACTAATTCAATGTAACAAGTTAGGGTTTCTACCTAGGTGATATTAGTGGATCATATAGGTTTTAATTAAGAATAGGAACATGAAATGATAATCTCATGTGACTTGGTTTTATGCTAGTGGATCCTAAGCATGTATTCAATTGTTGCTAATTAGGGTTCTATATGTCAAGTAAATCTCCCATGATCCTATGTGACACATATCTAGGGTTTTAGAGTTGGTTCTAAGGTGGAATGATCACATGAAATAATGGGATCCAGGTCTTACTCAATTTGAAACTAGGGTTTCTAAATTATGGTACAACTCCTAAAATGATGATTGGGAATATAGGTGTGGTAACTAACTACTTTGAAGCATAATTAGTAATGGTTTGACATTTTATTAACTTCCACAAGAATTAATAATTAGGGTAACTCCTAATTAGGTTTAATTCAGAGATAAGGGTTTAACAATTAAAACAAGTACTAATTAGGGTTTAATTGGAAATCAGGGTTTCCAAATTATTATTAGGTTTTAAAATAATAATAACTTGTTAACTAAGAATGCTTAAGTAAATAAGTTTTGATTTACCAAAATAATATTGGCTTATAATATTTTCTTGAGGTTTTACTATTTAAAGAAAATGGTGAATGGTAATTTGCAATTTAGGGTTTATGAATTACCACTAATAATTAAGTAAATGTAAATATGATAAATAAAATTGATCTTAACATTTTACTTAGTTACTGAATAGTCAAAATTTAATTTTGAAACTTCACTAATTATTGAATTAAAATTGTATTGTAAATAAATGAAATGGCATAATTAATAAGGTTAAAAATAAATGGATTTTTATTTTGTCACACATTTTTGTTTTATATTTTATTTGAATAGAGTTTATTTTTGTGAGCATTTTGATATATTATTCATAATTTTCTGAGTTGAAATGGATTTTATACAATTTTGCAAAGTTTCAGTATTTTTCTGGAATTTGTAATAAGTAGAAAATACTAAATGTACCGGGCTAAACCTAGCTACTGCTACTGACTGGTGGGGTCTGGTCCAGGTCAGCTGCCTCGTTGGCAGTTGACTGGGTCAAACAGGTCATCGGCCCCACTGCCACGTCAACATCACCGGCGGCTTGACGCCGGCGAGTCAGAACGCGACGGCGACGCCGATTTCGGGCTCCCCGAGATGGTCTACTACATATTTCTGGACCTCCTCGACCTGCTGAGCACGATGGTGGTGACGGTATACCGAAATACTCACCGGAGCATCGCCGGAGAAGACATCTGCGGCGGCGCTGCTCCGGCCAAACGGCTAACCCGAGCTAAGAATGATGTTAGGAAGCGAAAGTTGGCTCTATAGATGCGCAAGCTCACCGTGAAGTTGATGGTGTGGTCGAAGACGACGATTGCCGCCGGAGTTGAGCTCGATCTCATTGTTACCGGCGATGTACTGAGAAAGGGAATCACCAAATTCGTCCTGCACCTTGCTCCCCTTGACGATTGCTTGCACTCAGATGCTTCTCTCGACGTGGCACACCTCCTCGACCATGCGCCGGAGGCTGTGGTGGCCTGTACCGCCGGATTCATCATCGACGCCGGCGACAGTGCGTGGAAGAACACGAGAGATAGAGGCTGATTGAGAGAGAATGGATGAGCGGCGAAGAACAAGGAGATCACGGTGATGATATCCACCTATTTATAGGCCAAGAGAACCTTCGAGGCCTCGACACGACGACGGCGACGGTCAAGAGGTGGCGGTCTCTCGGATGATCTCGTCCGGCGAAGATCTTTTCTCCCGCGGATAAACTCGGACGCGAGAGAGATTGGGCGTGCTTCCGAGAGGTCCGGCGACGTCCGGGCAAGCTTATCGGCGAGGAGATCGTGGCCCATGCGGCGTTGCGGCGTCGTCGTGCACGGAGACGAGGACGACGACGTGTTTTATTCTCGCACGATTTTTAAAGTCGGCGAAACGGTAAGTGGTTTTGGGCTGGGCTGGTGCTCGGGCTTCAACGTGGGCTGCTTCGGCTGGTGCGGTGCTGGGCTGCGACGGTCCACCAGGGTAAGTCTTCCTCTCTTCTATTTTCTTTTCATTTTCTGTTTTTATTTTCTGTTTTGAATTTTGTTATTTGAATTCAAATCTGATTTCTATTTTGTTTTGCGAGGTTCTAAAATATTTGATTGTCAATATAACTTGATGATAATGCCTACTTGCATAGTCTTGTTGTTTAAACAAATATTTAGTTAGGACTTAATTGATATCTTGTGAGGCTTGAGTAAAGTATTAATGGTTTAGTTATTTATTTCAATTCCCTTTTTAATTTAGGAACCAAATCCATTTAAATGGTTTGAAATTTAGAACATGTGAATGGTAAAAATATTATTAGGTTAAACTAGTGTGCTTAACAATATTGATTGTTCATATCTATTTTCATTATGGTTGAAGTTTCAATTAAATGGTGTTGTGAATAGAATGAGTTTATGATTTCATGTGGGTTCTTAGGGTTTAAGAAGATGGTTTGGATATTGGTTTCACTTTACTCATCAAATGGCATTTAGTTCTAAAGTATGTATGACTTGGCTTATACTTGTGATCTATGATACACAAGTTAGGACTTATGATTTTATGTGGAGTGGATCCCAAATGAAATGGTTTAGGGTTTTGGTGATGCTTCACTAATTGAAGTATTAAATAGGCATGAGGCATGGCAGGGTTCTAATTATAATCCAAATTAATCCATGGGTTGGAATTCAAATGTAGTTTAGGATTTAAGTGGTGATCACCAATGTGATACACAACTAGGATTAGAATATGAGCATAAGCTTTGGTTATGTTTCACTAATGGTACATGGCTCTCATCTACAAGATTAAAGGTTGGTTTGAACAAGTAGAATTTAATACTACTCTAATATTCTCTAGGATAGACATGGATATGGTTAGCATCTATAACCTCTCTCACTTCTCAATATCTTGGAATATCCTAAGGTTTTACTCAAGAGATGATGATATGATCCTCTAAATAGATGGTTTGCCTAGGAATTCTACCTTGCAATCTTATGTAGCTTGTTCTTCAAGAAATCTGATAAACCTGCATCTTGTGGTATGCCTCCACCTCCTAGCTTCTTCATCTTGATCCTAGCTAATGCACATGGAGTGGCTCTATGTGTGTGTTCCCATGTATCATGGTATTTGATGAGCAAATGGATGAAGGGTGTGGCTCTATTTATAGGCTTGGGCAAGCTCTAATATCATGACACATAGGTGGTGACTCTTGTGTTGGTTTGATGAGTAAGGTGCTTGGTTGTCATGCTCTCATCCATAGCAATCCTTTGAGCATGAGGTGGCAAAGCTTGGGATGCAAGTCATGTAGATATTTTCATCCCATGTGGCAAGATCATTATCCTCTCATATGATTTATTTTTGGATAGCCAAGTGGCATTTGTTACTAAATATCTTGTGGATGGTTTTATTATTGTGGATGAGTCACTATATCATATTTGATTGGATTTATATTATAATATTGGTGAAAAGGTTAATGTTGAGGGTTATTTCTCAAGTTTGGATAGTTGGTGTTTGAATTCACCAAGGCATGATCATATGAGTTTCAAAATACTCATAGTTAGTTTTATTCAAATAGTTTGAACTATAATTCGTAATGTAAATGGATTTAGTTTTATGATATTCCATATACTTAATAAGTTATGATTTAAATAAGAATGTGTGGCTTTTATGCACTTTAGACCCTGTGGTTTACCTTATTTATAAGTGAATTAAATTACACACAAAGGTAGTTGCTAACTTTTAAGTGTTGTGTAATAGTTCTAGTTCCTTTTTGATCCAACCTATGGATCAAATTATGTCTACCCAAAATAAGGGTTTAGCAAAGATCACGGTGAAGTTTATAGCGCTTGACTTGATGATCTACTTCGATTCCGAGCAAGTCAAGTGAAACTTCGATTCATCGTGGTAAGTTTTATTTGAAAGCGCGAAAATTCCCCGGATTTTCTATGCATGAATGCAATGCACACTTTGGTGTTCCCTCATTTTATTGTCTCTAAACCTGGGATATTACAGGTTCAAAATAAATCCATCAAAGGAAACTTTTATTGTTCATAGAGGATGACATGTGGGACCGACCTGCCAACAGCGTCCTCATCGTTTCAGAGGGGGCAGGAGATCAAAAGAAAAAGGCAAATAGCCAGAAATTAGGGGTCAAAAATAACTCCAAGAAAGCAAACTTTTATTGTTCGTAGAGGATGACATGCGGGACCCATGAGTCAGCAGCTTACTCAACGTTTCCAAGGCGGCACGGGATCAAAAGAAAAAGGAAATAGCCAAAAATTAGAGGGTGAAAAAAATCCAAGAAAATAAACTTTTATAGCACATAGAAGATGACATGCGGGTCCCATGAGCCAGCAGCGTTTCAAACGTGGCATGAGATCGAAAGAAAAAGGCAAGTGACCAAATATCAGGATCCAAAAATAATTCAAGAAAAGAAACTTGATTGTACATAGAGGATGACATGTGGGACCTATGAGCTAGCAGAGTCCTCAACGTTTCAAAGGCGGCAGGGGATCAAAAGAAAAAGGAAATTGCCAAAAATCAGAGGGTGAAAAAAAACCAAGAAAATGAACTTTTATAGTACATAGAGGATGACATGCGGGTCCCATGAGCCTGCAGGTTCCTCAACGTTTCAAACGTGGCATGAGATCGAAAGAAAAAGGCAAGTGACCAAATATCAGGATCCAAAAATAATTCAAGAAAAGAAACTTGATTGTACATAGAGGATGACATGCGGGTCCCATTTAGCAACGAGCGGTATCACCGTTTGAGAGGCTGCACGGGATCGAAAGAAAAAGGCAAGTGACCAAATATGAGGAGCCAAAAATAATTCAAGAAAAGAAAGTTTTATAATACATAGAGGATGACATGCGGGTCCCATTTAGCAGCAGCGGTATCACCGTTTGAGAGGCTGCACGGGATCGAAAGAAAAAGGCAAGTGACCAAATATGAGGAGCCAAAAATAATTCAAGAAAAGAAAGTTTTATAGTACATAGAGGATGACATGCGGGTCCCATTTAGCAGCAGCGGTATCACCGTTTGAGAGGCTGCACGGGATCGAAAGAAAAAGGCAAGTGACCAAATATGAGGAGCCAAAAATAATTCAAGAAAAGAAAGTTTTATAGTACATAGAGGATGACATGCGGGTCCCATTTAGCAGCAGCGGTATCACCGTTTGAGAGGCGGCAGGGGATCGAAAGAAAAAGGCAAGTGACCAAATATCAGGAGCCAAAAATAAATCAAGAAAAGAAAGTTTTATAGTACATAGAGGATGACATGCGGGTCCCATTTAGCAGCAGCGGTATCACCGTTTGAGAGGCGGGACGGGATCGAAAGAAAAAGGCAAGTGACCAAATATGAGGTGCCAAAAAAAACTCCAAGAAAATAAAGTTGATTGCACATAGAGGATGACATGCGGGTCCCATTTAGCAGCAGCGGTCTCAACGTTTCCAAGGCGGCAAGGGATCAAAAGAAAAAGGAAGTAGCCAGAAATCAGGTGGTCAAAAAAATCCAAGAATAGAAAGAATTTTGGTTCATAGAGGATGACATGCGGGACCCATGATCCTGCATCGTAAATGGCTCGATCGGAGAGCGTTGAACGAGATGGCGCGATCGAGGAAAAAAACAATGCCAGAGAGGCTGCCATCTGGCCCTACATCCCTCGGCGGTGCGGATTTGCGTTGACTCGGCCGGCGAACCCGAGAATTCGAGATGCACCACGTCCCGGGACACCATACGCCATGTTTTGGCCGTTTTCGTCGGGCTAGGCGGCCTCAAAAACGAGAAAAAAACGTTTTGACATGCACAACGGAGAGACCAAAAATCGTCGGCCATGGTACACCAGCAACCACGGCGCGACTTCAACTTCGTCGGCCATGGCAACTTTTCTTGTAGTGAAATGGGCGAGGCCACCTGAAGAAGATTGAGCAAGTCGTGGAAACGATCGCAGACGACGGACACGAAACTACGATGACTATGATCAGCCTGCGAAGTCGCGGCTGGCTTCACAAGCATAGGCGATAGAAGAGATGATTATCGCAACAACGGTTATCGAGGCGGTAACCGAGACGAGCCAAATTCTAGTAGGCAAGCGTATAAGCCTAGACCGAGGTTCCAGCCGCAGCTTGAAATAACAGAGGAGCATATGCTTAACGCGCCATGTACTATGCACTATTACATCTACAACGAAGGACACAGACAGTCGAATCATTTGTTGAAGGACTCCAGGACTTTCCAGGGGATGTTGGGAGATCAAATCAAAACGCTCCAAGGCAAGGTATCATTGAGGCGCCTGGGTTGATTTCTTTCAACGTGCCTCCTCTGCCACCACTACCTCCACAAAATCCGTTGCTAGCGATACAGGCAGCTCCAGCAAATAATAGTAACCCACCAAATGGATATACCGATTCTAGAGGAGCAGTCAGTATGATCCAGAAGAGCAGGTCACCCAATAGGCATCAAAAAATAATCACCCGACAAGTCAACCTCGCAATCCAGGCGCCACCGCCCACGCCGGAGTATCTCGACCTGTCAGATCAGTACGTCGTTTTTTGGCCGGTAGGATCACCCTTGCAAGATCGCTCGACCAGGTCAATCGCCATGGGTACAAGATGCTCGGATCGGCGGGTATGACTGTATCCGATATTCCTCGATGCATGGAGCGACCTTAATTTGATCTACGCTAAAACATTGCGAGCAATAAACTTCCCTCTCACTAGTCTAAACCCCTCAGATACTAGGTTCCATGACATAATTCCGGGAAAACCATAGATTCCCTTGGGAAAGATTTGGCTTGGTGTAGTCTTCGGGGCAAGGGAAAACTTTAGAAAAGAAAAGCTAGAGTTTGAAGTTGTGTATTTTCCATCACAGTATCACGCGGTACTAGGCATGCCTGCATATTTCCGGTTCATGGCAATCTCTCACAACGCGTACCTCCGCTTGAAGATGCGAGGACCCAATGGAGTTATCACCGTCAAAGGAAACTTTGCTCGCTCTGACGCATGCAATAGGGAGTTCCATAAAATATCACAAACCTTCGGTATGCATGCAGAATTCCTACAAATCCATAGCGCAGTCGATCATGAGGTATCCCCAGACGTACGTCGGGCTTTACCCGATCAAGCGTTCGATGCAGACAAGGACACAAAGGAAGTACAAATTCACCCTTCTGACTCGACGAAGACGACGTCCGTGGCCATGAACCTCGGTGCCGCAGAGGAAAGAGCACTCGTCGAGTTCCTCCGTGAGCGCTGGGAAACGTTTGCTTGACGTCCTGTGGACATACCAGGTGTCCCCAGGGAACTCGACGAGCATGCACTAAACATATATCCTGGAGCAAGACCAGTCACGCAATCACTTCAATGCTTCTCAGAGCCGAAGCGCAAGACAATATTGAAAGAACTTCATCAACTACGGGATACCAAGTTCATCCGCGAGATTGTGGATATATACAACTTGGGTGGCCAACCCAGTGTTGGTCCCAAAGAAAAATACTAATGAAGATCACATGCGTGTTGATTTCACAGATATCAATAAACAATGCCCAAAGGATCACTTTCCCACCATGCGAATCGACCAAATAATCAATGCAATAGCCCAGGTGTGATTGTCTTTCCTTCTTGGACGCATACTCTAGGTATCATCAGATAAGGCTGAAGGAAGAAGACCAGGACAAAACGGCCTTCATCACGCCATACGGTCTATACCGCTACTAGACAATGCCCTTCGGGTTGAAAAATGCGGGTGCTACCTACCAGCGGATGATGCAGAAGTGTCTGCGAGAACAGATCGCGAAAAACATACAAGTCTACATCGATGACGTGGTCATCACCACACGACAACGAGATTTGTAGTGGGTGATCTACGCGAAACGTTCGACAACCTCGATAGGTTCCACCTTAAACTCAACCCGAATAAGTGTTCCTTTGGTGGCCCAATAAGGCAACTCCTCGGATTCTTAGTTCCAGTAAGAGGAATTGAAGCAAATCCTGAAAAGATTCAAGCTATACGCACAATGAAGAAGCCAACGATCTTAAGGAACATCCAGAAGCTAGCAGGACGAGCCGCAGCCTTGAGTCGACTCATTGCTTGGTTAGGTGAGAAGACGTTGCTGTTTTATGCTTTGATGAAAATGTCTGAGAAATTCGAGTGGACCGACGAGGCAGATCAAGCTTTTGAAGATCCGAAGAGGGTACTTTCCACGCCACCAGTACTAGTTGCACCCAAGGAAAAGGAAACACTGTATAGGTGGCGAGTAAAGCCCTGGTAGTCGAACGACCAGAGGAAAGAAAACTCCATGGGGTCCAACGACCCGTATATTTTCTGAGCGAGGCGTTGTTGCCCTCTAAACAGCCGTATCCTTAAGTCGAATATACTGAATAATCTAGAGGCAACGAGATGTGTATCCCTTTGGGGAATCGAGCTCTACCCTCGGGAAATTGCGCCATTACTTTTCGGAGCACTCGACCGTAGTGGTCAGCGAAGCACCCCTGTGGAATATACTAAATAATCCAGAGGCAACGGGACATGTCTCCCTTTGGGAAATCAAGCTCTCCCCTTGGGACATTACGTATGAGAAGCGAAAGGCCATCAAGTCGCAAGTATTACCCGACTTCACGGCATAGTGGATGGAGGTCCAGAATACAAGACCACAAGATTTGTCGAGTGCTTGGACAATGTACTTCAATGGATCCAAACGTTTGGAAGGTGTAGAAGCTGGTGTGGTGTTGATATCACTGCAAGGAGACAAGATGCGATATGTTCTATGGATGAGATTTTCAAACGCATCCAATAACGAAGCAGAGTACGAGGCCTTGTTGCACGGTATGCGTATGGCAAAAGCGTGCGATGTGACTCGTCTCAAGATCTTCGGTGACTCCAACATCGCAGTCAAGCAAGTCATGAATCAATGCAATGCCATAAGCGACAATATTATAGCATACCGAGATATGTAGATCAATATCGAAGGATTGTTTGACGGCTACGAAGTTTCACACATCAGCAGATCAAACAATGAAGAACCCGATATGCTTGCAAACATCAGGTCGCAACGGTTACCAGTTCCACCGGGAGTATTTTGGGAAGAGATCAAGTAGCGGTATATCAAGGAGAAGAAACCATTAGAGGCAGAGAAGTCTAAAGACGGGAAGACAAAAGGGAAAAAGAAATCAGGGGCTACGGCCGCACCCGATGATATGGAAGTAGACAATACCGCAGAAGAAGGAATAAAAGAAGTCATGATGGTGGAGGTCACATGGATGCAGCCGCACTTAGCGTATCTACAAATCAAATAATTACTAGACAACCAGGTCGAAGCACGATGGATCGCTCGACGTTCTAAAGCGTTTAGAGTAGTGAAACGCGAGTTATATAAAAGGAGCATTACAGGCGTACTTCAGCGGTGTGTCACACCCATGGAAGGGCAAGCTATCCTCAAGGATATACATGAAGGGATTTATGGGCATCATGCAAGTTATCGGGCGATCACAGCCAAGGCTTTAAGAAGGGTTCTATTGGCTAACTGTTGTGGAAGACGCCAAGGAGATTGTCAAAACCTGCGAGGAATGTCAGATGTTCACTAAGAAACCTCACACACCGGCGGCATAGATGATTCTGATACCTGTAGCGGGGCCCTTCGTTGAGTGGGGTTTAGATGTGGTTGGAAAATTACACAAGTCTTCCCTTGGAGGACACATTTACATGCTTTTTGGGTTCGACAAGTTTACAAAGTGGATTGAAGCAAAGCCAGTTACAACAACCGATGCGACGACAACAATGAATTTTATGGAGTCAATCATTTTCCGCTTTGGCGTGCCTCGTAATATCATCACGGATAATGGCTCTAACTTCACCGAAGGAGAGTTCAAGGAGTTTTGTGACAATCTTGGCATCCAACTGAAGTTTTCCTCGGTGGCGCATCCACAAACGAACGGACAAGTTAAAAAAGCTAATGGGCTCATATGCAGTGGCATTAAAAGGCGGTTTCTAACACCACTGAAGAGGGCCAGGGGCGCTTGGTTCGAGGAATTCCCCTCCGTCCTATGGAGCTTAAGAACAACTCCTAGTACAGCTACGCATGAAACTCCGTTCTTCTTGGTCCACTGTGCGGAAGCTATGCTTCCAGTCGAAATTACACACAATGCTCCACGAGTTGCATAATATGAAGAGATCGCGTCAACTAAGGCACTCGAAGATGACGTGTATGTACTGGATGAAGCCCGCGATGTGGCACTCGCCCGGGCAACGACGTATCAGCAATACTTGAGAAATTACCGTAGTTGTCGACTAAGGCCTCGATCTTTTGAGGTCGGTGAGTTAGTCCTTCGATTGAAGCAAGAAAAATATCAGAAGCTCGAGTCTCCTTGGATTGGGTCCTATATCGTCACATAAGTTATCTCCGGGGGAGCATACCAGATTAAGGACAAGAAAACGGCTCAGATGGAGCCAAAACCGTGGAACGTCCAGTATATATGTCGCTTCTACGCTTAAGTACTTAGCTTTATTATTCAAGAAAAAGGCCATGGCTAGACTTCTTAGCCAAGCAATTTACATTACTTATAAATAAGGCTTCTAAGCCATGTTGTCGTCGAGTCCGTCGCCCTATGGGTCTTAGGTTGATTCCACACAATTATACTATACCTCTGCATTAGTAAAGATACGTTTTCTCATATTGTTTTTGTTGTTTCTATTACTGTACACCCGATACTCTGGGGTTTCGATTCAATGCTTCTCCAATAAACACACCCGAACGACTTGGGGGCTAGAAATACTATTTAACATCGTCTTGGTCAGATTAGTGAACATTGACTTAAGCAGAAAGACATCGATATAAATGACGAAAAGGCCTCACGTATCGATGAAAATTCATATGCAGCATATTTTTTCATAAAATTACATTATAATATAAATACGCAATTACGAAATTGTACTATTTACAAAGTCATTGCTCAGTTGCTTTCTACATCATTATCATTGACAAAAGCTGAGTGCATACTTGGTAGAAGGAATTATCTCAAAGAAGCTTCTATGAGCCTATGCTCGAGTACTCATACTTGACCGTAGCCTTGGGGGCTACTCCCATTGGGAGCGCTCAACGCGCACCGAAATAGAATTAATGGCATCCAGGAGAGCAAGTAAGTTATTCATTTATATTATAATTAATTATCTTTGTGTGTAGAACTCTTCGCGTACTCGACCATAGCCTCGGGGGCTACTCCCATCGGGAGTGCTGATCGAGCACCCGATTAAAAGGTTAAAACTGCATGAAGCGGAAGAAGATACTTAGAGCCTATACTCGACTACAAGTACTCAAGTATAGCCTTGGGGGCTACTTCCACCGGGAGTGCTGAACACGCACCTAGTAGAAAATGAGGAAGGGAAAAATAGAAGTCAAGCAAGAATTGTCCTAAAGCACCGAATATATGTTCAAAAGGTAAACACTTAACAAACATTGCTTCGTCCTTCACTCCTATCAAGAAAAAGATGGCGTAAAGCTTCGAATACATGTTCAAGTGGTAAATACTTAACGAACATTACTTCGTCCTTCGCTCCTATCAAGCAAAAGTTGGCGTAAAGCTTCTAATACATGTTCAAGTGGTAAACACTTAACGAACATTACTTCGTCCTTTACTCCCATCGTGAGTGCAGGCATTCAAAAGAAATTCAACCTGATAAATTTGGGTAATGCAAGAACCAAACTTGCATTCGATAAATAAATAAATAAATAAATAAGCCTCGGCCGCGTCGTCGTGAGCCTCCAGATGCCATGCTAGAGCATGAAGATAAGACCATCGGGATCTGTCCTGTGAGGCCTAGCACCGTCACAGGCTACGCTCTATTAGAAATATCCGTATTGTCAGCGATGTGATGAAAAATCATGATGGACCTGTCAGGTAAAACTCTTTTGCTGGAACTCAGAACTCGATAAGTCCTTCGTGGACCGAGCTGAGTTACGCCAGGTTTCCTAATTCATGTCCTAGGACTTGAGTTTTTAAGTAGGTTCCCCACATTTGCTAAGGTAATTAACTGATTCTCGATCCGCTCGGATGCATTAGGCCGGTTTACCAACATCCCTATGATTAAAATATTCATGTACAAAAGAAATAATGAAACATTGGCTCTTAATAATCAAAGAATGAAGAAGTTGAAGAAAGAAGAAGTCGAAAGTTGTGAGACTCGACCTGAGTCTACGACTCGAGTAGATTCTCAGGGCCTACTGACATGATTATTCCATATTGGGTTCTAAGCATTGTCATCCCTGATACAAAGCCCAGGAAGAAATAGAAGAAAGCCCACGACGAAATCCATAGATAATTCGATGATATCACGTTAGGAAAGTTAAGCCCATATCAAGTGAACCGACTTGAAATGTAACTCGACCTCGAGGTGGACTCTGAGACCTAGCCCGTTATATAAAAAGGCTAGGAGGAGCCACCGAGAGGGGACCGATTCAATCATATGAGGCACCTTGTAACCCTAATTCGACATCATACAATCTCGGTGATTCACCCTTGATAATAATATTCGTCGGTTGCCTACTTTGGCTGACCGGTTTGTTCATTTGCCAGTATCCTCCTTCCTAGAAACCCAAATCCATCATCATGAGAATTTCCAAGGTTAACCCTTTATCACTTGTCGTTGTTGATTGACTCTTTTAATGGTTGCACGCGTGCACACAACCTGGGTATTGCGGCTCAAATTAAAATTATGGAGAACCTTCGTTGGTAATTACATGATTTGGTATCTGTCTTTGAGTACCTTCAGGAAAGTAAAAGATTTTGTCATGAAAAAAAAAGAGTTTAAAGACCTCAAAGATTTGCTAGTTTCTTTTAGACTTTATTTTGTAATCACTAGAGACAGCCCGTGTATGTCTACCATGTATTATTTCTTACTATGAATATATGTGGTATTCATTGTCAAAAAAATATGACAGCTTTAGTGGTGCATATGCTGATTTGATTCTTTTACTTGCCACACTTTGGTCAAGCTGCAAACTATTATACTCCCTCTGATTTAAAATAGTTATGTAAAAATTGATGTACTAGAAATATTTTAGTGTGTAGATACATTCAGTTTTTGATGAAACATGCTTCCCGCCCGCTGCTAGGTGGGCCCATGGTGGCTGGCCGCGGTCACGCGGTGCGACCGTGCAGACGCATCAGAGGCATATATTTGGGCTCTGTTTTCGTCTGGACATACAGCTTGGTCACTCTTACGTCGGGCCGCTAGAGTGCAGGCGCATATTTCAACCGCCCGGACGCCTTTTTACGTGCGTTTGCGTCAGGCCATTGGAGATGCCCTAACACCTAGTTAGAGGGTGAACCCGTTGGCATCTGAGGGTGATGGTCTGGCTAAATATAAATGTAGCAATGTTATTCTAAAAAAAATATTTATAACATCATCTCACGTAAGCGAAGAAAGATTTATTTTATACTAGTTAATATCCATAGCTCACAGGGGTTGCTACAATCTTAGGGCATCTCCAATGATCCGACGCAAATCGGACGTAAAATTGACCGCGTGTGTCCATTTGCGTCGGACGCTAAAAGTGACCGCATGCGTCCGTTTGTGTCGGGTCACGATCACCCAAATTGGTATTCAAGGCGCGATCGACCGTTTGCGCTTGGGGCTACCCAGCGGCCCGACGCAAAACGGCCGCACATGTCGGTTTTGTCGTATATATATCACTCCCCAAAACCACTTAAATTCTGCAATATAGAAAATAAATTGGCCATACAAACAGCCGGAATATATTTCAAAGTGCATAATTATTACATCCAAATAAACAACATAGTTTGCCCGCATTATAAATGTAAATAGGATAGTCTCAAATGAAAAGAGATAAACTACTCCATATTTTCATCATGGCCAGCCAACCCTCGCTGATGGTCAATCAAGACATCTGGAAATGTTGCTCTCAGTGGTGGCATCGAGAAACTCCTGCCAACTTCCACGCCTGGGTTTGGCGACACCACACATGCATTCAGAAGATAAAAGCACCAGGACCGTACTCCAGCTCCGTTATTACTTAGCAGCATATCTACTGCGGGACTGGAATTCGACGATTTCGTCGTGCCACAGACGAAACACCAAACACGCTAAAATCATCAACCGACGGTTACAGGGATAGAGATGACCATTTTTGCCACGACACATAGTCTCACCAAGCTGTGCCACATACTATCTCAACGCCCGACCACAGTTTTTATTTTCTTGGCCAGAAATTCCAGATCTATTAAAGAAGTTTATAAGTACAAAACATTTCCAACACAATAAAAATTACATAAAGATCTTTCGACCATCTAATGACCACTACTGCTGCCAAATCCAGCCGCCAACGCACCGCTGTCACCACAACTTGACTGATCAACAATTTTCCGTACCGACATAGATTAAAAGAATCTCAAGCAAACATGAATTACCAAGACAATAGTTTATGTAAACATAGAAAATTTATTAATAAGCAACTCTGAGCAATACTATAGAATCCTAAAAAAGAACTCCAGCGTGGTTATTACTAAGCAAATACTAGTATATAGAATCCTACAGGGCTGGAGCAAAGTATTCAAGCGTACGTGTGTGGGTCGAAGGCTCGTCGTATACATCCGCTCTGTACACGCCTTCTTTGATGTTACGGTTCACCGCTTTAAGTAGGAGCTTATAGGTGGTGCCGGACACTGTTTGTATTTGCATGCCGGTGTCCACCCTCTCGAACTGGATCCATTCGTTCGCTTTCCTTGCGTGCTCGGCCACCGCCCAACTGGCAATTTCCTGCACATCAGGGTCGTTGAGGTTTGGGATCTGCTCCCAATGATTTTCAATTCCTTCAACGGTGGGTGTAGCAATGACGCAAATGACAGCGGCAATGGTGACACAGAGAATATTGTGTGTCCTCATGCCTGATCGATGGGGGTTTGCAGGGGCTTTGAAAGATTGAAGGCGATGAGTTGCCGTTTGCTTTCGCGAATATTGTGGTGCATATGACAACGAAAACAAGGACTTTTATATAGACACCGGCACGTAGGGATCAATTTCGATGCAGATCAACCTCATATGGTTCCGTATCAATTGAAATCGGCACATTTATTTGGACAAGCAGGATTAGGAAGGAGTTTACTCAGATGCATATTTATTCACCTCATACGAAAATCGGGACATTAATTTGGACAACCAGGATTAGGCAGGAATTGATTTGGTTGCATTGTAAGAATATTTAAGTGGCCATTGTAAATTAAAAAGTGATATTGATTAATAGTTTTATTATAATGGCTGATGAATCTGTACACCATGCCCTTTTTGGGTGCACATGGGCACGACTGTTCTGGGAACAGATGAAGAGCATGGTTGGGATTAAAGTACCATCTTTCCATCCTAATTCATGGTCTATGGATTTGATTGACAGCAATCTCCTCAAAGAAGAAGAAAAATGCATGGTTCTATGTGGATGTTGGTCCATATGGAATGAACGAAATAAGCGTAGACATGGAGAAGGCCAAAAAACAATTCAGGCCTCGGTTCAGTGGGTGATGCAAACCACGATTGACTTGGCTCATGTGGGCAAGCAGAAATCGAAGAAACCACTGACCAAGAAGGCAAGGTGGAAGCCTCCTGATCAAGGTTGGGTAAAAATCAATACTGATGCATGCTACCATCAAGTGGCTCAAGCTGGGAGTACGGGTCTAGTGGTGAGAGACAGCCAAGGAGGTTTAATACGTGCTCAAACATTGTGGTATGATCATGCAGCAAGTGCTCATGCTATGGAAGCACATGCCATCAGGGATGGTGCGAGGCTAGGGATATTCAGAGGTTTGGCATTTCGGTCAGATTCACGTCAGTACATAGCTCTGAGGCCTGGACGCTCACTACGGTATATGGTCCTTGTCAGGGTGAAGCGAGAGAACAGTTTGTCTCCTGGCTTTATGATTTAGATATTCAACCCATGAATAATCATCTGCTTTTAGGGGATTTTAATTTCATTCGATCAGGGGACAATCGTAATAAACCTGGGGGCAATGTGAATGATATGTTCACTTTTAATGATATTATTGGTCATCTTGGGTTGGTTGAGTTGCCCATTAAAGGTCGATCGTTCACTTGGTCTAACATGCAACAGAATCCTCTGCTAGAACAGCTAGACTGGTTTTTCACGAGCCCTAATTGGACCACTACTTATCCAAATACTGTGGTATTGCCACTTGCTAAGCCGCAATCAGACCATGTGCCATGTGTCGTTAACATTGATACTATCATTCCCAAAGCAAAGTTATTTCGATTCGAGAACTATTGGGTTGATATGCCTGGCTTCATGGATTGTGTGACCAAAGCTTGGAATAAACATTCAGTTAAACGGTCAAGTGTGGCTAGGCTAGCTGATAAGTTAAAGTCTTTAAGGTATGATCTCAAGCATTGGCAGAAGGGTTTATCAAAGCTTAAGCTCCTAATACAGATGTGTAATCAGGCTATATTAATTCTTGACTCAATGGAGGACAAGAGGCCTTTGACTATACTGGAATTTAATTTTAGGAAGCTTGTTAAGATACATTTGGAAGGCCTTCTGTTGGCAGAATGTAACTATTGGCGCAAGCGTTGCACTATCAGATGGATTAAACTGGGAGAAGATAATACAAAAAATTTCCATGCAAAAGCTACTGAGAGATTTCGGAGGAACTCAATCTCCTCTCTGATTGCTGAGGATGGAAGTGTAGTCACTGATCACTCACACATGGCTGGGATGCTTTGGGCTTGCTACAAAGAAAGGATGGGCTCCTCTGAGGGGATTAACATGCAATTTGATCTCAGTAGGATACTGCAAAGAGTTGAGGGTCTAGATGTGCTATCTCGACCTTTTGAAGATAAGGAGATGGATGACATTGTCAAATATATGCCACCAGATAGAGCCCCAGGACCAGATGGTTTTAATGGTCTTTTCCTCAAGAAATGCTGGCATATAATTAAGGAAGATTTTTATGCACTGGCTAGGGATTTTCATGCTGGCAGGGTGAGTTTACAGAATATTAATGGATCTCACATAACCCTTATTCCAAAGAAAAGTGCTCCAGAGTCTGTCAATGACTATAGGCCTATATCTCTCACCAATGTTTGCTTGAAGTTCTTGACAAAACTTGCAGCGAATAGATTTCAAGATCATATTCTCAGATGTATACATAAAAATCAGTATGGGTTCATTCGTTCAAGAACTATTCAGGACTGCTTGGCATGGACTTATGAGTATATCTTCCAATGTCAACAATCCAAATTACCAATCCTCATCATAAAGCTTGATTTTGCTAAAGCATTTGATACAATTGAGCATGAGGCTATTCTGGAAATTTTGAAGCATAAAGGTTTTGACAAGGTATGGATTGGATGGATGAAGGAAGCCCTCACATCTGGTTCCTCCTCAATCCTACTGAATGGTGTGCCTGGCAAACAATTTATATGCAAACGTGGGGTGAGGCAGGGGGACCCTTTGTCGCCCCTCCTGTATGTCTGTGGAGGTGATTTGCTGCAATCAGTGATCAATGATAGTTTGAGTAAAGGGGAGTTGAAACTGCCGATACAAACAAATGATGCAGATTTTCCAGTGGTACAGTACGCTGATGATACTATCTTGATGCTTTCTGCTGAGTCTGACCAAGTGTTGATGCTTAAAGAAATTTTGCATAAGTTTGGTTTATCCACAGGTTTACAAGTGAATTTTCAGAAATCCTTAATCATTCCATTAAATGTGGAGCCTCAGAGGATCGCATCACTTGCTGCAATAATGGGATGTCAAGTTGGTTCATTACCTTTTCCCTACTTGGGGCTGCCTTTGGGCACAACAAGGCCATGCATCAAAGATCTCCTACCCATAGTTAATGGACTTGAGAGAAGGTTGACTGCCACATCGATTTTCTTGTCCCAGGGGGCAAGGCTACAGCTTATTTCTTCAGCCTTAAGTTCCATGCCATTGCATTTCTTGCTCTCTCTGAAGTTGCCACCTGGTCTGATTCTTCAGTTGGATAGGATTCTTAGACAGTGTTTATGGAGAGACAAGGATCAGCCAAAGCCATCCCTAGCTGCATGGGACATGGTTTGTAAACCAAAGGAGAATGGTGGTCTTGGAATTGTGAATTTCAAAAAGAAGAATGATTCTCTGTTGATGAAGCATCTTCACAAGTTTTATAACAAGGCAGACACGCCATGGGTACAGCTTATTTGGAGCTCATACTATGAGAATGTGGTCCCGCATGTGGCTAGGCCTTGTGGCTCATTCTGGTGGAGAGACATCATGCAATTATCAAGTAACTTCATGTCCTTTTCTTCTGTGACACCTGGAACTGGGATCTCTTTTTCCTTCTGGACTGACAAATGGAATTTTTTGGGGACTAATCTGCCCTTATCTGAGCGTTTCCCTCGTTTGTTTTCCTATGTCCTGGATAAGGATATGTCAGCTGCTCAAGTTTTTGCTGTGGAGGATTTCACTAATCTTTTTTACAGACCTCTCTCTGCTCAGGCATATCATGAAATGTGCTTAGTTCAGCAAGGTATGGTGGCTCAACCACTATCATTGTCTCATGACATCTGGACGTATAATTGGGGAGACACCTACTTGCCTTCTAAGCAGTATGCATTGGCTCATGCTCATCTAGTGGTGCCTGCGGTTTTTAAGTGGCTATGGAAATCTTCTTGTATGATGAAACACAAGGCCTTTGCTTGGTTGTTGCTTAATGATCGATTAAACACCAGAGACCTTTTGATAAGGAGAAACTGGAAGGTGACAGAGGATAAACATTGCGTGTTGTGCCCCATCAGAGCATATGAGGATCGACTACACCTGTTTTTTGAATGTAATTTCAGTAGGCGCATATGGACTTATTTGCAGATTGATTGGTCGAGGGGCAGTGATATTCAGAGTTATGTGGCGAATGCAAGGAAAGATTTTGGCAAACCCTTTTTCATGGAGGTTATGATTCTTGCATGCTGGCACATTTGGAAGCAGCGTAATGGGAAGATTTTTGAGCATCAAAGACCCACTTTTGCAAAGTGGAAATGTAATTTTATTCATGACATATCTTTGCTTCAACATAGGATTAAAGATAGGCATAGGGATAGTCTCTTAACTTGGATAGGCAGCTTACCTTGAGCTCTTCTTTTGTTTTTCTCCAGCTAGGTAGGATCTCTCTACCTTTTTGTACTCTTCCTTTTTTGTTTATATAAGTAATAAAATAACTGTGGGGCTTTTTGCCTCACAGTCAATAGTCAAAAAAAAATGGTGCGAGGCTAGCAGCTGAACGGGGATACACAAATGTTATAATTGAAAGTGATGTGAAAGAGGTTGTACGCCTGTGTGATGAAGCTGATGACAGATCCGAGATTATGGCAATCTGTCAAGATATTAGAGAGATCAAGAAAGCTTTTAATAGTTGTAGCATTTCTTTTGTTGGGCGTGAAGCAAATCAAGCTGCTCATCTTTGTGCTAAACAAGCTAGAGTTGATAGGAGGAGATGCCTGTGGATTAATTATAACCCAGGTTTTCTCAGTGACACTCTATCGAGTGATTGTAATCCTATCGAGTAAGTAATAAAGCTCTCTGAATTCGCAAAAAAATATATATTTATTTACTAATTAATTGGTAGATCTGACAAAGCCTTTGATACGCGTACAGCACGCGTCCGTTGGGAACCACAAGAGGAAGGTGTGATGCGTACAGCGGCAAGTTTTCCCTCAGTAAGAAACCAAGGTTTATCGAACCAGTAGGAGCCAAGAAGCACGTTGAAGGTTGATGGCGGCGGGATGTAGTGCGGCGCAACACCAGGGATTCCGGCGCCAACGTGGAACCTGCACAACACAACCAAAGTACTTCGCTCCAACGAAACAGTGAGGTTGTCAATCTCACCGGCTTGCTGTAACAAAGGATTAGATGTATAGTGTGGATGATGATTGTTTGCAGAAAACAGTAGAACAAGTATTGCGATGAGATTGTATTCAATGTAAAAGAATGGACCGGGGTCCACAGTTCACTAGAGGTGTCTCTCCCATAAGATAAATAGCATGTTGGGTGAACAAATTACAGTCGGACAATTGACAAATAGAGAGGGCATGACAATGCACATACATGATATGATGAATATTGTGAGATTTAATTGGGCATTACGACAAAGTACATAGACCGCTATCCAGCATGCATCTATGCCTAAAAAGTCCACCTTCAGGTTATCATCCGAACCACTTCCAGTATTAAGTTGCAAACAACAGACAATTGTGGTGCGTAATGTAATCAATAAGTACATCCTCGGACATAGCATCAATGTTTTATCCCTAGTGGCAACAGCACATCCACAACCTTAGAACTTTATGTCACTGTCCCAGATGTAATGGAGGCATGAACCCACTATCGAGCATAAATACTCCCTCTTGGAGTTAAGAGTAAAAACTTGGCAGAGCCTCTACTAATAACGGAGAGCATGCAAGATCATAAACAACACATAGGTAATAGATTGATAATCAACATAATATAGTATTCTCTATCCATCGGATCCCGACAAACACAACATATAGTATTACAGATAGATGATCTTGATCATGTTAGGCAGCTCACAAGATCCGACAATGAAGCACATAAGGAGAACACAACCATCTAGCTACTGTTATGGACCCATAGTCCAGGGGTGAACTACTCACTCATCACTCCGGAGGCGACCATGGCGGTGAAGAGTCCTCCGGGAGATGATTCCCCTCACCGGCAGGGTGCCGGAGGCGATCTCCTGAATCCCCCGAGATGGGATTGGCGGCGGCAGCGTCTCAGTAAGGTTTTCCGTATCCTGGCTCTCGGTACTGGGGGTTTCGCGACGAAGGCTATTTGTAGGCGGAAGGGCAGGTCAAAGGGCGTCACGAGGGGCCCACACGACAGGGCCGCGCGGCCAAGGGCCAGGCCGCGCCGCCCTGGTGTCTGGCCACCTCGTGGCCCCACTTCGTCTATCCCTCGGTCTTCTGGAAGCTTCGTGCAAAAATAGGACCCTGGGCGTTGATTTCGTCCAATTCCGAGAATATTTCCTTACTAGGATTTCTGAAACCAAAAACAGCAGAAAACAACAACTGGCTCTTCGGCATCTCGTTAATAGGTTAGTGACGGAAAATGCATAAATACGACATATAATGTGTATAAAACATGTAAATATCATCAATAATGTGGCATGGAACATAAGAAATTATCGATACGTCGGAGACGTATCAGCCTTCATATTGATCCACATCATCAGAATAGTTAAAACAGTTATTAGATCTAAATTTTATGGTTAAGAATAATTTAGAAAGTCACGATTTACAAGGACGGTCACAATGTAGACGGTAAAATTGACGTGTGCGGGACTGGGATTCGAACAGTCGCGCGAGACTATGTGCTTCTGCCCAAAACTTACTAGCCATTACAGCCAACAATGCTTCTTTGAAAACATAACAAATATATTAAACAATGGTAATGACCTGAGTAAACAACTGAATCATAAAGCAAAGACTTTTCATGAATAGTACTTCAAGACAAGCATCAATAAGTCTTGCATAAGAGTTAACTCATAAAGCAATAAATCAAAGTAAAGGTATTGAAGCAACACAAAGGAAGATTAAGTTTCAGCGGTTCACACAAGTGTTTGCTTCTTGAGTAATATAACAAGTGCAATATGCAAGTATGTAGGAATCAATGCACAGTTCACACAAGTGTTTGCTTCTTGAGGTGGAAAGAAATAGGTGAACTGACTCAACATAAAAGTAAAAGAAAGGTCCTTCAAAGAGGAAAGCATCGATTGCTATATTTGTGCTAGAGCTTTGGTTTTGAAAACATGAAACAATTTTGTCAACGGTAGTAATAAAGCATATGTATCATGTAAATTATATCTTACAAGTTGCAAGCCTCATGCATAGTATACTAATAGTGCCCGCACCTTGTCCTAATTAGCTTGGATCACCAGGATTATCATCGCAATACACATATTTTCACCAAGTGTCACAAAGGGGTACCTCTATGCTGCCTGTACAAAGGTCTAAGGAGAAAGCTCGCATTTGGATTTCTCGCTTTTGATTATTCTCAACTTAGACATCCATACCGGGACAACATAGACAACAGATAATGGACTCCTCTTGAATGCATAAGCATGTAGCAACAATTAATGTTCTCATATGAGATTGAGGATATATGTCCAAAACTGAAACTTCCACCATGATTCATGGCTTTAGTTAGCGGCCCAATGTTCTTCTCTAATAATATGCATGCTCTAACCATTAAATGAGTGGTAAATCTCCCTTACTTCAGACAAGACGGACATGCATAGCAACTCACATGATATTCAACAAAGAGTTGATGGCGTCCCCAGAAACATGGTTATCGCACAACAAGCAACTTAATAAGAGATAAAGTGCATAAGTACATATTCAATACCACAATAGTTTTTAAGGCTATTTTGTCCCATGAGCTATATATTGCAAAGGCGAATGATGGAAATTTTAAAGGTAGCACTCAAGCAATTTACTTTGGAATGGCGGAGAAATACCATGTAGTAGGTAGGTATGGTGGACACAAATGGCATAGTGGTTGGCTCAAGGATTTTGGATGCATGAGAAGTATTCCCTCTCGATACAAGGTTTAGGCTAGCAAGGTTATTTGAAACAAACACAAGGATGAACCGGTGCAGCAAAACTCACATAAAAGACATATTGTAAACATTATAAGACTCTACACCGTCTTCCTTGTTGTTCAAAACTCAATACTACAAATTATCTAGACTTTAGAGAGACCAAATATGCAAACCAAATTTTAGCAAGCTCTATGTATTTCTTCATTAATGGGTGCAAAGTATATGATGCAAGAGCTTAAACATGAGCACAAAAATTGCCAAGTATCAAATTATTCAAGACATTTTAGAATTACTACATGTAGCATTTCCCGATTCAAACCATATAACAATTTAACGAAGAAGATTCAACCTTCGCCATGAATACTATGAGTAAAGCCTAAGGACATATTTGTCCATATGCAACAGCAGAGCGTGTCTCTCTCCCACACAATGAATGCTAGGATCCATTTTATTCAAACAAAAACAAAAACAAAAACAAACCGACGCTCCAAGCAAAGTACATAAGATGTGATGGAATAAAAATATAGTTTCAGGGGAGGAACCTGATAATGTTGTCGATGAAGAAGGGGATGCATTGGGCATCCAAAAGCTTAGACGCTTGAGTCTTCTTAAAATATGCAGGGGTGAACCACCGGGGCATTCCCAAGCTTAGAGCTTTCACTCTCCTTGATCATAGTGTATCATCTCCCTCTCTTGATCCTTGAAAACTTCCTCCACACCAAACTCGAAACAACTCATTAGAGGGTTAGTGCACAATAAAAATTTATATGTTCAGAGGTGACATAATCATTCTTAAAACTTCTGGACATTGCATAAAGCTACTAAACATTAATGGATCAAAGAAATTCATCCAACATAGCAAAAGAGGCAATGCGAAATAAAAGGCAGAATCTGTCAAAACAGAACAGTTCGTAAAGACGAATTTTAAAGTGGCACCAGACTTGCTCAAATGAAAATTCCCAAATTGAATGAAAGTTGCGTACATATCTGAGGATAACGCACGTAAATTGGCATATTTTTCTGAGCTACCTACAGAGAGGCAGGTCGAAATTCGTGATAGCAAAGAAATCTGTTTCTGCGCAGTAATCCAAATCTAGTATGAACCTTACTATCAAAGACTTTACTTGGCACAACAATGCATAAAACTAAGATAAGGAGAGGTTGCTACAGCAGTAAACAACTTCCAAGACTCAAATATAAAATAAAAGTACTGTAGTAAAAACATGGGTTGTCTCCCATAAGCGCTTTTCTTTAACGCCTTTCAGCTAGGCGCAAAAAGTGTATATCAAGTATTATCAAGAGATGAAACATCAACATCATAACTTGTTCTAATAATAGAATCAAAAGGTAACTTCATTCTCTTTCTAGGGAAGTGTTCCATACCTTTCTTGAGAGGAAAATTGATATTTAATATTACCTTCCTTCATATCAATGATAGCACCAACATTTCGAAGAAAAGGTCTTCCCAATATAATGGAACAAGATGCATTGCATTCAATATCCAAGACAACAAAATCAACGGGAACAAGGTTATTGTTAACGGTAATGCGAACATTATCAACTCTCCCCAAAGGTTTCTTTGTAGAATGATCAGCAAGATTAACATCCAAATAAATTTTTTTCAATGGTGGCAAGTCAAGCATATTATAAATCTTCTTAGGCATAACGGAAATACTTGCACCAAGATCACATAAAGCATTACAATAAAAGTCATTGACCTTCATCTTAATTATGGGCTCCCAACCATCTTCTAGCTTCCTAGGAATAGAAGTTTCAAGTTTTAGTTTCTCTTCTCCAGCTTTTATGAGAGCATTTGTAATATGTTTTGTGAAAGCCAAGTTTATAGCACTAGCATTAGGACTCTTAGCAAGTTTTTGCAAGAACTTTATAACTTCAGAGATATGGCAATCATCAAAATCCAAACCATTATAATCTAAAGCAATGGGATCATCATCCCCAATGTTGGAAAAAATTTCAGCAGTTTTATCACAGGCAGTTTTAGCAGTTTTAGCAATTTTTTGCAGTTTTGCAGGCTTTGCATTAGGAGTAGAAACATTGCCAACACCAATTATTTTACCATTGATAGTAGGAGGTGCAGCAACATGTGGAGCATTAGCATTGCTAGTGGTGGTAATAGTCCAAACTTTAGCTACATTATTCTCTTTAGCTAGTTTTTTCATTTTCTTCTCTTTCCCACCTAGCATGCAATTCAGTCGTTAATCTTATATTCTCATTAATTCTAACTTGGATGGCATTTTCTGTAGTAACAATTTTATTTTCAATATCCTTATTAGGCATAACTTTCAATTTCAAAATATCAACATCAGAGGCAAGACTATCAACCTTAGAAGCGAGAATATCAATTTTATTGAGGTTCTCAACAGATTTGTTAAAAGCAGTTTGTGTACTAATAAATTCTTTAAGCATAGCTTCAAGTCTAGGGGGTGTGTTCCTATTATTGTTGTAAGAATTCCCATAAGAATTACCATAACTATTCCCATTATTGTAAGGATATGGCCTATAGTTGTTACTAGAATTGTTCCGATAAGCATTGTTGTTGAAATTATTATTTTTAATGAAGTTTACATCAACATGTTCTTCTTGGGAAACCAATGAAGCTAACGGAACATTATTAGGATCAACATTAGTCCTATCATTCACAAGCATAGACATAATAGCATCAATCTTATCACTCAAGGAGGAGGTTTCTTCGACAGACTTTACCTTCTTACCTTGTGGAGCTCTTTCCGTGTGCCATTCAGAGTAATTAATCATCATATTGTCAAGAAGCTTTGTTGCTTCACCGAGAGTGATGGACATAAAGGTACCTCCAGCAGCTGAATCCAATAGGTTCCGCGAAGAAAAGTTCAGTCCTGCATAAAAGGTTTGGATGATCATCCAAGTAGTAAGTCCATGGGTTGGGCAATTTTTAACCAAAGATTTCATTCTTTCCCAAGCTTGAGCAACATGTTCATTATCCAATTGTTTAAAATTCATTATGCTACTCCTCAAAGATATAATTTTAGCAGGGGGATAATATCTACCAATAAAAGCATCCTTGCATTTAGTCCATGAATCAATACTATTCTTAGGCAGAGATAGCAACCAATCTTTAGCTCTTGCTCTTAAAGAGAAAGGGAACAATTTTAATTTTATAATGTCACCATCTACATCTTTATACTTTTGCATTTCACACAATTCAACAAAATTATTGAGATGGGCAGCAGCATCATCAGAACTAACACCAGAAAATTGCTCTCTCATAACAAGATTCAGTAAAGCAGGTTTAATTTCAAAGAATTCTGCTGTACTAGCAGGTGGAGCAATAGGTGTGCATAAGAAATCATTATTGTTTGTGGTTGTGAAATCACACAACTTAGTATTTTCAGGAGTAGCCATTTTAGCAGTAGTAAATAAAGCAAACTAGATAAAGTAAATGCAAGTAACTAATTTTTTTGTGTTTTTGATATAGAGTGCAAGATAGTAAATTAAGTAAAACTAGCAACTAATTTTTTGTGTTTTGATATAATGTAGCAAACAAGAAACTAAATAAAATAAAGCAAGACAAAAACAAAGTAAAGAGATTGGATTGTGGAGACTCCCCTTGCAGCGTGTCTTGATCTCCCCGGCAACGGCGGCAGAAAATGTGCTTGATACGCGTACAACACGCGTCCGTTGGGAACCCCAAGAGGAAGGTGTGATGCGTACAGCGGCAAGTTTTCCCTCAGTAAGAAACCAAGGTTTATCTAACCAGTAGGAGCCAAGAAGCACGTTGAAGGTTGATGGCGGCGGGATGTAGTGCGGCGCAACACCAGGGATTCCGGCGCCAACGTGAAACCTGCACAACACAATCAAAGTACTTTGCCCCAACGAAACAGTGAGGTTGTCAATCTCACCGGCTTGCTGTAACAAAGGATTAGATGTATAGTGTGGATGATGTTTGTTTGCAGAAAACAGTAGAACAAGTATTGCAGTAGATTGTATTCAATGTAAAAGAATGGACCGGGGTCCACAGTTCACTAGAGGTGTCTCTCCCATAAGATAAATAGCATGTTGGGTGAATAAATTACAGTCAGACAATTGACAAATAGAGAGGGCATGACAATGCACATACATGATATGATGAATATTGTGAGATTTAATTGGGCATTACGACAAAGTACATAGACCGCTATCCAAGCATGCATCTATGCCTAAAAAGTCCACCTTCGGGTAATCATCCGAACCCCTTCCGGTATTAAGTTGCAAACAACAGACAATTGCATTAAGTATGGTGCGTAATGTAATCAATAACTACATCCTCGGACATAGCATCAATGTTTTATCCCTAGTGGCAACAGCACATCCACAACCTTAGAACTTTATGTCACTGTCCCAGATTTAATGGAGGCATGAACCCACTATCGAGCATGAATACTCCCTCTTGGAGTTAAGAGTAAAAACTTGGCCAGAGCCTCTACTAATAACGGAGAGCATGCAAGATCATAAACAACACATAGGTAATAGATTGATAATCAACATAACATAGTATTCTCTTTCCATCGGATCCCGACAAACACAACATATAGTATTACAGATAGATGATCTTGATCATGTTAGGCAGCTCACAAGATTCGACAATGAAGCACATAAGGAGAAGACAACCATCTAGCTACTGCTATGGACCCATAGTTCAGAGGTGAACTACTCACTCATCACTCCGGAGGCGACCATGGCGTTGAAGAGTCCTCCGGGAGATGATTCCCCTCTCCGGCAGGGTGCCGGAGGCGATCTCCTGAATCCCCCGAGATGGGATTGGCGGCGGCGGCGTCTCAGTAAGGTTTTCCGTATCGTGGCTCTCGGTACTGGGGGTTTCGCGACGAAGGCTATTTGTAGGCGGAAGGGCAGGTCAAAGGGCGTCACGAGGGGCCCACACGACAGGGCCGCGCGGCCAAGGGCCAGGCCGCGCCGCCCTGGTGTCTGGCCACCTCGTGGCCCCACTTCGTCTATCCCTCGGTCTTCTGGAAGCTTCGTGCAAAAATAGGACCCTGGGCGTTGATTTCGTCCAATTCCGAGAATATTTCCTTACTAGGATTTCTGAAACCAAAAACAGCAACTGGCTCTTCGGCATCTCATTAATAGGTTAGTGCCGGAAAATGCATAAATACGACATATAATGTGTATAAAACATGTAGATATCATCAATAATGTGGCATGTAACATAAGAAATTATCGATACGTCGGAGACGTATCAGCCTTCATATTGATCCACATCATCAGAATAGTTAAAACAGTTATTAGATCTAAATTTTATGGTTAAGAATAATTTAGAAAGTCACGATTTACAAGGGCGGTCACAATGTAGACGGTAAAATTGACGTGTGCGGGACTGGGATTCGAACAGTCGCGCGAGACTATGTGCTTCTGCCCAAAACTTACTAGCCATTACAGCCAACAATGCTTCTTTGAAAACATAACAAATATATTAAGGTCAGCTAGCCGTCTCATTAAAAACCTTTCAGCCCGTTAGATACCCTGGAAAGAAAAGAGTGCCCTGGAACTTGTCGGCTGCAAACATCAGTACAATTACAGAATTGTAAACAGAGTCACATCATTCGTTACAAAAGGCAAAATAAAATCAGGGAGATCACCCTCCCAAACCCTGTTCTCTCTAGTGGTGTAAGCAAATTTTGCGAACTCATACGCACCTTGGTTGGCTTCCCTGTGACAATGCAGAAACGCGATATCTTCCATATCGCTGGCCTTTTGGAAACATTCAGCAAGGATCGCAACATAGGGACTATTAATCTCCACCTCTCCGTTTCAAGCTTGGATAACTTCAAGGGCATCATATTCAACTTGAGAGTAACATAAAAGACTGCCATCGGCCAGAGTAACAGAAATGGCATTTTCAAAGTGCAATTGTACATCTTGTGCACTAATGTCCTGCATGTTTCTCTTTGCCTGCAAGGTTACCAGCCCGAGGCATGTTTCTCTTTTCAAAAATTGCATGACAAAAGACCATCGTCGTTTTGGTTCAAATGCAGGTCTAGTAGCTAAGCCATTGGTTCAAATTTAAGACAGCGAACCAATCCAAACCTGAAGAAGCTAAATCTGTGGTCAAATTGAAGGCAAATTGTGGAGTTGGGTGGTTCAGGGGTTTCCATTTTCCAAGCGTGCAGGGCGTTACGGGTCCCCAACGTGCAGGGCGGCCTGGCTTCCTTACGTGCCGGCGCGGGATGGAGTTCTAGCGGGTCAGCGGGGTGGCGTTGGCGGCGGCATGGATTCGACGGCTGGATGACTGTGCAGCAGCGACGGCAGGAGGACTGCATCGGCGATGGAGATAGCGATCTACGTCCTCCTTGGAGGAGCAGTACGCCGTTGAATTGGGCTGGGTGCAGGGGATGGGCGGTAAGGCCTTAATGGGTGGGTGCAGTCGACTTGGCGTGGACGGCAGGTGTAGGGCGGTGTCCTCCTTGTGACGGTCAGGGCGCCGGCGTCCTCGACACTACAGGACAGGGAGACGGAGTGGGGGCAACGCGGTGAAGGCCGAGCTCATGCCGGACGTCGGTGACCGTGACGGCCACGCTGGTGACGGGAGGCGGCGCCGCGGCGGTGACCGCGACAGCCACGCAGGTGATAGGAGGCAGCACTGCTAACGGGCATCGGCGTTGGAGACGTGCGCGGCCGCGTTCGCATCAGCGACGAACCGAGTTGTCCGTTCCGTGCTGTATCTGAGCCCTTGGATGTTGATTTGATGGTTGTGATTTTATTGATCTGCTACCTTCTTGCTCTTTTTATAGTGGTACTAGTACAAATGCACGTACGTTGCCACGTGTCCCCAATTTTCATTTCTGAATACAAAAAAAATAATTCACAACTCACTACGAAAATTAAATGCAAATATACAATTCACAACTCGCTATGAAATCCTATAACGGTGAGAGAAAGTAACAACACCAACAAATACGTGCCCATATATGAAAATCAAAAAGATCATAGTATATTTCTCACAATATAAAGAGGCAAATAAGATACACATGAGAATATAACCACATTAACAAAAGCATCAACGCAAATACAATAGACCACTTGTATAAAGTTGAGGACTCATCTCCACTCGCTTATCTGGATCGTACGGGCTTTAGGTTTTGAATCCATCACTCCCTATCTCCGAAGATGCACGTGTATACGAGCCTTCAGCTCTGGTTCAATTCTGTAAACAAAATATAAAAGTGAGCCTTCAAGATATATAACAAAAATCTAGAGATGTTACAAACATTTCTCGAAATGCAAAGAATAAAGCACAAATCTGTAGTGATTTTTTCATTCCCACTAAAGTTCAACATCCAAGTAGCTTGAGTGAGTACCAAAAAACTGAATGAGATAGTCTACAACTTTATACTACGGGCTATACGTATTCTTGTTATAAATATTTCCTTTAAGAAATTATTACCTCAATATAGAAGAAAGGGGATATGTATTATATCATTTCACCTTCCGACTGTCACCGACTTGCAGATATGAGCTTTAGATGAAACTCGTAATTATATTCTTCACAGGACACCTAGCTTTATCAACTTTCAGGTCGATCTAGCAAAAAGCATAAACAAATACATTAATTATACATGTGCCAGCAAGAATACCTTTCTATGAAGCTCTGCATGAACATGTGTTGGATAATTAGGCACAATTTCCATGATTAATTCCAGAATATAAAACATGATGGCAGCAACTACTAACATGTGAAACTCAAACATACTAGATGCATTAATCAACATGAGTAGCAGCAGCGCAAACGGTAAAGCATCCATCGCTAAACAGATCGAGATATGTCGCACGTACCGATCTGGTGGTGGTAGCGGTGGAGGTGTAGCAGATGATGTCGCAGCAGTAACGTTGTTGATGACAACGTTGTTGACGACAGGGACGACGGGTCGAAGTAGACGGCGTTGAAGACGACGGTAGGCAGCACCGCCCGACTTGGACGGAAGGCGACCCGTGATGAAGAGCTTGAGCAGTCGCGCAGAGCGCTTCCCAAAAACCTAATTCGCCCTCTCCCATACAGGATCGCAAGGACGAGTGGTTCCGGAGACCTGCTCTCCCGTTCGCCGATGCACGTCGGCGTGCGGGATGGAGTAGGCTACGATGGCGGCTCAAGCAGAGAGAGGTGGAAACCCTAACTCGTGTATTCGGTATGTTTCTGCGGTAGCCGGGGCAAGAGATTATATAGGCTCGGGAAACCCTAGGCAACGTGGGCCACGTCCACGTCGCACGAACGTTTCGAGTCGGTTACAGATAGCCCACGATCCGGGAGCGACCCGAACCGACTAACTGCGACGCGTCCGTCTAGAACTCTGTTCGTTTTCCTGAGCTGCAAAAAGTAAGGAAAGTCTCGGCTCGAGGCTCAATCCACTCACCACGAGCGCGGCGCGCGCGTCGTGTCGAGTCGAGACGAGCGAGCGAGGAGGAGGAGGAGCGCGCGCGTGTAGCACTCCTTTTCTCACTCACTTACTAGTGGTGGAACAACCCACCTTATAAGGTGGTCTAACTTCCTCCCAACTTTCCATGTGGGACTAAACTTCCCACCTCTTGCCACTCCCTAGTGAGGTGCCACCAACTTGGGCTCAAACTCACAAGGCTGCCACTGTGTGGGCTTTGAGATTTATAGGAAAAACTGAAATCTAATTTGGGCCACTAAAAGTGGGCCCAATATTTCAACAATCCCCCACCAGATCTCAAATCCCATTTAGAGATTTACCAATACTCGCTGCTTGTTTATATACCAGTGTTTCAGCGGAGACTGTTAAGTTGAACTTCCGCCTAGAACCTTAAGCTACATCCACTCACACTTGAACAATGGACTAAGCCTTGAATTTCAAGTTTTGCGTGAACAGGATTTCACTCAAAGTCATGACCAGTACATGGCTGCCAGTAGCCTACCCCGCGGGTGAAGCATATGCGTCATACTTCATGGTCTCTTCATGAGTTTACTAGAGATCACCCAAATCTCATAGATTGCGACGTTTAACAATCGGACTCATATAGGTGTGTTATTTCAAGAATGCTCCGTAGGACAACATCTTTGCTAAAATAGCCAACATAAACACATTAAGGCTTGTTGCCAACCTGCCTTACAAGCAACCGAGAGTTGTGCATCTTCACATAGAGAGGGTTACATAATACTCTCCTCAATTAAACCACTAGTTTGTTCTTCCCAGGTCCTAATTCACGGGATCTCCGATCACAAAGGTTGGGTTACCACTATGGCGTAACATCAACGGGTCTCAAACCCATCTCCCTCGATGCACTTTCTAACATTACGTGATAGTCCCTTTGTAAAGGGATCTGCCAGGTTTTTGTCTGTTTGAATATATGTAACAGTTATTACTCCGGAGTTTCGCAATTTCCTGACAGACTTCAAACGTCTCTTGACGTGTCTTGATGACTTCGCGTTATATATCCTTAGAATTGTTCACTTTGACTATTACAGTTTGATTGTCACAATTCAAAAGGATTGCCGGAACTGGTTTTTCAACCACAGACAAGTCCATCAAGAGCTCACGCAACCATTCTGATTCAACAGTGGTTGTGTCTAAAGCAGTAAGTTCTGCTTCCATAGTTGACCTCGTCAATATGGTTTGCTTACAAGATCTCCATGACACTGCGCCACCTCCAAAGGTAAATACATACCCACTTGTGGCGTGCAGATCAGCTACATCTGAGATCCAATTTGAATCACTATATCCTTCAAGCACAGCTGGGTGCCCTGAATAGTGAATCCCATAACTCATTGTACCACATAGGTAGCGCATGACCCTATCAAGTGCATGCCAATGATCAGTACCCGGGTTTGACATGAACCTACTCAACTTGCTAACAGCAAAAGAGATGTCGGGTCTAGTCGCGCTCGCTAAGTACATGAGTGAGCCAACGATCCGAGAATATCTCAATTGATCTATGGCAATCCTCCGGTTCTTGCGTAGTGTCACACTCGGGATCATAAGGTGTTGAAGAAGGCTTGCTATCAATATAGCCGAAACGGCTCAAGATCTTCTCAACATAATGGGATTGCGTTAGAGTAATCCCACTCTCGTTCTTAATCAGCTTGATGTTCAGAATCACATCAGCTTCTCCCAGATCTCTCATATCAAAGCTCTTTGACAAGAAAGACTTGACCTCGTGTATTACTTCCATGTTTGTACCAAAGATCAGAATATCATCCACATACAAACATAGTATAACACCTTCGCCCCCACCATGGCGATAGTAAACACACTTGTCAGCCTCATTGACAACAAAGCCTACAGAAGTCAAAGTTCTGTCAAACTTCTCATGCCATTGCTTAGGTGCTTGTTTCAGGCCATATAAAGATTTCAGCAACTTGCACACCTTTCTTTCTTCACCTTTTACTACGAACCCATCAGGCTGATCCATATAGATTTCCTCTTCCAACTCTCCATTAAGAAAAGCTGTCTTTACGTCCATTTGATGAACGATAAGACCATAGGAGGCAGCCATGGACAGTAGTACTCGAATGGTGGTAAGTCTAGCGACAGGTGAATAGGTGTCGAAGTAATCTTCGCCTTCTCTCTGTGTGTAGCCTTTAGCTACAAGCCGCGCCTTGTACTTCTCAATAGTACCATCAGGTCTTAGCTTCTTCTTGAACACCCATTTGCAGCCCACAGAGCTTGCATCCATGGGGTCGTTTCGATAGCTCCCAAGTTCCATTAGAAAGAATCGAGTCCATCTCATTATGGACAGCTTCTTTCCAGTCATCTGTATCTGGAGATGCATATGCCTCTGCAATGGACGTGGGAGTATCATCCACAAGGTACACAATGAAATCATCACCAAAGGATTTTTCAATCCTTCGTCTCTTGCTCCGTTTAGGAGCTTCATTGTCATCCTTCTCGGTAACATTCTCATGTGATTGTTCAAAATACTCATTAGATGTACTAGACTCAGGAATTATCTCAGTAGAAATTCTAGCAATGCTATGCATATCTTTCATAGGAAACATATTCTCAAAAAATGTTGCATCACGAGATTCCATAATAGTATCAACATGCATATCGGGTACCTCGGATTGAACTACTAAAAATCTATATCCTACACTCCGAGGAGCATAACCTAGAAAGATACAATCCACTGTCTTTGGTCCAAGTTTGCGCTTCTTAGTAATTGGAATATTGACTTTCGCCAAACATCCCCATGTGCGCAAATACGAAAGTGATATTTTTCTCCCAGCCCACTCCTCGTAAGGGGTTTTATCTTTATTCTTTATAGGAACTCTATTCAGGACATGACATGAAGTCAATAAAGCCTCCCCCACCATGCCTTAGATAAACCAGCAGTGGCTAACATGGAGTTCACCAAGTCAGTCAGCGTGCGGTTTTTCCTCTCGGCAACCCCGTTTGATTGGGGTGAATAGGGAGGCGTCCTCTCATGAATAATGCCATGTTCCTCACAGAATTCATCAAAGATTTTAGGAAAATATTCGCCACCACGATCCGACCTAAGACGCTTGATCTTTCTCTCTAGTTGATTTTCAACTTCGGCCTTATAAATTTTAAAGTAGTCTAAAGCTTCATCTTTAGTTCGCAACAAATAAACATAGCAAAATCTAGTCGCATCATCAATCAATGTCATGAAATATCTCTTTCCACCTTTTGTCAACACACCATTCATCTCGCATAGATCGGAATGTATGAGTTCTAGAGGTGCCAAGTTTCTCTCCTCGGCCGCCTTGTGAGGCTTCCGAGGTTGCTTTGATTGCACACAACTATGGCACTTAGAACCTTTGGCAATGGTAAAATTCGGAATTAAACTTAAACTGGATAGCCGAGACATTAAACCAAAATTAATGTGACATAAACGAGAATGCCAAACACTGGTATCATCACTAACATTGCCACAAATGGTTCACAGACTTATTACTGAAATCAGAAAGCGAAAAGCGGAACAAGCCTCCGCACTCATAGCCTTTACCAATAAATTGTCCAAACTTGGAAACAACTACTTTATTCGACTCTAAAACAACCTTAAACCCATCTCTGCATAGAAGGGAGCCGCTAACGAGATTCTTGTTCATAGTAGGGACATGCTCGGACGTTCCTCAGCCTGCACGATCTTCCCCGAAGTGAACTTCGGATCTACCGTGCCAACACCATGAACGAAGCATGTGACCCATTCCCCATCAAGACGGAAGAATCCCGGGCGACCTGGTAAGAAGTGAACATGGATATGTCAGCACACACATGAACATTAGCACCCGTATCAATCCACCAACATGGAGATTGAAATACCGAAAGAACATTAAAGAGATTACCGTACCCATCAGCATTGCTAGCGGTCACCGTCTTGACTTGCCTCCCCTTTTTCTTGCGGTCTGCCCTCTCCGGACGAGTCCTTAGAAAAGTGGCCAGCCTCTCCACGGGTAAAGCAGCTCGGATCTGCTTTGTTTATCATCTTCTTCTTCTTGAAGGTTGTAGTCTTCATAGGCTTATTGAAGGAGGGCTTGTTATTCCCTTTGTTCTTGCTCGTAGGGTTTCTTCGCACCATGTTGGCGCTAGACCGACCCTCTCCTTTCTCAGTATTATCCTTAGCCCGAGCTTTCTCCTCAACATCAAGAGATGCTATCGGATTTTCAACCGATATCTCCTGTCTCTTGTGTTTGAGAGTTGTGGCAAAGTTCCTCCATGAAGGGGGCAACTTAGCGATGATGCATCCAGCCACAAACTTGTCGGGTAAGGCACACTTAAGGAGTTCAAGCTCTTTCGCAATGCACTGTATCTCATGAGCTTGTTCGACTACAGAACGGTTGTTAACCATCCTGATGTCATGGAAGCTCTCCATGATGTACAGTTGTTGCGGTCAGAAATCCACCGGCGGGCAGCGACTGGCAACACCGTAGAGCCGGGAATCTCCCAGGGCTGCGGCTGGCCCTGGTCCCTCCGAGCGACGGCCCACAAAGCCTTCTGCGCACACGTCCGATGCTGATGCAAGGGCGTGCCACCTGACCTATACCTGGTCAGGAAGGTGTGGATGATGCCTCGCTTAGTTTCCTGCATGGCATACACGTAAACGTTAAATACGAGCCTCGATCGGCTCTAAGGTTATCCTGTGAATCGGCTCAAAGAGCCGATCCACCCATGATTCATACAAGGTGTACGAATATATGGTGGTCCTGCTTGATCAAGATAAAGCTAAAGCAATCCGGGTTTTCACCGCATAATCGGATCATCCTACTCACGATTGGGCCTCGCGGCCACGCACGGTGATCGTGAGCCGGTCCTAGACAATGCCTAAAAACCAACACGAGGTTGATCCCCGGAACGTCCTGTCTAGGACTAGCAAACGATACCCTACCCGCCGCTGGATCCTCCAACCCTTTGTAAGGCCTAACTATTGCAGATATTAAACTAATCCTTGAAGAACAACGAGCAATCGTAACGGATCGGATCTACTAAACGATGATCAAGCGGGGTGCCGCCCTTACACCCGTGACAGGCGTAAGGGCGGCTAGATGCCTAAGGGTTGCACGACGATAGCATATGATACGAAGAGCAATGCTAATCCTAAAAACACCTATGATAACTACGTTGCTCGCCATCAAAAAGGCTTTAGCACGAGCAACGCATGGGGGACGAGTAAACGTGCGCTGCCTAGATCGCAAGATGCGATCTAGGCAGCATGGTGCTTACCCGGAAGAAACCCTCGACGGGGGAGTTGGCGATGCGCCGAGATTGGTTGTGGTGAACGTTGGTTGTTGTTTATTCCATAAACCCTAAGTACATATTTATAGTCCAGGGGACTTTCTAATTCAGGCGTGCACCAAACCGTGCACGGATAAAACTCTAACTTCTAAACTAAGATGCGATCTAATATGTTACAGATACACGGGCAATTTAGCCCAACTTGGTATAGAAGGCCGATTCATGTATTTCTTCTATATTTATTCTTCAAGCCCATCTCCAATCGCGGCCCACCTCTGATCCGGTCAAATTATGGTGATAACACATGCCCCCCTGGTTTTGGAAATGACATTTCCAAAATCATCACGCTCTTCCTTCGTCGGGTCATGTCGTGGCAGAGCAGAACTGCCGCGGAATCTTCCATCCTTTCGCCTCGCCTCCTGGGCTTCTCTGCACGAATTGATAATTTCGGCATCACGTCCTCGAGAACCGTTATGGCATTAAATCTCCACTACACCCCGTTTATTTATCTGTGCCGAACGGTTCACCACTTCATACCCCTGCTCCAAACTAGCCGTCAGCCAAAAAACCCTCTCCTTCCATAGCCATGTCGTCCTCTTCCTCCTATTCCGTTTATCTGCAATCCTCTTCCTCAAGCAAGTCGATTCCAGAGCACGACCAAATGGAAGCGTACAATAGGCGCGCTCCCAAGCATTGGGACGAGCAGGAGTGGGACTTCGATTTCGTGCCGGAGGGCCGACCCGAGGACCTTGTCTGGTCAGACGGCGCCATGCCCCTGACTGACGGGGAGGATGACCTCCGATTCCTGATTGACGAAGACCTGGCGGCGGAGAGTAATGACGACGACCCTCCCTTCCGGGGTAAATTCACCTCCATCACCAAAGAAGAAGAAGAGGATGTCGAAGACGAAGACGTCTCCTCCGACACGAAGAAAGAACAGGAGGACGACACCTCCTCTGACGAACCACCGCCAAAGCGCATCCGTGGCTGGGGTTGGTCAGATGAGGACGATGATGATGACGAGGAAGAAGCCTCCGCTGAAGGTTACAGTAGCAGCAACAAGGAGCCCACCAGCAGCAGCACTGGCGGCGGCTATGGCGGTGATGACGAGGACAGCGACGGCTTTTAGAGTAGAGACCACTTAGCATAGGGCTAGTGGTAGCAATCTATTTCCCTTTTGTTTGAGGAATCGGCTCCTCTTTGTAAGAAATCCTAGTATCAATGAAAAATTCCTTTTGCCATGAAGAACTTCCTTCGATTTTGCCGATTTCCTCTCAAACCGATTTCGCTGATTGCCCACTTAGCCAATGCTCAGTGAGCCGATAGCAACGCATTGGTCTCTCATATTCCATCCTTCATCTTTTCGACCAATGAGTTTGAGCTATGTTGGATCACCACCCTTGACGAAAATCGCGACACAGGACTAACCGATGGCTACCCCATCGGCTTTCAAAAATAGAGCATCCACCAGGCCAGTTGCCCCCCGAGCCTCAGTCGAGGCGAAGACAGTGATGTGGACACGCAGCGAAAACTGCCACACAGAGTCAGCCAGAGCCGATCACTTTCCTTCCGTTGAAATCCGATACTTCAGAGAAATAGAACTCCTCTGACACGGAGCTGGAGGTCCTTGTGTTTTGCGCATGCCACTGGTAGACCCCATGAAATTTGTGCTAGAGTCGATGGCCGCGCATCGGCTTTGTATCCTTAAGTCGATGTCTGCGCATCGGCTATGCTTAAAAAATCTTGAATTTTTACGGCCGATTTATGTATCGGCCCCCATACTTCAATACCCATCATCAAAGATTATCTTGAGCTGCTGGGCATTGGGAAGACACTTTCCCTTCGTATCCTCGTGTTTTATCCACCTAGGTGCCCCCCGAGCCGATTCTGCCAGGTAACTGCTGAAATCGGCTCTATGATTAGCCAAGGCACTCTATGTGAACGTCGGCTCTGTTAGGACCAGTGTGGACTTCCTCCAGCTCATCAGCCGACGTAAACCCATCGCCTATTAGATCGATGTTGAATCCAGGCAGAATGGATGGTGAGGATAATTCTGGCCGATTGCTGGGATCGGCCCCCATGTTGTTTGCTCGATGAAGGTTTTGTAACGTTCCTTCACAAATCCTTGGGGCCGATCACCTGGATCGGCATCGCCACGTTTGTCCCTAGATGCTGCTTTTGTTACACGGTCAGGCCGCAGTCAAGCTGTGCCACAGGTGCTTCGTCTAATCCTGGAGCGCTAAACTCCGTTGGAAGGATGAACACCATATTTGTGCCAGCCGATGTTTCATCATCGGCTTTCTTTTGTTTGGGGCGCCACTCTTTCCTTTGTGGCCGACCTTCTTCGCCCAGGGTTCGCTGAATTTTAGCGGCCAGATCAGGCCGCGCCTTCCTCAACGTGTGTAGGTATAACCTTTCAGCTTCTTCCAACCCACGTAGTCGTTGAACCCTTCGCTTTTGGGAACGGCTGAGCCCATCGGGGCACCACCTTGGCCGATGATACCTGTCTTCTTCTCCATCATCGTCCTCTAGTTCCTCGAGATCTTCCACCTGAGTGGACTCAGCGTGCTTGTTCCGAGGCGGGAGAGGCCCTAGACGTTTGAACATGGACACGTTAGCTGCATCCTTCTTCTTTTGTTTGCATTCTGGGCAGTTGCCGATTGTAGGCAATCGGTTCATTCCTGAATCCCAGCAGTGTCTGAAGAAGGGGCAGTCCCAGTGCCTATCCACGTCATCTTGGTCCCTCGATTCTTCCTTGGCACGGCGCTCGTACCGCTCCTCGTCGCGATCATGCCGACGACGTCTCCTGTCGTCCCTAGCCAGACGATCTTTTTCATCATCGTCATTGTATCGTCGGCGTTGGTCATATTGACCCATATACTTGTTGAGGAGGTAATCAGAGAGAGGTCGCTGATATCTCACGTTCTTCACTTCTCCCTCTGTGATGTAGCGCCTGCCATCATGATGGAGCCGATCGCGTGGAGCGGCTTCCTCTGTATCCTTGCTATGAGAGCAGCTGCCCTCATCTCCGTCCTTACCGCAGTGGTGCCCAGGTCCTACCATGTTGACATGGCATGAGAAATCTGGCTGGCACCCTCCGGGGTAAGTGCACTCCACCATGTTAACGGCGGGGAAGGGGTGTGTGTCGACCTTCATGGCGTACTGGTTGAAAATTAACCGTCCTTTTTCGATCGCCATTTGGATCTGCTGACACCACACCCTGCAGTCGTTGGTGGCGTGGGTAAACGTGTTATGCCACTTGCAGTATAGCTTTCCGTTCAGCTCCTGCACCGTGGGGATCTTGTGGCCTTCGGGTACCTTCAGCTGCTTCTCGTTGAGTAGGAGGTCGAAAATCTGCTCAGCTTTGGTCACGTCGAAGTCGAACCCTTTTGGAGGACCTTGTGGCTTAACCCACTTACAGGACACAGGGCTTGCCGTCCGAGTCCATTCAGCCACTGCTACCTCCTGATCTCCCGTAGCACCTTCATCCTCGTCTGCCTCAACCGGACCACCGCACGCTTGAATTTGTCCTGGTAAACATCTGGGTGGCGCTGTTCATATGCCGACGACTTCGCACCATGTGCGCCAATGAAGGGTAGTACTGCTTGGGAGGCCACGTCCTTGATCGATGATGAGAGACCCACCACCGCCAACTCGACTGCTTCTTTTTCACTTACGTGAACCGAATAGCATCGGTTCCTAACGGTCCTGAAGCGCTGGATGTATTCTGACACTGTTTCCCCGCGCTTCTGTCGTACTTGTGCAAGATCGGCAATGCCATCCTCGGAAGCTTCTGAGTGATACTGTAGGTGGAACTGCTCTTCCAACTGCTTCCAAGTCCGGACTGAGTTCGGTGGCAGCGATGTGTACCACCCGAAAGCCGATCCTGTGAGGGACCGTGCGAAGAACCTCACACGCAGCTCGTCTGATGCTGAGATAGTGCCCGAGCTGTGCCAAATATCGGCTCACATGCTCGATGGAGCTGGAACCATCCGATCCACTAAACTTTGTAAAGTCAGGGAGCCGATATTTGGGAGGTAGCGGGATCAACTCGTACTCGTTGGGGTACGGCTTGGTATAGCCGATTGTCCTCCTTTTCGGCATCATGCCGAACTGGTCTTTCAGAATTGTACAGATCTCATCCGCGGTGATGGCTGAAGGCGTTGAACCCTGAAGATTCGCCGGGGTGGCATACTTGGCCAGCCATGCTTGCTTTTCCAGCTCTGAGCCAACTCACGATTTGGTCCCACCGGGCGTGCCAGAATGTGTTGCGGTCAGAAACCCACCGGCGGGCAGCGACTGGCAACACCGTAGAGCCGGGAATCTCCCAGGGCTGAGGCTGGCCCTGGTCCCTCCGAGCGACGGCCCGCAAAGCCTTCTGCGCACACGTCCGATGCTGATGGAAGGGCGTGCCACCTGACCTATACCTGGTCAGGAAGGTGTGGATGATGCCTCGCTTAGTTTGCTGCATGGCATACACGTAAACGTTAAATACGAGCCTCGATCGGCTCTCAGGTTATCCTGTGAATCGGCTCAAAGAGCCGATCCACCCATGATTCATACAAGGTGTACGAATATATGGTGGTCCTGCTTGATCAAGATAAAGCTAAAGCGATCTACGACGATTTAGGGTTTTCACCGCATAATCGGATCATCCTACTCACGATTGGGCCTCGCGGCCACGCACGGTGATCGTGAGCCGGTCCTAGACAAGGCCTAAAAACCAACACGAGGTTGATCCCCGGAACGTCCTGTCTAGGACTAGCAAACGATACCCTACGCGCCGCTGGATCCTCCAACCCTTTGTAAGGCCTAACTATTGCAGATATTAAACTAATCCTTGAAGAACAAGGAGCAATCGTAACGGATCGGATCTACTAAACGATGATCAAGCGGGGTGCCGCCCTTACACCCGTGACAGGCGTAAGGGCGGCTAGATGCCTAAGGGTTGCACGACGATAGCATATGATACGAAGAGCAATGCTAACCCTAAAAACACCTATGATAACTACGTTGCTCGCCATCAAAAAGGCTTCAGCACGAGCAACGCATGGGGGACGAGTAAACATGCGCTGCCTAGATCGCAAGATGCGATCTAGGCAGCATGGTGCTTACCCGGAAGAAACCCTCGAGACGGGGGAGTTGGCGATGCGCCGAGATTGGTTGTGGTGAACGTTGGTTGTTGTTTATTCCATAAACCCTAAGTACATATTTATAGTCCAGGGGACTTTCTAATTCAGGCATGCACCAAACCGTGCACGGATAAAACTCTAACTTCTAAACTAAGATGTGATCTAATATGTTACAGATACACGGGCAATTTAGCCCAACTTGGTATAGAAGTCCGATTCATGTATTTCTTCTATATTTATTCTTCAAGCCCATCTCCAATCGCGGCCCACCTCTGATCCGGTCAAATTCTGGTGATAACAACAGTTCACTGCCTGCATCGGTTGCACCGAACTTAGCATTCAGTGCATCCCAGAGCTCTTTACCATCTGTTAAGTACATGTACACATCACACAGACGATCAGCAAGAATACTTAGAACGCATCCGACGAAGAGAGTATTGTTTTCCTTGAACTTGTTCTGATCTTGGTCAGATATAGTTCTTTCAGGTAAACCATCAGTAACTTCGAACACTTTCAGATGAGTAATCCAGAGCATGGCCTTATACTACCACCTCTTAAAGTGCACACCGGTAAACTTATCCGGCCTCAGTGCATCGGAAAAACCAGCCATTGTTAACTCGGGAAATTGCCTACAATTAGGTTTTTGGATTGTTGGATAATTAGGCACAATTTCCATGATTAATTCCAGAATATAAAATATGATGGCAGCAACTACTAACATGTGAAACTCAAACATACTAGATGCATTAATCAACATGAGTAGCAGCAGCGCAAACGGTAAAGCATCCATCGCTAAACAGATCGAGATATGTCGCACGTACCGATCTGGTGGTGGTAGCGGTGGAGGTGTAGCAGACGATGTCGCAGCAGTAACGTTGTTGATGAAAACGTTGTTGACGACAGGGACGACGGGTCGAAGTAGACGGCGTTGAAGACGTCGGTAGGCAGCACCGCCCGACTTGGACGGAAGGTGACCCGTGATGAAGAGCTTGAGCAGTCGCGCAGAGCGCTTCCCAAAAACCTAATTCGCCCTCTCCCGTACAGGATCGCAAGGACGAGTGGTTCCGGAGACCTGCTCTCCAGTTCGCCGATGCACGTCGGCGCGCGGGATGGAGTAGGCTACGATGGCGGCTCAAGCAGAGAGAGGTGGAAACCCTAACTCGTGTATTTAGTATGTTTCTGCGGTAGCCGGGCAAAAGATTATATAGGCTCGGGAAACCCTAGGCAACGTGGGCCACGTCCACGTCGCACGAACGTTTCGAGTCGGTTACAGATAGCCCACGATCCGGGAGCGACCCGAACCGACTAACTGCGACGCGTTCGTCTAGAACTCTGTTCGTTTTCCTGAGCTGCAAAAAGTAAGGAAAGTCTCGGCTCAATCCACTCACCACGAGCGCGGCGCGCGCGTCGTGACGTGACGTGTCGTGTCGAGTCGAGTCGAGACGAGCGAGGAGGAGGAGGAGCGCGCGCGTGTAGCACTCCTTTTCTCACTCACTTACTAGTGGTGGAACAACCCACCTTATAAGGTGGTCTAACTTCCTCCCAACTTTTCATGTGGGACTAAACTTCCCACCTCTTGCCACTCCCTAGTGAGCTGCCACCAACTTGGGCTCAAACTCACAAGGCTGCCACTATGTGGGCTTTGAGATTTATAGGAAAAACTGAAATCTAATTTGGGCCACTAAAAGTGGGCCCAATATTTCAACAACATGTAGTGTAGAGGAGCCTAAATCTAAAATTGATGGAAGTACCTATTTTTAGAAAAGCAAATGTAAAAATTTGTGGTTTATTTACTACTTAAGATAATATACATCTAATGAAGGGCTAACCCACAACATGTCCTCTTTTTCTGAAAAACTCACCTGATTAAAGGAACTTCCGACTAACTCTGCAGATATGTAGATTAATACCAGTAAAACAATAGATTGCAGTGAGCATCATCATCTATATGAATAATTCCCCTCAACATACAAATTGTTGGTTTCGTGGATGGGTCATCCCATTCTTAGATACTCTTCTTTTCCTAATAGAAGTCAATGCACCTCTGATTATTCAGAGTTTTGCTCAAACCAAACTTGCAATTTCATACACTTAAGCTGTTGCTAGCAAGGAAACCCAGCGCAAAAACGAGATTTAGAAGCAGTTACATGAAACTCTGATGTAGTGTACATGAAGCACAAAATGCCAGCACAGTAACTTTTCTGCCAAACTAACATTGGAACAAAGACAGACACATTACTACAACACTCCTAATTCCAACCAATGCACTGAATCTCATATTCTTTCTTATTTCCTAGCACATGTTGTTCATTTTTCATGCGGAGGTTTATACACCACATGCTGACATCAGCCAGAACCAAAAGAAACTGACACACTATATAAAATCCTGGTAGAAAGGAGTACTAAAAACTTGCTTGGTGAGTCAAAATTACTGAACCAACGACACTTTGAACGAATCTTTCAAAATAACTTACCACGCACACATAATGTGTGAAACCTAGCTCGACAGAAATATCCAAACCAATTTGTGAAAAATCATACAGACAAATCTTAGAAAAAAAATCATCAACCCAATCGTAATACATCAATCCTAGGAAGAGATACATTGATCCCATATCAGATTTATCTTCGAGACCCAGCCTAATTGTTGGGACAGGTAGGAGTCACTGGAGTTGAGGACTGACTCACTGCTACCATCACGGGAAAAACAAAATAGCCCTTTAAGAAGAGAGATGTCCTGTTTCATGAGGAGTAATAAATTTGTGTGAAGAGAGTGGTACTGTTTGTTCATGAGAGATGTGCTACATTCCCTAGCTGTGGTAGAAACAATCTGGAAAAGTGTATACCTGCTGAAGACAATTCTAACGATATGGATTCACTTCACACCATAAAAACTGGCAATGATAAAACTGTATAGCTTAGTGTATGAACTGTGTAAAGGCTGAAGATACTCAATGCAGAATACATCATTGCCTAATAACAAAAGCTTTAACTGTTTTGCGCTCTCGCAAATGACCTGCTGGTCATACATGATTACCGAAGAGTAAATCTTGTTAAGAAATTTTAGGAATTGGTTTTGTATCACTTGCATTCCAGCGGTCCTTCTTAAATTTTCATGTTAGGATTTAATGCAGCTGAGCACATGTATTACCGACTTCCCCCATTGTGATTTTAGCTACGAAGATTGTCCTTAAATCTCTAGGATGATAGAAGCAATAATAATGTACCGCATATGGCCGCACATTCAACAGACATGTTGCTGTGAGATGAAAACTAAGACATACAAGGACAATAAAAATTTGAGAAAGTACCTGATCTTGTACTTTGGTACAAAGTAAGATAATAGTTTTCAATGTTTATTTCCCTCTCTCAGATCAAGTTGCAAGAGAACCGCCCAGATTAACATAATTCATAGCAAACAATTTATGGACGTAGAGATGTATGAAAAGATATCAGTTGCAAGCTTCTGATGTAGCACCCTGCAAGATTCTGGAGATATCAGGAATTAAGTTGAAGTTTGACATATTTCAAAGAATAATATAGATCAATCAACAATTCAGATCACAAATGATTAATCAGGAGGTAGTTACCTGCCCTGCCACTTCACTTGCACAAAATCCTTCATGAATTAGTGATGGTAATAGCGTTTTATTTTAAAAGGGGTAAATTCTGGCAGTGGGAAAGGCTACTTTTGGTTCTCCTCAAAAACACTAAATCTGAAAAAAAGGGCAGCCCGGTGCATGAAGCTCCCGCTTTGCGCGCGGTCCGGGAAGGGGTCGGACCACATTGGGTCATTGTACGCAGCCTAAAATAAACAAATCAAATCAGCTTTAGGAAGTCAATGAAGAATAAACAAAATCCATAACAGATACATCAATTACTTCCACTCTGACTTTCTGACATACATACTCATGTCCGAGTGCAATACCCAAAACAAATAACTGAATCTTTCACACTCCCTACGTTGATAAAAGGATGTTAAAGATTTATCTAAATTCGGATGTATGTATACACCAAAAAAGTGTGTCTAGATACATCTAAATTTAGACAAACTTGTCATATCCTTTTATGGACAATGTAGTAGAACTTTGGCTCACACAGAGATTACAGTGCTACCAAGAAATGATTTCAGTTTCACCATATTAGAAGAGAAATGTTCGGTGGGCTACATAATAACCATAGTATTATATCTACTACTTGAAAAGAGGAATGCTACTACATTTGCATTTAGTGGGGATCATCAAACAAATGGTGGTAATGCATGGACCGTCTGACGTCCTCGCACAGTCAGACCAAGCCTCACTTCACGCATCTGAATAGAGCACAAAACGCACAAATACTTAGAAGCAAATAATTGGAAGGTGACCAATCCATGAATAAATAACTACACTGACCAATGCCAAGAAATAAAGAAGTTTCAAGTGAGGGAGTATGATTGGAACTGGGCAGAGAATATCATGCGCATGCAGGCTGCTGGATTGATTAGCGAGGTTGCTATGCTCATGCTTCGGTGCCGTTGCTGCAGATCGCGGAGGATACAAAGCCTGGCACAGCTACGAGAGTTCCTGCGGAGAAAGAGGGCACATGATAAGAATCGATGGAAGAGCCATAGGATGTGGCGGTGGTTTTTCTCCCAACACAAGAACAGAAAATTTTAAATCGGAAACTCTTATGAAGAAGAAAATACCTAGCATTCAAATCAGCATGGGACAAGGAAACGAATGCGGCCGGTTCCGATCTTTTTTTTTCGAAATGGGGAGTGTAACCCCGGCTTCTGCATCATGATGATGCACACGGCCTTTTATTAAAAGTTTGGAGGTACAAAGTTATAACATCTCAGTCATCGCCCAGAATTGATACAAGAATCAACCAGCGAAAAAAATCAAAGCAAAACGGAATACACATCATTGTATCCGTCTATCGTGCCGCCAGCCAGCCTGGCACAAGATATCCTGAGCGACCGTCTGGAGCCGTGTGCATCCAGTAGCCATAGCATCCCGCTGTCCCTCCGGTGACAGAAGAGCCCACAACTGGACCCAATGTGACACCATATGGATAACCTGCAAAAAGTGAAAAGAATGTTTTTTGTTAAAAATAATGTCATTTCTTACCCTCCATATAGACCAACATAAGGCAGACACCCCAATACGAATGAAGGCCTTAGATTGTCTATCAACTCCATTTAGCCAATTACCAAACATATTCGTAATATTGGTTGGAGATGGGAGAGTAAAAGTAAAATTAATCGTGCGCCAAAGTAATTTAGCTAAAGGACAAGTTATGAACAAATGCTCAATAGTCTCCTGTTCGCCACAAAAAACACATTTTGTACATCCATTCCATCTTCTTTTGGCTAAATTGTCTTTCGTAAGCAACACCTTATTACTCAAGAACCACATAAAAATCTTAATCTTTAGTGGAACTTTAACTTTCCAAAGATACTTTCGCAGGAAGGGAGTATGGTCATTCATAAGGTCCTCATACATAGATTTCACTGTAAACAAACCATTTGTTGACAAATTCCAAACAAATTGATCATTCTCATTAGATAAATTAATCCTCATAAGCTTTCGGCATAACTGTAACCATAAAGTCCATTTGTTTCCCACCAACAGCCTTCTAAAACCTATATTCAGAGGCGATTGAGATAACACTTGAGCTACCGTCACATTCTTGTGCTGCACAATATTGTATAAGGATGAATATTGTTGAGCTAATGGTGTTTTACCTAACCAGGTATCTTCCCAAAAACGGGTATTTACCCCATTACCTATCTTGAAAAAACCTCTACTAAAAAAATCGTCCTTAACCCTCATCAATCCCTTCCAAAAGGGAGAGTCTGTTGGTTTAGCTTGTACCTCGGATAAGGTTTTTAATCTTAGGTATTTATTCTGCAGCAACTCTTGCCACACCCCATCTTCATTAAGAAGTTTATAAAGCCACTTAGCCAATAAACATCTGTTTTTTAGTTCAAGAACTTCAATACCTAGACCTCCTTGATCCTTGGGTCTGCAGACGATATTCCACTTGGTAAGTCTATATTTCCTTTTATTTTCCTCAGATTGCCAAAAAAATCTAGACCTATAAAAATCCAATCTTTTCCTTACCCCAACGGGTATCTCCAGAAAAGATAGCATAAACATAGGTAAGCTTGTTAAAACTGAATTGATAAGGACAAGTCTGTCCCCGTAGGACAGTAATTTGCCTTTCCAGCATCCCAATTTGCTTTCAAAACGGGTTTCCACTGGGTACCAATCAGAATTTCTAAGCTTTCTAAAGTGAATAGGAATACCTAAGTATGTAAAAGGTAGGGAACCAGCATCACAGCCAAAAATCTGTTTGTACTGATCCACCTCATCCTTTGCCTTACCAAAACAAAATATCTCACTTTTGTTGAAGTTAATTTTGAGCCCAGATAGTTCTTCAAAAAGACATAGGATTAGTTTCATATTCACAGCTTTCTGAAAGTCATGTTCCAAGAAAAGGATAGTATCATCAGCATATTGTAAAATAGAGATTCCCCCCTCAACAAGATGAGGAATAAGCCCCCCTACTTGAGCATCATTCTTTGCTCTCTCAATTATGATGGCAAGCATATCTACTACAATGTTAAAAAGAATAGGAGACAAAGGATCACCTTGTCTCAAACCTTTTTTTGTTTGGAAATAATGACCAATGTCATCATTTACCTTTACTCCTACACTTCCCCCTTGGACATATTGTTGGATCATCGTACACCATTCAGGGGCAAACCCCTTCATTCTCAAAGTCTGTTGTAAAAATGGCCATTTCACTTTATCATATGCCTTTTCGAAGTCAATCTTAAATAAAACCCCATCCAATTTCTTATTATGTAACTCATGAATAGTTTCATGAAGAATGACCACCCCTTCTAAAATATTCCTTCCCGGCATAAAGGCTGATTGTGTTGGTTTTATAACCCGTGGGGCAATCCCTGTTATACGATTTGTGCTAGCCTTGGTAAATATTTTAAAACACACATTTAGCAAACAAATTGGTCTATATTGTTGTATTTGCACCGCATCCTCTTTCTTTGGGAGTAAAGTAATAACGCCAAAATTCAATTTATAAAGAGGCAAGTCCCCAATACTAAACTGATTAAATAGCGCCATCAAGTCATCCTTTATTACTACCCAAAATTTTTGAAAAAACTCAGCCGGGAAGCCGTCAGGCCCTGGTGCTTTGTTATGTTCCATCTGAAAAAGTGCCTCGTGGACTTCCTCCTCAGAAAAAGGAGCTGTCAAGATCGCATTCTCAACAGTCGATATCTGTGGAATGTCCTGTACCTCCTCTTCAACCAAGGAAAAATTATTTGAAACCGGTGCCCCAAATAATTTTTTATAGAATTCAGTGATGTAGACCTTCAAATTATCTTCCCCAACAATAGTTCCTTCCTGCTGTTCTAATTGAAATATTTTCTTTCTTCTATGTTTCCCATTTGCAATCAAATGGAAATATCTCGTATTGCTCCCCCCTTCTTGTATATGTTTAACTTTAGCTCTTTGCGCCCATTTAGACTCTTCCTCTCTTCTTAATTTATTTAGTTTTTCATTCGCATCTTTAAGTGTTTCTCTCTCTAACACCGATAAGCTATTCGTTTCCGCTTTCACATCTAACATCTCAATAATACCCAATAACCTATCCTTTTCTTTCTTGTATCGCCCGCTTTGGTTCTTCGCCCACCCTTTAAGAAATTGTCTGATATGCCTTAGCTTATTCAACCATACATCCATCGGATTCAAACCCACTAAAACTGAATTCCATTCCTTCTCAATCATTTCGAAAAAACCTTCTTGTCGCAACCAATGCAACTCGAATGAGAACTTTGGCTTATTACCCAAATGTGCTTTCACCCCCGAGTCAATAAGAATCGGTGTATGATCAGACTCTGCCCTTGTCAATGCCCGCACAGTGACTAAGGGAAATTTTTGTTCCCAAGAAATGGAGGCAAGCACCCGATCAAGCTTCTCATAAGTTGGTACTTCCCGACGATTTGCCCACGTGAACTGTCTCCCCGATAGAGCAATTTCGCGGAGATTCAAATGTTCAATAATGGCATTAAAGACGAATGGCCAACGTGCTTTAAAATTATCATTATTCTTTTCTTCACGCTTTCGAATAATATTGAAATCACCACCTACCAACATAGGTAATGTTTCCGCCTCACATATTCTGACTAATTCTGCTAAGAATTCAGCTTTATGTGCATCTTGGGCAGCCCCATAGACTGGCACTAAAATCCATTCAAATCCATCCCTTTTACACTTGATATGAAGTTTGACACAAAAGTCTCCAGTACTCACTTTGAGTACTTCGAGTGTGTCAGAATTAATACCAACTAAAATTCCTCCAGATCGACCGTGTGGTGGTAAACAAAACCAAGAATAGCTATACCCCGCAGCCAATTGATTTAAAAATGGGCGGTTCCGATCTACCGATTATTACTTTGAAAATGTCCTGGTTGAGGGGCTCGGGAAGATCCTGCAGAGGAGGATTCCCAGTCTACACCTGGCCACCGGTCGCCATGGAACCAAGGAAACGCCGGTGACATCGAGATCCTCGTGCGCACCCGCTCCACGTCATCGACGCTGACGGCTGAGAGTGAAACAGAGTGGATGAGAGGTACGGTACGGAGAAAATAGGAGAGAGATATGCAACAAATAGGAATGCTCAACCTATTTTGAACAAATGGACTGGGTAATATAGATAGTATGTTGCAGCAATGGAACAAATTGGAACCCACAATTACCTTTATTTTTTCCAACTCAGGATGTGCGTTGCTCCCTCTCCAAGAAGTTCTTCATGGTCAGCACTTTATTCAGTTTGGATATCACCGCCTTGCTAGGCACCAACTACACCTCAGTGGTATATAGATATGATATGCATTTTCACTGTAAAATGAGATATTAACTGGCCTATTTCAGATATGAAACAATCCTCTGTATCCTCAATATTTCATTCAACAAATCTGAACAAAACATCACTATATGGGCATTTCGATTTCAGATATTGACAATTTATTGATGATGTACAACCATATTTCGAATTCTCAATTTATTTATGATTCAGAGTCTGGTAACTAAATATCTATATTAGGTACAATACCCTGTAAGATAAATGGCATGATGGAGGCGTTCTAACCTACCTTGTGACATGCATATTTATGGGAGCAAGGAATCTGAACTCAACATTGTTAGGGACAACATGTGTTTGCTATCAGGACAGAAAATACTTTCCGCGGACTCTCGCGAAGTTAACCCTAAAGCTAGGGACAAAGTGTGGCTTCTGTACATGATGGCCTTGAAGGAACTACAAACCGCATTGCAACCTAAGAAGCTGTTAAATTCACCAGCATCGTTTTTGGGAACGATTTTATTTCTGTGTAAGCACCAGGCCTGATGAACATGAACATAACAGGTGTCTTTGGTGTTATTGTTGTGTATTGGAGGAGCTAGGGTTTGGACTGACCTGGAGATGTAAGTGCTATTGTTTCTCACCTGGCGAGTGAAGCTGGGGACGTAGTTGGGTAGAGAGAGATCAGAGCTTGACCGCAGTGGCCCCAAAAGAGGTGTGCATGGTGGTCGCAGACGGTGGCGATGAGGCGGGTTTCTGCTCCCCTCCTTTCCATGACCGAGCTCCTCATGTCCTGCGACTTAGCTCCTCCCGGACCATGTGGCTGACCTACTCCCAGTCCCTGTGGCCGACCTCCTCGCATCCCCATCCATCTCTCCAATCTCTACTACCCATATCTCCTCCTAGAGTACCAGTGCGCGGTCGAGCGGCATGGGATTGGTGTCAGCGCCATCGAGGGCGGCATCGGGAGGCGGCGTGGAAGGATACGGTGGCTGGGCGAACCCTAGGCAGTGGCGGCTCTGGTTGGTGCGAATGAGAGGAACGTGGGGAGGAGTGGGGTCTGAAGCGGCCCAGGTAGAGATGGGCGCGGCCCATGCATGCTAAAGCGGGACGGGAGTATGACGAGGACGACCAAAGTTTGACGTAGGTAGGTGGGACGACCAAGAACTACGAAACTTATTGTGGATGGCAGAATAAAGAACCATTTTAGTCTTTTTATAAGTAGTAGAGATTTATTTCTGTGTAAGCACCAGGCCTGATGAACATGAACATAACAGGTGTCTTTGGTGTTATTGTTGTGTATTGGAGGAGCTAGGGTTTGGACTGACCTGGAGATGTAAGTGCTATTGTTTCTCACCCGGAGAGTGAAGCTGGGGACGTAGTTGGGTAGAGAGAGATCAGAGCTTGACTGCAGTGGCCCCAAAAGAGGTGTGCATGGTGGTCGCAGACGGTGGCGATGAGGCGGGTTTCTGCTCCCCTCCTTTCCATGACCGAGCTCCTCATGTCCTGCGACTTAGCTCCTCCCAGACCATGTGGCTGACCTACTCCCAGTCCCTGTGGCCGACCTCCTCGCATCCCCATCCATCTCTCCAATCTCTACTACCCATATCTCCTCCTAGAGTAACAGTGCGCGGTCGAGCGGCATGGGATTGGTGTCAGCGCCATCGAGGGCGGCATCGGGAGGCGGCGTGGAAGGATACGGTGGCTGGGCGAACCCTAGGTAGTGGCGGCTCTGGTTGGTGCGAATGAGAGGAACGTGGGGAGGAGTGGGGTCTGAAGCGGCCCAGGTAGAGATGGGCGCGGCCCATGCTAAAGCGGGACGGGAGTATGACGAGGACGACCAAAGTTTGACGTAGGTACGTGGGACGACCAAGAACTACGAAACTTATTGTGGATGGCAGAATAAAGAACCATTTTAGTCTTTTTATAAGTAGTAGAGATTTATTTCTGTGTAAGCACCAGGCCTGATGAACATGAACATAACAGGTGTCTTTGGTGTTATTGTTGTGTATTGGAGGAGCTAGGGTTTGGACTGACCTGGAGATGTAAGTGCTATTGTTTCTCACCTGGCAGAGTGAAGCTGGGGACGTAGTTGGGTAGAGAGAGATCAGAGCTTGACTGCAGTGGCCCCAAAAGAGGTGTGCATGGTGGTCGCAGACGGTGGCGATGAGGCGGGTTTCTGCTCCCCTCCTTTCCATGACCGAGCTCCTCATGTCCTGCGACTTAGCTCCTCCCAGACCATGTGGCTGACCTACTCCCAGTCCCTGTGGCCGACCTCCTCGCATCCCCATCCATCTCTCCAATCTCTACTACCCATATCTCCTCCTAGAGTACCAGTGCGCGGTCGAGCGGCATGGGATTGGTGTCAGCGCCATCGAGGGTGGCATCGGGAGGCGGCGTGGAAGGACGGTGGCTGGGCGAACCCTAGGCAGTGGCGGCTCTGGTTGGTGCGAATGAGAGGAACGTGGGGAGGAGTGGGGTCTGAAGCGGCCCAGGTAGAGATGGGCGCGGCCCATGCTAAAGCGGGACGGGAGTATGACGAGGACGACCAAAGTTTGACGTAGGTAGGTGGGACGACCAAGAACTACGAAACTTATTGTGGATGGCAGAATAAAGAACCATTTTAGTCTTTTTATAAGTAGTAGAGATAGATATAGATTTAAGGAAACGGTTCGTAGTTATGGAAAGATATCATTTTGGTGCCATCGTTTTTCGCCAAATTGTCATTATGGGTGCAGATACACAGCATCTACTTAATTAACGCGTATATTTAATTGGTACTATAATAAACTTACTCAAATATAGTACTCCATACAGGTGAATAGTACTATGCATCTAAATCATTTCCTCCCTGATTCTGTTGTTCCAAATAAACAACCCGATTTTAATTGGTACTGAATATGCATCCTAATCAATTCATGCCTAATTCTGTTTATCCAAATAAATGTCCCAATTTCAGTTGATACCGAATCGTATGAGGCGGATACGTATCCAAATTAATTAATTCCTACGTGCCCGATGTCTATATAAATGTCCCCGTTTCCTTTGTCATTTGTACCACATTCGCCATAGCAAACCACAATTGATTGCCTTCAAACTTGCAAAGCTCCTAGCAATTTCGCAAACCCCCATCAGCCATGAGACACACAATATTCTCTTCCTCACTATTGCCGTTCTCATTTGCATCATTGCAGCACCAACCATTGAAGGAAAACTTCTTAATGCTTGGGAACAAATTCCAGACCTCAACGACCCTGAAGTCCAGGAAACTGCGAGGTGGGCGGTGGCTGAGCATGCAAAGCAAGCGAATGATGGCTCCAGCTCGAGAGGGTTGTCAGCGGCATGCAACAAATAGTGGCAGGCATGAGATATAAGTTCCGACTTGACGCGTCGAACGGTGACGGCAAAGAGGGCATGTACAGAGCGGATGCATTTTACCAGGCCTGGACCAACACACGCAGGCTCGATTACTTCGCTCCAGCCCAGTAGGATTCTATATTTTGTTTAGAAATAACCAGGCTGGAATAATTGCGGTGCTTTCGATCATGTAATTAGGGGGTAGAACCTATCTTTTGAGATTTTCTGATGATATTGTACCGAGCAATGAATATCAATAAAGTTTTCTATGATTATAAAAAGAGATGTTATTGTGACGTAAACTATTATCTTGGTAATTCATATTTTCTGGAGAGTTTATTAATCTTGATTGATGCAAAAATTTATTGATTAATTACGCGGTGGCAGAGCGCTTATGTAGTTAGCACACGGCTTGGTGCGGTAGTAGCTTGGGCGCACCAGGCCGCCAGCTTAGCGGCTTGGGGCACCATGCGAGACAAAGAATCATGGCTAGGATGAAAAAGGAACATAAGTCAGATTTTGTCTCGCATGGCTCAGTGTCTAAATATCAGCTAGCTGAAAACCCAATTCAGCATAAGTCAGATTTTGACTTACCTAATACTCATTTCATCATTTCCCACCACCGCTTCGATCCTCATTGAAATCAGTTTGGCGGTAGAAAAAAAATCAATATGTTCATTTCAATTCAGTCTGGTTTTCTTCTCTGGTTTTTTCAATCAATTAAACACCCGACTCCATTTAATTCACGACTCTGCTAATGACCTGGAATAAAAAGGTAAAGCCTAATATTGCTACATCTGGATGTTTTTTTGGCCTTACACACGAACAGCAAAAGGGCGGGCCTCCTATTCCTTGGTAACTCTGCCAACTACCACATCGTCAGCATTTCCCTTCTTCCTCCCCACGCAAAGCACATGCTGCCTCACGAGTGACGGCCACCACGCCAGAAACGAGACAAGGATCATCAAAAATCGGAGAGAGAGAGAGAGATCCACATGAAGAAAAAGAGAGAGATCCACGATGGAGGGGAATGAGAGAACCTGCAGCAAACTGAAGAAGGAAGATCCACATGGGCAAACTACTGGATCTCATCCACTCTCTGCTCAGGTTCTTCACCCCGACACACCTTCTCCTTTCCAGTACCAGTATCTACATCATTCTTGTTCTAGAAATGTCGCCCCCTATTAATTGTCTTCATCTCCATAGAAATAATCAATTGCATTATGAAACAATACAAAAACCCCTCATGCTTAAGAGAAGGAAAAGCCCCTAGCTAGGAATCTTATCACTGATGAGTAAACATAGATGACTAATCTGACTTACCCGCTACAGTAGATCCTCCATCTGTACCTTGCTTATCGTGGAGGATTGATGACTGGAAGAAGAGTAAGAAACTCTTAGCTCAAAATACTGATAATACTTAGCTGCAGAAATGATCTTTGACAACAAAAACACTTAAACTTTGATGCACCGTTGTTCAAGTTTTACTTCCTCTGTAACACAAAAGCAGTTAAACTACTCCTTGGAACTCACTAGAAAGGTGAATCTACATGAGCTTTGACAACATTCTGTTAAGAAAATGCTACATCTAAGAATGATCAACCAAAACCCTCTTTAAAAGCAAACAGTCCACCAACTACAGACAAAAACAAAGTCAGTTCATGCATCCGCACATGCCCCTCGCGACTAGGCCCATACCTGCCTTATTTTCTATCGCAATGAAAACGACTAAATTGAAAACTACAAACTGAGGAATTCAATGAGTAAAGGGTGAATACAGGGTTTCCAAAAAGAATGCAAACTTAGATATTTAGTAAATGGAGAAACAGAGAAAACCCTGGATTAGTTCTCATTCGACTAAAACTAATTTCTCTAGTAAAAACAGTGGATCAAGTTTTGCATTTTAAAAAGCACCACAAATGAACAAAATGGAGTTACCCATGCATGGTAAACAGTTCAAAAGCAGCAAAACCACTTCAGATTAGCTTTCGTCAGTGGCCCTAAGGAAGATTCCGGTCAGGACCTGTGCCAGCCACAGCTCAGCCAAAAATCTTCCTGATGTCCGGGTGCATGTTTGTAGTGCTGCAAATCACACATAAACAGAAAGAATAAATATTAATCGTGGGGTACCATCACCAGCCAAACATAGCAGCAACAACCTCATGTACCTACTGACCCGGAGATGCAGATGGCGAATCAACTATAGCACATCAAATCAGTGATAAATGATCCAAGAGGAGAAGTGTGACTTCGGAGCAGAGGCCAGAATCAGCTAGACCATCAGAGACTAGCACAAAACTGATTCGTACTGAAGAAAGAGACACATTAAACTGAAGAAGAAAGAGACACATTAAACTGAAGAAAGAGTGAAAAAAAACCAAAAGAAAAGACTGGCAGAAAACGAAATACTGAAGAAAGACCGGAAGAGGCAGAGAGCAAAAGACAGAAGAAACTGAGAGAAATGACAAGATGAAACTCTGAAATAAGGAATGAAACAATGAAGTAAAGTCAAGGAAGTAAATGATCCAAGTAACGATGAAAAGGTGAAACTCTAAAATAAGGACCAGAACAATGAAACTCTGAAATAGAATGAAGAATAAAGATTAGGAATGAAGAATTATAATATGACAAGATAAACTGAAAACAAAACTAAGAGAAATGAAAAAACTGATGGAACAAAGAAATAGAAAAGGAGAATACTGACTGAAGCACTTGAGAAACTGAGTTAATGAAGAAATAAACTGAGTTAATGAAGAAATAAACTGAGCTAATAAGAGACATATACTGAGAAATAAGAGACGGTTGAGAAAATAAAGAGAAACTGATAAAGAGGCAGAGAGCAAATGAAACTTAAGAAAGAACTAAGAGATCAATGAAATGAAACTGACCAAAAGAGTTAATGAACAAATAGACTGAGCAAAACAAACTAAGCTAATACAAGAAGAGAGAGCCGAGTGAGCAAATAAGATTGAGGCCAAGATAAACTGAAGAAATAAGAAACAATGAGAGGCTGAGCTACTGGAATGAGAGACTAATTAAACCTCTGAGCTACTGGTCGTTTTTGGTAGAGTGCAGACTGAATTATCTACCATCTAGCAGCTACAAGAGCATAGAACTATGGTAATTTTTTCTGAATTAGGAGAATAAAAAAACATGACAGTAAGCATGCCTAGAGGCTACGAGTGTCATGTTGAATATTATGGAATTCTCTGTTTGTTCATCTAGGAGATTGCAGTTTAACCTGAACAATCATTAGCCACGTGCATATACCCTATCTAGATAGTACCGAGCAAGTGAGTTCCAGTAATGATCAAGGAAACGTAACTGGCGCAGCTTGTCAGCACAGCTACTGAGCAGACAATGAGATCTCTCATCGTAAACAGAAGAACTGAATACATCGTTTGCGACCAAACTTTTTCGAGAAAACGCAAAGGACCTTTGCGTTTCATTGCATTGAAAAGATAGATAGTTGTTTACATCCTCCTAGGAGGCAGAATACAAGATCAAAAGACATCAGTGCACATCCCAGGTAGATGGCAACACTACCCGTAAGCCCTGAGCCCCTGCCCTAGCCCATAACCTAAGCTCATCCTTGATGTTTTGCAACAGGAGGCGCATGGATGGTTGTGCTCCATCGAAGACGCATGAGTTTCTGTGCTTCCATGTCATCCATGGGACCAAGAGGGTGGTAGATGCAAGCCCTTTGCGGAGAGGCGCCGGCGTGTCCTGTTTTGCACGGTGCCACCAGTCAAAGAGGCTGGGCTCGCCGTCCGGCGGTCGGGTAGTCATCCGCAGCCAGGCTAGGACCTCGTGCCACACCTGTCGGGTGAAGGGGCACTCCAGTGTGAGGTGGCACATCGACTCCGTCGCTTGGTCGCAAAGGAGGCAGCGTTGGTGGTGAGGAAGGCCATGTCGGGGCTAGGCGTTCCGCCGTCCAGCATCGATCCATGTTTGCCAGCCAATCAAAGAATTTGACTTTGGGTGGCGCCCATGTCTTCCAAACCAATTTCCAAGGGCAACAAGGCGTCGATCCGTGGAAGGTGGCTAGGTAGCATGAGTTTGCTGAGTAGGTGCCGGAGGACGTCCACTTCCAGATTAGCTGGTCAGGTTGGCCGCTGAGCGTCGTGTCTTGGGTCATGTGCCATAGCGTCAATTACTGACCGATCTCATGGATTCCAAGCAGCCTTTTGATGTCCCTAGCCCAGGCATTGTCGAGCATACCGTCTGCGACCGTTCTGGCTTTGCGACGCCTCTTGGGGATGCAGTGGTATAGATGCGGCATCAATTCCTTGATCCCCTGCCTCCGATCCATCTGTCCTCCCACAAGAGCGCACGCTGGCCGTTCCCAATACGCATGGTGGTCGAGGCAAAGAATAGCGCCTGTTCTTGGGCGGAGAACTGCAGGTCGAGGCCACTCCATGCCCGGTTGTCGTCGGTGCGGGATAGCCACAGCCAGCGCAGCCTGAGCGCAAGGCCAGCTCGCTCAATGTCCTGGATGCCCAGGCCGCCGAGGGAGATGGGGCGACAGACACGGCTCCAGTTTACATGACAGTGTCCTCCGTTGGCCGCGGCTCGACCAGCCCAGAGAAATCATCGTTTGATTTTTTCGACCATCTTAAGGGCTTTTTTGGGCGGAGCATATGCAAGTAATTGGTGAATGGGGATGGCGAGGACTGATTTCACCATTGCCAGGCGACCATGCCTTCCAGGTTGGCAAGCGCCCGACGATTTTGTCAATGATGGGCGGGAGCTGCGCTACGGTGGGCCTATGTAGCGTCAAGGGGATGCCAAGGTAGGTGATTGGGAGTCCACGACAGGGCAGTCCAAGTGAGCAAGCAGCGGCGTGGCCAGCTCCTGGTTGCAGCAAAGGAGGCTTGCAGAGCTCTTGGCGAAGTTGACCTTGAGGCCAGAGGCGCGACCAAAGAGGTGTAAAATTTCCTTGACCGCCTCAAGGTCACCAGCGGTGGGGTGGCAGAAGAGGACGACGTCGTCGGCGTATAAGGATATAGGAGGGACATCTTTCCTTGGGTGCAGTCGCTGTAGGATGCTAATGTCAACACCCGGATTTTTAAGTCCAGATGCCTATTATGCCATACATCGCAATCCCAGGAAGAGTGTTGTTGCGAGACATAACAGTTGATATCATAAGTCATCATTCATTACAAACCATAGTCGCCTTACAAATATAGATCACATGATCCAATATTACACAAGTAGTTGATCTAATGATCAACGAACACATTACATAGCGGAAGCGTAGAAGTAGTGGACTATCAAATCCACAGGCCAACGCTTGACGTTAGAAGATACTCCTAGTTGTCGTAGACGTCTTGTTGGCCGTCATCTTGGTACTGCTGCTCTTCTTCATAGTCTGGCCATTTGAATAGCCAGGGACACAGCCGTGAGTACTTTAAAGTACTCGCAAACTAATACTAGTGTAAGTACTATCAATTCTAGTAATGGGGTGCTAAGCTCTAGTTTTATTTGCATAAATCCAATTTTAGTTCACAAGTATTTGATAAAAAGACTCTTCATATGCTAACTAACTCAAGTGGGAACATTAGTGTCATTCCCACAAATCAGTTGTGATTCAAGTCAAGTCACCAATCAATTCTCCAATCCTTTTCAAGAAAACATCTGACAACGGTACAGTATGGCCTTTCCAATCGTCCGTAACCGTGGACACGACTATTCGAATAGGTTTTACACTCTGCAGAGGTTGCACACTTGTGCCACAACATTTGATTACATCCGTCAGGGATAACCCTGAATCATCATAACTCAGTACGCGGATCATCAACCATAACCTTTCACTTATATACCCTAGTATAGGTACCTCTCCCCATGATCTTGGTCTCCCAGTGAAGACAAACCGTCAGCTTGGGAACTGCACAAGGCTTGGGCCGTACATTCACCTCATTTCACATCATTTCACTTTCAACGGAGGCAGCCTCGGCATAACCCCTATGATGCTTGTTCAGAGGGAACCCATACTAAGATGCATAAACTTCCAGTTAAGCCCTACCAATAATCAGGTATTGTGGGGGTACTCAAAAATTGGAAAGGTATCGCATCCAAACAACCATCAATTTTTATCAAATTCACCAAGTCATTCAAGTCACATTCACCTTCAAAATCTTTCAATAGAATGACTCATCATTCCAAGGTTTTCAAAGTCATTTCACTTCACAAGTTCCCATCTAGAGTAGTCAATTTTATTTGTTAGCACTAGCAACTAGTCATGAGGGGTGCTACTTAACTCATAAGCTTTTAGGCTAAGTTTGATACTCTTGCTCTACTCTATACGTAGACCAAAGTTAACTATAAAAGTAAGCTTTGATAAACAAAGTAAAAGCTTGAAGGGTAAAACTTGGGATGGGATCATTGCACATAAAGTAAAGGAAATGGTGCCTTGCTCAAGAGAGCTTTGCACTTGCAAGAATATTAGCTTGCCTTGGTTGGTGTACTGATCAAAGTGGTCTTCCTCTTTCTGGAAGTAGACCTCCTCCTCCTGGTACTCCTCGGTACTAGAGTCTAAAAACGGATACGAGATAACAATCACCAAACAAGCTTAAGATCTAGTCTAAGCACACACAAGGTTCACACAAGCTACTCTATCATCATCACAATACAAGTAACATGTTGGTTGCATTTGTTTCTTCTTTTAAGAAAAATAATTTCCTCTCATTGAATCTTGTTTAAGATTTAAGTTCCCCAAATAAATAATAGATGAAACCAAGTTGACCAAGGTCAACCATTCATAATCATCATTTGGGAAAAATGATTTAAATGAGGTGGAGTACCTCATGCATTTTAACACTACCATAACTATAATTTAATATCATTAAGTAATTCAATATGAGAATTGGTAGACCATGGTCACTACCTCATGTTGAGTTACTTAAGACAAGATTTAAATGAGATAAACCTCTCATAAGATTTAACACATAGTTTTGGACAATATCAATTGACTAGAAATAGCCATAGAGCCATTTTATATTCTAGCCCATGATCATACAAAGTAACCATGTGATATTTTTACATAAACATGAAGAGTATGTGAAATGTGATTTATGAGAGTTGGAAACAACTCAAAAGCATTTTTGGTTGAATTTTAAATAAGGATTGAAATTTGAAAAGGCCCTTCCTTGTTATTTTTGTCACATTAATTCTACCAAGATACTCATGATGAGACCAGTGGGGTTGGATATATCTTTTCCCTAGCTTTCCAACCATATGAAATTCATCAAATTTGGTTGAGCCAATCTGATTCTATTCAAGTTTGAACAAAGCATATGTAATCAAATTTGAATTAAAACTAAATTCCGAATTTGAATTCGTGGGCTCGCGCGGGAAACTAACTGGGCCGAATCTATTCAAACGCGAGGAATCCAGCCCACCACGCGTCCAGCACGCGTGGGCTGCCTGACAGGTGGGTGATACGTCTCAAACGTATCTATAATTTCTTATGTTCCATGCTAGTTTTATGACAATTATTGTGGATATACTTCATAGGTATACCATCGACATGGTCCGATTCCGGCAAGCCCGGGTGGCCCACAGATGGTGGTGATGGCATATGGCCCACCGGGCAGCCCAGTTGTTGTTGATCAAGATGGAAGATGTCCAACCCAGGAACAAGGAGTCGGATCCCAACCGACCTATGAGGTAGCCGGATCCGAAGAGGTCTACGAAGGTAGCCGGATCCGAACCGCCCTACGAAGGTAGCCGGATCCGAACCGCCCTACGAAGGTAGCCGGATCCGAACCGCTCTACAGAGGTACCCGGATCCGAACCGACCTACAGAGGTACCCGGATCCGAAGAGGTCTATGCCAGGAGTCAGGTCCGTGAAGGCCCATGAAGGAAGCCGGATCCATGACGACAAGTTAGGAATAGGTGGATCCTTGACGTACACGGCAAGACATTGTACCGTAGTTAGGCAACTTGTATTCCGGGTAGGACTCTCCATAGAAACCCTAGATCCGGGCGCCTATATAAGCCGGATCCTGGGAGCCTTTAGGGAGATCTCGAGCTAGAAGCGAGACAACAACCACAACTCATTGTAACAACGCGAAAGCGCCCAGATAATTCCAGACAAGCAGCAGTAGGCCCTGTCATCGTGCAGGTGTTCCGAAGCTGGGTAAATCGCGTACCACCGTCCCGTGAGCACTCCGCCCTATGGCCCCTACTTCTTCTTCCCCTCGTGAGGATCCCTCCTCCGAGGTACCGTCGATTAGGTAACGACAACAATACTCACATGTTTTATATACACTTTATATCATTTTTATGCATTTTCCGGCACTAACCTATTAACAAGATGCCGAAGCGCCAGTTCCTTTTTCTGCTGTTTTTGGTTTCAGAAATCCTACACAGGAAATATTCTCGGAATTGGACGAAACAAAATCCCACGGTCTTATTTTCCACGGAGTCTTCCAGAACATCGAAGAGGAGACGAAGAGGGGCCACGAGGCGGCAACACCATAGGGGGGTGCGGCCCCACCCCTGGCCGCTCCGCCATATGGGGTGGGCCCCTCGGACGTCCCCCGACTCTGCCCCTTCGCCGATATAATCCTTCCGTCGAGAAAACCCTAGTACCGAGAGCCACGATACGAGAAAAGTTACTGAGACGCCGCCGCCGTCAACCCCATCTCGGGGGGTTCTGAAGATCGCCTCCGGCACCCTACCGGAGAGGGGAATCATCACCGGAGGGCTCTACATCACCATGCCCGCCTCCGGACTGATGTGTGAGTAGTTCATCCTTGGACTATGGGTCCATAGCGGTAGCTAGATGGTTGTCTTCTCCTCTTGTGCTATCATGTTTAGATCTTGTGAGCTGCCTATCATGATCAAGATCATCTATTTGTAATGCTACATGTTGTGTTTGTTGGGATCCGATGAATATGGAATACTATGTCAAGTTGATTATCGATCTATCATATATGTGTTGTTTATGATCTTGCATGCTCTCCGTTGCTAGTAGAGGCTCTGGCCAAGTTGATACTTGTAACTCCAAGAGGGAGTATTTATGCTCGATAGTGGGTTCATGTCTCCATTGAATCTTGGGGAGTGAAAGCAACCCCTAAGGTTGTGGATGTGCTGTTGCCACTAGGGATAAAACATCAATGCTTTGTCTAAGGATATTTGTATTATTTACATTACGCACAGTACTTAATGCAATTGTCTGTTGTTTGCAACTTAATACTTGTAAGGGGTGCGGATGCTAACCCGAAGGTGGACTTTTTAGGCATAGATGCATGCTTGGATAGCGGTCTATGTTCTTTGTCGTAATGCCCTAAGTAAATCTCATAGTAGTCATCATGATATGTATGTGCATTGTTATGCCCTCTCTATTTGTCAATTGTCCAACTGTAATTTGTTCACCCAACATGCTATTTATCTTATTGGAGAGACACCACTAGTGAACTGTGGACCCCGGTCCATTCTTTTACATCTGAAATACAATCTACTGCAATCATTGTTCTCTGTTGTTCTTTGCAAGCAAACATCATTCTTCACACCATACGTTTAATCCTTTGTTTACAGCAAGCCGGTGAGATTGACAACCTCACTGTTAAGTTGGGGCAAAGTATTTTGATCGTGTTATGCAGGTTCCACGTTGGCGCCGTAATCCCTGGTGTTGCGCCGCACTACACTCCTTCACCAACAACCTTCACGTGGCCTTCATCTCCTACTGGTTCGATAACCTTGGTTTCTTACTGAGGGAAAACTTGTTGTTGTACGCATCACACCTTCCTCTTGGGGTTCCCAACGGACGTGTGCTTCACGCGTGATCAGTGGGCTCCACCCGTCATCCTCACTTACCCAGCGAATCGGTACGTTTTAAAGATGGCCGTCGGATTAGAACGCGATCGAGCGGCTGAGGCTCGTCGCCATCTCCGGCGAGAAGATGTCACTGGAGCGGCGAGGCTAGGGGGTGGGAGGCTCACCGGAGGCGCGGCGAGGGTTGGCAGTGTGCGTGGTGAAGTTGTCGACGACGGCGAGTTGCCTGGTACCAGCGGCGCTTCCTGGGGAGGCTCCAATCGACGGCGACCTTCTCAGCACCGTCGCGGACTCCGGCTAGCAATTGGCGAACTCCGGTGGAAATTGGAGAGGGGGAAGTGGGCGAGGAGAACGAGGGAGAAGAGGGGAGTGAGCTGGTGTGGTGAGTTGAGCGAGGGGAGCTCGCTATTTATAGCGGCGGAGGGTGACTGTGGGCTGCGGCGAGGTCGACAATGGCGCGAGGGTTACAATGAGCTAGAGGGGTAGGCGCAGGCGTGGCGCTGTTCAGCGTGTCCAGGCGGTCCTCCTGGCGTCAACGGCGCGGCTGGGCGGTGCCTAAATTGGTCGGGCGGTCGAGGTGTGCTGCGCGTCCGTGGCTGGATTTTGTTTCGTCTCCGGCGACGGCGGGCGCGGGTCGGGGAAAAGAAGGTGTCTGCGGTGTTCCTTTTTTCGTGGGGAAGTTCCAAGCGAAAAATGGGGTCCGGGGGAGGTCTGCAGCGTCGGGGCGACGCGTGCCCTGGGAGTGTCCGTGGGCGGCGCCCATGCCAGCATCGGCATGCTCTGGGCGTCGTGGGCGCGATCTGTTCCCGCTGCTGTGGCGTGTTTCTCCGACAAGGGCTAGGCTAGGCTGGTCCAGTAGTGCACTGTGATGTTGGGAGACAAGGTGGCCAGGGTTGGAGTGGAGAGAAGTGAGAGATGGCATGGCATATGTGAGACATGGCCGGCATGGCATGGCATTGCCATGTCTAGCCATCCTCTAGGGTTTCAATGCCGTGGCTTGGTGTGAGAAGGGACCAGGGGACAAGGCTTGAGCAAGTGGTTTCAAAAATTGGGCCAAACACTATTTCAAATAGTGCATTTGGATTTGGTTTGATTTTGCTCACCAAGTGTTTGTAAAAATGGACGCATGAAATGAAGTTTGAAAATTTTGAATGAAATTTGGTGGACTTGCTTCATGTGATCAAAGACACACCATGGTGGTGGTGGTGTTAAAAAATAAATTGATTTGTGAGAATCTAAAAATGGCACTAACTAGAATCTGTTAAAAAGTTCCAACTTTGCTTGCTCATAACTTTTGACCTAGCAAGAATTTGCAGGGGTGTGCTTTACCAAAGTTGTTCACCTTGATGTGGCCTTGGATGAGGTGCAAAGAGTTGGATTTGTTTGGTTTGAAAATCTCCTAATACAGAGGCTCAATGGCAATGGAGTGGGTTTGGACGGATATAGGAAAACCAGATCCATGCCCAAATCCATCATCCTCGCTCTGCCCCGCCCACGAAAGTATCCATGGGCATGGATATCGCCCCAAATCCAAATCCGGTGGATACCCGGATATCCATGGGTATCCATGCCCATAAAATTTGAGTACCATTTTAGCAATATTTCACGTGCATTTCATCAATAATAAGCTAACTTGAATATTTTGGCAGCATTTCGACAATATTTCAGTAGCATGGCAGCCATAATTATGTTGACAGTTCATAGGAATATCAAAGGAACAATATATCAATCACATAGTACTTATAATATGTTAAATCTCACACAATCACACCATACAATAGGTGTCTCATTTCAATCTCACGGAACATATATAGACAGTGCTTTTTATTACAAGATCCCAACACAACATCTAATGCGTTAAAGCTATATAGCTAAAGATAGTAGAAAGGTTGAGTTGAATCTTGGATTATTGTAGCCTCATTCAGTCATTCTTCAGTGACAATGGATTCATTGGAATCCTACAATTGAAAAAGCACCAAAGCTTAGCAAAGTGACACATCAAAAGAATAAATATTTAAAGAAAGTAAATAAGAGATTTTTGGACAGTACCATTTCTTCTTGTTCATCTTCAAGAACATTCTGGACAGCAAGGAGATCACCATGAATCTCACCTAATAACATTTAAAAAATATAAAGAACTTAGATTTCATATCTTATTGTAGTCAGAGAACATAGAGGGAATGTAGAAATGAATTACCTAACATGTTCGCTCGAGACCATGATTGCATACACATAAGAGCTTCTGCTATTTTTGGTGCAAGTCGACTACGATGTGCACTAATTAATCTCCCGCTAGCACTAAAGACACACTCCGATGCTACTGAAGTGACGGGAATAGGTAATATATCATGAGAAATCATTTGCAAAGTAGGGTACTTAATACCTCCAAACTTCCACCAATCAATGATGTCTAGCTCTTGTGTTCGAGGGAGTGGGTCCTCTTCCAAGTACAAGTCCAACTCTGTGCGCACTTGGGAAGCGGAGGCAGCAGGCTTTGAATTCATATATTCATCAAATATCTCATAAACTTCATCCACACCACCACCACCAGTAGAAGTAATTTCAATATTTGGCATCGCAACATCGGAGGGTTGTTGGTATTCATCCAATAAAGATAACATTAGTTGCCTTATCTTTGCAACTTCTTTGACCGCATGCTCATATCCATATAAGTTCTGAAATAAAGCCTGTAACATTATAACATACTAACATAAGAAACTAAGAAGTAAGAACATGCATAAAAAAATATCAACAAATGAAAACTCCGTACCTGCAGTATGTGAAGCTTAAACCGTGGATCAAGGACGGTTGCAACAGCCATGAGACCATGAACATCTGTCTAATACTTCTCAAATTTATCCTTCATTTCATCAGACATAGCTCTTATAAGTTGATTGTCACTAGAATGCCATTTACGTATTGCGAATACCACAGATTTTAGGGAAAAAGATGTTTGCTGTAACATATTGTTACATCAAAGAATACTTTCAGCCTCTCACAAACCTCTGTTGCAAACTCCCAATCTTCATTAGTTGGACAATTAAACTTTTTTCACGTATACTAAGTCTTGTAAAAACATCTCTGTATTGCAATGCACAAGTTAGCATAAGGTAGGTTGAATTCCATCTAGTTTTGCAATCAAGAGATAGCCTAGATGTGTATTCCGTGTTCATCAGACGTGCCATTTTTTCAAATTTCTCATGCCTTTTAGGTGTAGCCGACCAAAATGCAACACTATCACGTACCCTCTCAATCCCAAACTCCATGACATCCAAACCATCTTTTACAATCAGATTTAATATATGTGCGGCACAACGCATATGCAAATATTTAACCTCCAACATAAGAGATTTAGTATCCAACTTATCTGGCAGAATTTGCATGGCTTTATCATTTGATGTGCAATTATCCAACGTCACTGTGGATATCTTCTTCTCAAGGTGTCACTCAACAATACATGCATGTAGAGCTTCGCATATCACTTCAGCGTTATGTGGACATGGGACATACATGAACCTACGACAAAAAAATATACAAATGGATCAGCCATGAATAAATAAATTTCATCAGGAAATGAAAATAACTAAACATTATTTGATTTTACCTCAAAAGAAAGCTCTTTAGATTCCATGAACCATCAATGTAATGCGCAGTAGCCATATACCCTTTCTTTTGATGGTTAGCTGTCCACAAGTCCGTCGTTATGGCAACACGGTTTTGAAAATTTGCAAAGAACTTCACCATGCTATCTCTTTCAACTTGATGCATATTAATAATATCCTGCCTAATAGTATTTCTCGACACCACCTTGAACAATGGTTGCAAACAATTGCAGAACTTACGGAAGCGGGAGTGATCAACAATTGACAAAGGGTACTCATGCACACATATCATCAATGCAAGCTCTTTTCTAGCCACTTCTTGATTGAAATTAGTATTCTCTAAACTTACACTTCCATCAATATCTTTCGACAACTTCAATTTCTGTTGTTTAGGGCCCATTGGTGCATGCCTAGCAGGACATGTGCTGCGGTGGTTCCGTAAGTGCGTTGTACCGGAGTTTGATTCTCCAGCAAAATCATGATGACACCAATTACATATAGCTCTGTTCTTCCCATTAATTAATTGTTTTGTGAAATCTTCCCACACATCAGATGTAAGCTTTCTCTTATTAGACCCCCTACTAACAACAGCTTGGTCTACTGTCGCCTCAACATCAACAATACCTTGTGACGGTTGTGGATTTGCAAGAGGACCATCGGCAGCTGAGTTCTCTACAGCTTGTGAAGCGTTGCTGCCCGGAGTTGTTGTTGAGTCATCCGCTGCAAATGTCCCTGTTACAAATAACATCATGAGGCGACGAAATTAAACAGACAGAAAAATACAACATCATTGCAGAGGGAGGAAGCAGTGTTGTATTCATCCATGAGGGGCTCGATATATAGAGTACAGGCAATGATACACACTAAGCTAGAGTGTTGTATTCAGAAATATGTTAGGTTCATATTCAGCAGGCAATGATACGCACTAAGCAATGATACACACTAAACTAGAGTACAGGCAACTAACATATTTATGCCCGAAGCAGTATTTCTGCCCGAGTACACAATCTCTACCACTGATTACTAAATAACAACTGACCTAGTGTACACACATGAAGTGTGGGACTAACCAAGACACGATCTAATAATCATGAGGCCAATCATCCGTTTCTCACAACATAATTTTGAACAAGGGTACCTTGACGGGTTGCTGATGTTGCAGATCGTGTGGTGGCTGCTGCCGTTCCTCTCGCTCGCCCACGTCCGTTTCTCACGACTGGCGGCATTTGATCAAAATCGTGAGGCTGCCCTATGAGGATTGAGGAATAAATTGAAGGTGGATTAGTAGGTAGAGGGAACAGCAGGAATATGAGATGGATTAGGCAGAGAAGGGGCGGAACAGAAGGACGGGACGAGCAGCGTCTTACCAGCAGCCACCGGAGAAGAAGGGCGGAACGGACGCCAAGGTTGATCGAGGTGGCAGGGACGGAGACGACGGACTGGCGCGGCGCGGCGCTGCACCTTCCCTCGCCGCCTGCTTCCGACGGGGCGACGGGATTTTGCAGGAGATTTCGTGCGGGAGCCCGGAGCCCGGAGCCCGGAGCCATGGTATTTCCTATTTAGCGATAGGGAGGAGATGGCTCGATCAGTCCATTATGGCAAGCAATCGTATAAACGAGGAGGCGGAGCAATCAACGAAAGAGGCACAGTCAATGCGGCCGGCGGTTCCATGATTATTTACAGTATAAAATCATTAAGGCGTAAATTTAGGGTTTTGTGATTTGGGCCTAAAACGGGCAGCTAATCATAGGTAAAATCGCATGTGTCACCTCCGTGCCCGCTCCATGAATTATCGGATATTCGCCCCATGAAATCCGTGGACACAATCAACCCTCCATACCCGTGCCCGGCGGGTCGAATATCCGTGGATACCCGGATCCGTGGATAAAATGGCCATCGTGAGGCTCAAAGTAGGCATCAGGCTAAAAATGGTAGTTTTGACCATTAGTGCATGTGAGCACAATTTGAATTCAAATTCGATTTGATTTGAGTTTCTTTGATTCCAAAAGTGTTTATAAGTGTTTAGTAACATTCTTCAACTAATGGCACAAGACAAATTGGCCTAGATCAAAGTTGTGCAAAATGGCCATAAGCACATGTATGGGATGAATTGCATTTTTCTTATTTTCTTCTTTTCTTTTTCTTTGCTCCACTTAGGCATGGTCTAGGGTTTATTTAGTGTTAGATTGAGTTTGGTAAAGGTTTCAAACCATTTGGTTAAGGTATGAGGGCATAGGTCAAAATTTGTCATTATGGCTATGTGCCACATATGCCCCTATGCATATTTTTGTTTTATTTTTGTTTCACCTTAGATTTAGTTGGTAGGTGATGGGTTGGTTTGTTGATGTTTTTCAAGCCATCTAATCAAGATAGATCATGGCATAATGGATTATTTGCAAAGATAGCTAATTGCTCTCATATGCTTTTTCTCTTATTTTGTTTTCTTTTTAATGGTTTCTCTTTGATGTTAAAAAGGGTAGGGTTTAGGGTTTAAGATCATTTCCAAAATACTTTAACAAACAAGCATGGCAAGAATCCTCACACACATGCATGAGCACTATGCTCCTAACTTAGTTTAATAAAAGTTTTTGTTGGTTCCGAAATTTGGAAGCTAGGGAAATTCATTTTCTCTTTGTTTTAAAATTTGGGATGTTACAAACCCTTCCCCCTTAAACAAATCTCGTCCCGAGATTTTAAGAAAAGTTAAGTTCCTAAGAGAGATTGGGCAATGGGATTAACAAGAAAACATACTTGGCATGGCCTGAGGGGCTTCCTGGGCTTCTGTTTCATTCATGTGGTAGAGACGGCCGTTGCGGTTGTCCGGGTTCCTTCTTGCTGCAAAGCTGCGCTGTTGCTGGGCAGGTGCAGCGGGGTTGGGCGCAGTCTTGGCTAACCTCTTGGGGCACTCATTGGAGTAGTGTCCCACAATTCCACACTCATAACAAGTGATGGTGGACTTGTTGGAGATATGCCCAAGAGGCAATAATAAAATGGTTATTATAATATATCTTTGTGTTTATGATAATGTTTACATACCATGCTATAATTGTATTAACCGAAACATTGATACATGTGTGTTATGTGAACAACAAGGAGTCCCTAGTAAGCCTCTTGTATAACTAGCTTGTTGATTAATAGATGATCATGGTTTCGTGATCATGAACATTGGATGTTATTAATAACAAGGTTATGTCATTATGTGAATGATGTAATGGACACACCTAATTAAGCGTAGCATAAGATCACGTCATTAAGTTATTTGCTATAAGCTTTTCGATACATAGTTACCTAGTCCTTTCGACCATGAGATCATGTAAATCACTTATACCGGAAAGGTACTTTGATTACATCAAACGCCACTGCGTAAATGGGTGGTTATAAAGGTGGGATTAAGTATCCGGAAAATATGAGTTGAGGCATATGGATCAATAGTGGGATTTTCCATCCCAATGACGGATAGATATACTCTGGGCCCTCTCGGTGGAATGTCGTCTAAATAGCTTGCAAGCATATGAATGGTTCATAAGAGACAACATACCATGGTACGAGTAAAGAGTACTTGTCAGGAGATGAGGTTGAACAAGGTATAGAGATACCGATGATCAAACCTCGGACAAGTAAAATATCGCGTGACAAAGGGAATTGGTATCGTATGTGAATGGTTCATTCGATCACTAAGTCATCGTTGAATATGTGGGAGCCATTATGGATCTCCAGATCCCGCTATTGGTTATTGGTCGGAGAGAGGTCTCAACCATGTCCACATAGTTCGTGAACCGTAGGGTGACACACTTAAGGTTTGATGTCGTATTAGTAGATATTGAATATGGAATGGAGTTCGAAGTTTTGTTTGGAGTCTCGGATGGGATCCCAGACATCACGAGGAGTTCCGGAATGGTCCGGAGAATAAGATTCATATATAGGAAGTCATATTCCAAGTTTGGAAATGATCTGGTGCATTTATGGCAGGTTCTAGAAGGTTCTAGAAAAGTCCGGAAGAAATCACCATGGAAAGTGGAGTCCCGGAAGGACTCCACCTTGCATGGCCAGCCAACCCTAAAGGGGAGGAGTCCAAGGTGGACTCCCCAAGGGTGGCCGGCCAAACCCCCCAAGGAAGGGGTGGGAGTCCCACCTTGAGTGGGATTCCCCCCTTGGGTAGGTTTTGTCCCTATGGAAGGTTTTGGTTTCGGGTCTTATTCGAAGACTTGGATACCAACACTTGGGGATTTCCACCTATATAATGAGGAGGAGAGGGAGGGGGCTGACCACTCTTGGCCGCACCACCTAGGGCTGCCCATGGCCGGCGCCCTAGCCACCCCCTCTCTCCAAACCCTAGCCTCTCCTCCTCCACCACTTCTCCCGCATACGCTTAGGCGAAGCCCTGCTGGAGTTCACCACCACCACCGCCACCATGCCGTCATGCTGTCGGGATTCCGAGGAGGATCTACTACTTCCGCTTCCCGCTGGAACGGGGAGAAGGACGTCGTCTTCACCAACACCGAACGTGTGACCGAGTACGGAGGTGCTGCCCGATTGTGGCACCGTCAAGATCTTCTACGCGCTTTTGAAAGCGGCAAGTGATCGTCTACCGCAGCAACGAGAGCCTCCTCTTGTAGGCTTTGGAAATCTTCAAGGGTTAGTCTCGTTCATCCCCTCGTTGCTCCCATCTTCTAGATTGCATCTTGGCTTGGATTGCGTTCTCGCGGTAGGAATTTTTTGTTTTCTATGCTACGAATCCCTACGGTGGTATCGAGCCGTGTCTATGCATAGATGGTTGCACGAGTAGAACACAATTGTTTTGTGGGCGTTGATGCTTTGTTGTCTTTAGTTCGAGTACTTTGCATCTTTGTGGCATGGTGGGATGAAGCGGCTCGGGCTAACTTTACATGACCGCGTTCATGAGATTTGCTCCACGCTCGACATGCAACTTGTATTGCATAAGTGGCTTTGCGGGTGTCTGTCTCTCCCACCATAGTGAAGATTCAATTTACTCTTTCTATTGACAACACTAGTATCACCGTTGTGGTTCATGTTCGTAGGTAGATTGGATCTTACTCGAAAACCCTAAACCACGTAAAATATGCAAACCAAATTAGAGACGTCTAACTTGTTTTTGCGGGGTTTGGTGATGTGATATGGCCATGATGTGATGATGAATATGTATGAGATGATCATTATTGTATTGTGGCAACCGGCAGGAGCCTTATGGTTGTCTTTAAATTTCATGTTGAGTAGTATTTCAAAGTAGTTGTAATAGTTGCTACATGAGGTGAACAACCATGAAGACGGCGCCATGGACCTTGACGCTACGCCGACGATGATAGAGATCATGCCCGTTGATGATGGAGATCATGTCCGTGCTTTGGAGATGAAGATCGAAGGCGCAAAGACTAAAGGGCCATATGATATCACATATGAATTGCATGTGATGTTAATCCTTTATGCATCTTATTTTTCTTAGAACGCGACGGTAGCATTATAAGATGATCCCTCACATTAATATCAAGATAATAAAGTGTTCTCCCCTCGTATGCACCGTTGCACAGTTCGTCGTTTCGAAGCATCTCGTGATGATCGGATGTGATAGACTCAACGTTCATATACAACGGGTGTAAGCCATGTTGCACACGCGGAATACTTGGGTTTGCTTGATGAGCCTAGCATGTACAGACATGGCCTCGGGACAACGGAAACCGAAAGGTTGAACACGAGTCATATGGATGATATGATCAACATGTTGTTGTTCACCATTGAAGCTACATCATCTCACGTGATTATCGGTTTTGGTGTAGTGGATATGGATCGTGTACCACTTAACAACTATGAGGGATGTTGTATTAAGTGGGAGTTTATTAGTAATTAGATTAAAACATGAACTAATTATCATAAACATAGTTTGAGTAGTATTTTGAATTAATTTTGTAGTATTGGCATCCGTTTTCTACCATGCGCTAGTCTTGTAATTGAGATAGAAATACAGTTAAAGTCTGACAAGAAACTTTACGGACTGGTACCGTATTGTTAAAGAATCAAGAAATGATTAAGTCTTATTGCAAACTTTTAGTAAACCTCACATTGTTGATTCAAGAGTTGTGGTTTCAATTAGTACCTAAAGTTATCTTGTCTCCGTGAAACTTGAAGTTCAAATTTGTTTGAAAAGTAAGGAGCTGAAAATTTAGTTTTCGGAAATAATCAAGGTATGAGATATATGTGATATCTAAGACCTTATTGCAAGATGATAGAATATAATTTGGTGAGACTACATAAACTCATAAGTTTTATGGAAATGTACGAAGGTTGAAGATGCGAGGCGTCCCAATCCTCCAACTATTGGGGCACTAACGATATTCGCATATCCATGAAGTGATTGTCCTTAGTATACATCGTTGCTAAGACCCGTTGTTTCGAAGCATCACGTGATGATCGGGTGTTATAGATTCTACGTGTGCTTACAACGGGTGCAAGCCAGATTTGCACATGCGAACTAAGGTTAAACTTTATGAGCCTAGCATGTACAGACATGGTCTCAGAAAGTCATCATGAATTGATGGATAAAATTATGAGTGAAATTGTTCATCATATTACAAAGTTACTAATAGTGAAATCTAGAACACTTGCCATATGATGATCAACTTCATAGTAAGAACCTCAAGGTTATTGGTATTTGACCAACAAAGTTTAGAAGTTATTAAAGATGAAGTGTTTTTCTGAATAATGAGGAAAGCTAAAAGAGAAACTACAAAATATTATTGGCAGAAAGAAAGAAAAGACTAGAAAGTCTAGCTCAGGTGTATATAAATGATATACATGTTATGGTTGTATTCCTAGTTAGGTCACACAATGAAATTCTTGGGTATTAGTACCATATTGGTTGGTATGAAGTGTCATACAAAACAACGCAATACAAGAATACAATGGCCTAAGTGACTGATAAGTAATATGGTAATAATGCACGTCTGGAACATAATAAAGTGTTGTTATGTTTATCGTTGGCATTCTACCTAGCCCTTAGAATTTATAATAAAGAACTTAATAATTGTTATTTTGCTCTGGTCAAATGAAAACAATGAGTTGTTCAAATTATGACATTACTCCATGTACGATGGATAAGTTATTCTAAATCTTAATGGTGAAACACACATACATAAACACTGACGCTAAAATGCCATAAGGCAAATGATTTGAATTCCACTTATTTGTGGAACCGCCATTTAGGTCATGTTAGAGAGGAACGCATGAAGAAACTCCATGCAAATGGATTATTGGAGTCATTTGATTTTTTGAATCATTTGGCACTTGCAAATCTCTTCTAAAAGGAATGACTGAAATACCGTTCATAGGCCAAGATTTGAACGGGCAACTAACTTAGTGGAAACATACATGATGATGTATATGGTTCACTGGGGATAGTAGTGTGCGGGAGATTCTTCTACTTCATGAAAACTTCCAACAATGAATTGAGTATATATATGTGGATATATTCGATAAGGAAGAAGTTTGAAACATTTGAATGAATTCAAATAAAATTCAGCATGAAGTGGAAATCATCGTAATAGAAAAATCAAATATCTATGATTGGATCATGGTGGAAATATTTGAATTACGAGTTTTAGCGAACATCTAAGAGAGTTATGAAGTTGTTCTACAACTCACGTTTCTTGGAGTATCATAGTGATGATGGATTATCCGAGAGATGTATCCAAACCATGTTGGGTTAATGATGAGATAAAAATAAAATGATGCCATTATATTTTTTGTGGATTATGCTCTAGTGACTACCGCTTTTTACACTAAATAGAGCATCATCATGATCCGTTGAAATGATACCATACGAGTTATAGCATGGGTATAAATCCTAATAGTCCTTTCTTTAAATTTTGGTCTAAGAATTTACAACCAAAATCGGATAAATGTCTTTGCTGGTTATCCCAAAGAATTGATTGGGAATTCTTTCCACTATGAAGTAAAAGACAAAAGTGTTTGTTAATGTTACTTGCTTATTTCCAAGAAATTGTTTTCTAGCGAAGTATTTGAGTGGGATGACAATAGAACTTGATAAGGTTTATGAACCTGAGCATAATGATCAGAGTAGCGCAGCATCGGAAATTTGTTCCGGAAGTGGCCACGACAATCATGGCTTCCATGACTACAAAGTGTTTTAGCCATGGAGATCGAAGTACTTATTGAACCTTGTAGGTATGGTTTACTTTGTGATCAAATAAATGATTTGTGGACAAAGGATTGATTTTGAACAATGATAAACCAACTAAAAACAAAGAAGTTATGATGGGCCCTGACTCCGTTAAAATGGCCATGCGCCATGAAATCCAAGATAGATGAATACTTTTTGAAAGTAAATGGATCTATAAAATTGATGGACTTGGATAGAATATCCTAGAAGAAGCTCAACTTGTCGAAAAGTTGTTTACGACAAAGTTCAAAGAGTTGACTACGATAAGATTAGATCTTCCGTAGCAATGCTTATAGTCTATGTGGATTATTCTATTAATCGCTACATATTTCTTTTATGAGATATGCTAGTAGGATGGCAAAATACATTACTTAACAGAAGTGTGTAGTAAATGTGTATACAAGATACAACCAAGAGTTTTGCTAGTCCGTGGAATACTAGATAGGTATACGAACTTCAATTGGGTGAAGTAAGTATCACGGAGTTGGAATCTTCACCGGATGAAATAGTCAAAGAGTCTTTGATTTCATCAGAGATGATGAAGAGGCTTGCAGTTGCAAGAAATGAAGTGCGAGCGCTGAGACATATTTATAATACTTATGTAGATGACATATAGTTGGTTATAAATGATTTAATTATATACTTGACTAAAAAGGTTTCATTGAGAATTAACTTAATGAAAGGATAAGTACTGAAACATATTTAGTGTTAAGATCTATGAAGATAGATTGAAACACATAATAAGTTTAAATCAAAGTACATAGAATGGATATTGAAGTAGTTCAATATAGAAATATTAAGAAGGTGTTCTTTTCATGCGAAGGTTTAACAAAACTTGAGTGTAATTGACACTCTATGAGTAAAAACACATAAGTGATTTTAGATCACGAATAATATGTACAAAATCAGATGTCCTATGCTCTAAAAAGTTAGGAGCATATACCAGAATGATTCATGTGATGATCATTGGACAAACAGTAAGAATATCCCTGTGTGCTTTAGAAGAACCAAGGATACATATATATTTTTATATGGGGTAATGACAAACAAATCGCTGTAAGGTGTTGCACCGATATTTGTTTTGTCACATATAAAAATAAAATTTCAATCTCAAATTAGACTAAGTGTTGTTTAAAAGGTAGCACAATGATCTAGAAGTTGTCTATGCTAGATTTAGAAGAGTTCTAAATATTGTGACGGGTTCTACAAACGAAGGCAGAGTATGTCATTGTTTTGACAATGACTGAGGATGTTAAGTCAAGAGGTTCTTTGAGAACTTGGTGTAGTTCCGATAGTGTCAGAACTTTGAAGCTATATTGTGTATGACAATATTAGTGACATATTTCAGACCGTGGAATTAAGGTTCCACCAGAAGACCAAACATATTTAATGCCGACTTATTTAGAAAATGATTGATGCGTTGAGACGCAAATGAATTGCAAAATACTTACGTTTCTGAGCATGTCAGATCCGTTGACTAAAACTTCTCCCGTAAGCAAAACATGATAAAGCACCGGAAGACCAAGGTGTTATATCTTTACATATGTAAACTAGATTATTGACTCTAGTGCAAGTGGGAGACTGTTGGAGATATGCCCAAGAGGTAATAATAAAATGGTTATTATAATATATCTTTGTGTTTATGATAATGTTTACATACCATGCTATAATTGTATTAACCGAAACATTGATACATGTGTGTTATGTGAACAACAAGGAGTCCCTAGTAAGCCTCTTATATAACTAGCTTGTTGATTAATAGATGATCATGGTTTCGTGATCATGAACATTGGATGTTATTAATAACAAGGTTATGTCATTATGTGAATGATGTAATGGACACACCCAATTAAGCGTAGCATAAGATCACGTCATTAAGTTATTTGCTATAAGCTTTTCGATACATAGTTACCTAGTCCTTTCGACCATGAGATCATGTAAATCACTTATACCGGAAAGGTACTTTGATTACATCAAACGCCACCTGCGTAAATGGGTGGTTATAAAGGTGGGATTAAGTATCCGGAAAGTATGAGTTGAGGCATATGGATCAACAGTGGGATTTGTCCATCCCAATGACGGATAGATATACTCTGGGCCCTCTCGGTGGAATGTCGTCTAAATAGCTTGCAAGCATATGAATGGTTCATAAGAGACAACATACCACGGTACGAGTAAAGAGTACTTGTCAGGAGACGAGGTTGAACAAGGTATAGAGATACCGATGATCAAACCTCGGACAAGTAAAATATCGCGTGACAAAGGGAATTGGTATCGTATGTGAATGGTTCATTCGATCACTAAGTCATCGTTGAATATGTGGGAGCCATTATGGATCTCCAGATCCCGCTATTGGTTATTGGTCGGAGAGAGGTCTCAACCATGTCCACATAGTTCGCGAACCGTAGGGTGACACACTTAAGGTTTGATGTCGTATTAGTAGATATTGAATATGGAATGGAGTTCTAAGTTTTGTTTGGAGTCTCGGATGGGATCCCAGACATCACGAGGAGTTCCGGAATTGTCCGGAGAATAAGATTCATATATAGGAAGTCATATTCCAAGTTTGGAAATGATCTAGTGCATTTATGGCAGGTTCTAGAAGGTTCTAGAAAAGTCCGGAAGAAATCACCATGGAAAGTGGAGTCCCGGATGGACTCCACCTTGCATGGACAGCCAACCCTAAAGGGGAGGAGTCCAAGGTGGACTCCCCAAGGGTGGCCGGCCAAACCCCCCAAGGAAGGGGTGGGAGTCCCACCTTGAGTGGGATTCCCCCCTTGGGTAGGTTTTGTCCCTATGGAAGGTTTTGGTTTCGGGTCTTATTCGAAGACTTGGATACCAACACTTGGGGATTTCCACCTATATAATGAGGAGGAGAGGGAGGGGGCTGACCACTCTTGGCCGCACCACCTAGGGCTGCCCATGGCCGGCGCCCTAGCCACCCCCTCTCTCCAAACCCTAGCCTCTCCTCCTCCACCACTTCTCCCGCATACGCTTAGGCGAAGCCCTGCCGGAGTTCTCCACCACCACCGCCACCACGCCGTCATGCTGTCGGGATTCCGAGGACGATCTACTACTTCCGCTGTCCGCTGGAACGGGGAGAAGGACGTCGTCTTCATCAACACCAAACGTGTGACCAAGTACGGAGGTGCTGCCCGATTGTGGCACCGTCAAGATCTTCTACGCGCTTTTGAAAGCGGCAAGTGATCGTCTACCGCAGCAACGAGAGCCTCCTCTTGTAGGCTTTGGAAATCTTCAAGGGTTAGTCTCGTTCATCCCCTCGTTGCTCCCATCTTCTAGATTGCATCTTGGCTTGGATTGCGTTCTCGCGGTAGGAAATTTTTTGTTTTCTATGCTACGAATCCCTACAGGACTTGTCTTTGGGGGTGACGGGGATGACATTGCTTCTAGTCCTCGGGCCAGTGTTGGTGTTGTTGTTGTTCCCATTGTTGTTGTTGCTGTTGTGGTTGTTGTTGTTGTTGTTGTTGCCTCCGGACTTAGGGGTCCTCCCTGGTTGTTGGTGTAGTTTGAACGGTAAGTCTGAGCAGGTGGCCTGTTGGGACAAATCCCCCAGATGAATTGTTGCGGTACTTCTATGTATGGTGGGGTCCATTCGGGTTCATCATCCTGCGCTTGCGGTTCTCGTTCCATCTGGATGGCTGAGTCCACCAGAGCTTCCAAGTCAGCGAACGGAATGTTCACTAACACAGTTTGCATTTCATCATGCAGTCCATTCAGAAATCGCTCTTTCCTCTTCTCGTTGGTGTCGGTCTCATCTAGGGCGTACTGTGACAGAGTGAGGAATCTGTGGCGGTATTCCACCACGGACATCCTTCTTTGCTTGAGTTCTCGGAACTCGTCTCTCATCTTCTTAATCAGTCATTGGGGCACATGGTATTTGCTATACTTGAGCTTGAAGTCCTCCCAGGTCATCATATATCCCGCATTCATTGCACGGGCACTTGTCCACCAGGCTCTTGCAGGTCCTGACAGGTAGTGGGTGGCGAACAGTATTTTCTCTGCGGCTTGAACTCCCGCAACTTCCAGGTTGTTCTCCATTGTCATTTGCGTCAAGTGGCTCTTTGGTCTTGTTGAACATGGGTGGGTTGGTGTTCTGAAAGTTCTTGAGCTTTAACCCAGGGTGGTCGTGGTTTCCATGGCCTTGATTGTTCTGCGCTATCTGCTGCAGTGCGGCAATATTGGCTTGTTGTTCGGCTCTTTCTACTTCTCGGTCTGCCATCATCATCTACAGCATCTGCATCATTGCATCATTCAAGTAGTTTGATCAACTTCATGACTATGCAGAATCAGATGTAAATGAACTTTTTGCAGAACAAATTCAAGTAGTGCACACTAGTAGAAAGTGAAACCAAGTTGAACTGAACAAGAAATTGGAGCAAACTAAACTGAATCTGTACCTTCTTATTCTTCAGATCACAGACACAGGAGCAGCAGCAGCAAAGAGAATCAGTGGAGCAGAGGACGACCAGGGTGGCGGCACCACCAGTTTTTGGTCACCGGAGAGCTTGGGAGCGGCGCTGCTAGCCAGCCAGCCAAAGCGAGGCGCGCACGCGGAGCAGCGAGCAGCCGGCGGCGAGCGAGGCGAGTTCCGACGCGTGCGGAGCAGAGCAGGACGAGCAGCGCGTGCGGAGCAGAGATGGGCACACTCAGAGCGGAGGAGGACGAGCAGCGCGTGCAGAGCAGAGAACAACCGGCGGCGAGCTCGGGCGTGGAGCAGAGAGAAGCTGCCCGGCGAGGTCTGTGGTCGAGGTCGATCACGACAGGGGGGACGGCGATCCCAAATGTTTGCTGACCTCGCCCCCGTCGTGTTTGCTGATCGATCCCTCGACGGGGATGACGGCGACCTGATTCCTTGACGACGGAAGGCTGACAGCGAGGATGGAGACGGCAAGGCCGGAGTTTCAGATTCGGGTTTATGAAATGACTAGTATTTCTTGCACATTGTACACGATATTTATCATTTACATGGTTGCTTAAATAAGAATAATCTTGCCTGACTTTTGTTTTAGGCATTCCCAATCAACGTAAGATGACCTATCCTTTGTTACATCACAGACACGTCGATCGGTTTGCTAGCTCCAGACGGAACTGTCCATGGGATGATGTTTCTTCTGTCCCCTATATTGGCGCATAGGCCGACCGCCCGACCGAGCATCTTATGTCGTATGTAGAGTTTACATCTTGCAAACGCATGGACGGTTTGCATGGAAAGCGGAGCCGGTTGCGACCCAACTTGGGTGAGTGAAGAATAGTTTTTTTTTTTTTTTTGCGATCAAGGTGAAGAATATTGTCAAATAGTGCGTCTCCAAATGTAGATTGTCATACATAGTAGACTTGCATATTCCAAGGATTGTCAAACCAAAAGAAAAGAAAAAAATCACATCACATCACAGGGTAGATTGCCTGAATCGTCAAACCACACACGGGCGGCACACCTCTCCTGAGAAACATGTAGCCGCCCTCTCCCCAACCACCTCCCCACGAATTCCTGATCATCCAGTATAGCCCGTGCACCTCGTCGTCCCCGTAGCCAACCACCACCACCGCGTGGCTTACATTAGTGCCACATGGTCTATCGTAGATGCCACCACGGTAGTGCTTGAACTCATCTGTCCTCGCATTGATCGCTACGATCACCGGTTGAGATGCTACAGCTAGCATAAGAGCCTGCTCGCTGTAGCTCTCAACCCAGCGGTAACCTGTGATCGTGACGGCGTGGTGCTGCAGCTTGTCAGAATCGCAAGCACCTGCTTTTACAAATGCAACAAGCGTATATATTACTACTAGTACTACAACTATTATTAGCAATGAATCTAATTAGTTATGGCATAGTTTTTCTTAAGTATAATTTGGGTCAAGATGTGGATGAGGAACAACATAGTTTGGTTCTATCTAGAGCAACCAACTTATGTGAAGATTTGGATGATGAAGAGGATGAATTTTTAGGCGATACTCTTGGTCCATTAAGTAAGAATTTGGTTGTCCCGAGAGCCAGAAATAAGAAGAAAGAGTTGGAGGTTAGGGTGCCGGTCAGAAGAAGTGCACGTATCATTAAAATTCAAAAAAGAAAAAGATGAAAGGCTTTATTTGGAATAGTGATGGGTTAGGAGATTCAGCTAAACATCTTACTATTAATGAATCGGTCAGGGAACACTCTCTGGATTTTGTTGTTATTTCCGAAACTGGTCGGAGTAACTTCTCAGCTCCTTTTCTTCGACATTTGTCTGCTGGGTTTGATTTTAGTTGGTTTGCTTTACCTCCCCAAGGGCGCTCTGGTGGTATTCTTGCGGGGTTTAGGAATACACATATTACTGTGAGAAATGTGGTCTCTGGTGATTTTTGTGTTAAGTTTTATCTCAAAAATAATTCGGATGCGTTTGAATGGGCTTTTGTTGCTGTTTATGGGACAGCACAAGATGCAAATAAGCCAGCCTATCTAGCAGAGTTGGTTAGAATTTGTGATAATGAAACACTGCCTTTGATGGTCGGAGGGGATTTCAACATAATTAGACGGTAAGAGGAGAAGAACAATGATAACTTTTGTGCTCGATGGCCTATGATTTTTAATGCAATAATTAAAAATCTTGATTTGAGAGAGATAGCTCTTTCAGGAAGACAGTTTACCTGGGCCAGCAGACCAGATACGCCTATATATGAGAAGTTAGATCGGATTTTAGCCTCTGTTCAATGGGAACAGAAGTTTCCTTTAGTAACTGTATGAGCCCTGACTCGTACAGGATCGGATCATACTCCTCTTTTGGTTGATATGGGTAGTCCAGCTCATGTAGGGAAGAACAATCACTTCTCTTTTGAGTTATCATGGTTAAAGAAGGATGGTTTTTATGATTTAGTTAAGGACATGTGGCTTACATGTGGTACTGCTTCATCTCCTATAGAGACATGGCAACTTAAAGTGCGTCAGTTAAGACAATTTCTCCGGGGATGGGCGAGAAATTTAGCTGGGGTGTATAAAAACGAAAGAGAAAGACTTGAAAGGGTCATTGATGAACTAGACATCAAGGCTGAAACCAGACCACTTAGTGTGGCTGAGAGGGCAACTAAAAAGGAGGCGGATGATTCTCTCGCAAGGCTTAGGCGTGAGGAAGAATCCAAATGGGCCCAAAGAGCAAAGGTGAGGCATGTGCGAGAAGGCGGAAATAATACTAAGTATTTCCACTTAATTGCTAATGGAAAACACAGAAAGAAAAAAAAATTCCAACTAGAACAGGATGAGGGCACAATAGTTGGTGAGGCTAACTTGAGAGTTTTTATTTTTGAGTATTATAAAAAACTTTTTGGGGCGCCGATTCCGAATTATTTCTCTATGTTGGAAGAGAATAATGAGGACATTCCTCAAGTATCTAGTGATGAGATTGCGGTTCTAACGGCGGTATTTACGGAGGATGAGGTGAAGGAAGCGGTAATGCAAATGGAGAGAAATAAAGCTCCCGGGTCGGACGGTTTGCCGGTGGAGTTTTACCAGATTTTTCGGGATGTGATAAAGGAGGATCTGATGGCCATGTTTGTGCAATTGCGGACTGGCGATTTGCCTCTATTTAAATTGAATTTTGGTGTGATCACATTAATCCCTAAAAAAGAAGATGCTAGTAGAATAGAGCAATATAGGCCTATATGTTTGTTGAATGTTAGTTTCAAGATTTTTACCAAGGTTGGCACAAATAGAGTGACTGCTTTGGCATATAAGGTAATTAGACCAACACAATCTGCATTTATTCGAGGAAGAAATATTTTAGAGGGAGTTGTTGTGCTTCACGAAACCATCCATGAACTTCATAGGAAAAAAATGGATGGTATAATTTTTAAGATAGATTTTGAGAAGGCTTATGATAAGGTGAATTGGGCATTTTTACAGCAAGCTATGCGTATGAAAGGTTTTCCACCTATGTGGTGTGATTGGGTGGCGAGGTTTGTCCAAGGGGCAAGTGTCGGTATAAGAGTGAATGATGACATAGGTCATTATTTCCAAATTATGAAAGGTCTCCGACAGAGTGATCCCCTCTCGCCCATGCTTTTTAATATTGTTGCGGACATGTTGGCTATTCTCATCGCAAGGGCAAAAGAGAATGGACAAATCGGGGGATTGATAGACCACCTTGTAGAAGGTGGGGTATCAATCCTACAATATGCCGATGACATGATCCTTTTTATGGAGCATGATGTAGAGAAAGCTGTTAATATGAAGCTTATTCTATGCTTGTTTGAGCAACTGTCGGGTCTGAAAATCAACTTTCATAAGAGTGAATTTTTTTGTTTTGGTAAAGCTAAGGACATGCAGCAAGACTATCAACAAATATTTGGGTGTGAGGTTGGTTCGCTACCTTTTAAATATCTGGGAATTCCTATTCACTATAGAAAACTTTTAAACAAAGAATGGAAACCTGTGGAGGATCGGTTTGAGAAAAAATTAGGATGTTGGTTGGGAAAGATACTATCTTATGGAGATCGTCTTGTTTTAATTAATTCCATCCTGTCAAGTTTACCTATGTTTCTACTATCCTTTTTTCCAATACCCATAGGGGTACGGAAAAGATTAGATTTCTATAGGTCGCGTTTCTTTTGGCAAAGCGATCAGTTAAAAAAGAAATATAGATTGACAAAATGGAACATTCTCTGTAGATCGAAGGATCAAGGGGGCTTAGGGATTGAGGTTTTAGGTATTAAAAATAAGTGCTTGTTAAGCAAATGGCTTTTCAAGTTACTTAATGAACAAGGTATGTGGCAGGAGTTGTTGCACAACAAATATCTTAGGTCACATACCCTGTCCCAGGTTCAAGCTAAACCCACGGATTCACCCTTCTGGAAGGGTATTCTAAGTGTGAAAGATGAGTTCTTTCAACGGGGATCTTTTAGTGTTGGCAATGGAC
>NC_061510.1:70777046-70809989 GCF_022539505.1 Lolium rigidum | reverse complement strand
CTCACTTCATCCATAGCAATACCAATAGCGCTTCACTCCCCGGCAACGGCGCCAGAAAATAGTCTTGATGACCCACAAGTATAGGGGGTGTATCGCAGTATCTTCGATAAGTAAGAATGTCGATCCCAACGAGGAGCACAAGGTGTTGACAAGCAGTTTCGATGAAGGATTCACTGTAAATGCTCACAGACAAGTATTCAGGGGGTTTTGATGTAACAAGTGAATAAAGTACGAGTAAGTAAAGTGCGAGAGTAATAATTGCAGCGAGTGGCCCAACCCTTTTTAGCACAAAGGACAAGCCGGTTTGTTTACTTATATTAACCAAACGTTCTCGAGGACACACGGGATTTTAGTCTAGTGCTTTCGCTACATACGGCTAATTAATCTTCATTGTTTTGATAAGTGTTGTGTGGGTGAACCTATGCTAATGTACCGCCCTTCCTAGGACTAATACATACTTGTGATTATACCCCTTGCAAGCATCCGCAACTACAAGAAAGTAATTAAGATAAATCTAACCACAGCCTTAAACTCTGAGATCGTGCGATCCCTCCTGCATCGATATACCAACGGGGGCTCAGGTTTCTGTCACTTCGGCAACCCCGCAATTGGCAAATGAGTACAAGATGCATTCCCCTAGGCCCATAAAGGTGAAGTGTCGTGTAGTCGACGTTCACACAACACCACTAGAAGAATAACACCACAACTTAAATATCATAACATTGAATATTACTCAACCATACTTCACTACTAACATTTAGACTTCACCCATGTCCTCAAGAACTAAACGAACTACTCATGAGACATCATATGGAACATGATCAGAGGTGATATGATAATGAATAACAATCTGAACATAAACCTTGGTTCAACGGTTTCACTCAATAGCATCAATAACAAGTAGAAATCAACTCCGGGAGAGTTTCCCCTATCAAACAATCAAGATCAAACCCAAATTGCTACGGCGGTGACGAGGTGCAGCGGTGGAGACGGCGGTGATGATGATGAAGATGATGGTGATGGTGATGGAGATGATGTCCAGCTCGATGACGGTGACGATGGCGTCGATTTCCCCCTCCGGGAGGGAATTTCCCGGGCGGATTCCTGCCCGCGGGAGAGCTCTTTTCTCTCTGGTGTTCTCCGCCCCGCAGAGGCGGCTGTGGCTCTGTTCGACGTACCCCTCTGGCTTAGGTTTTCGGGACGAAGGCATACGCGAAGAAAAGGAGGCGAGAGGGGCTGTGGGGCCCCCTCCTCACAGGGCGGCGCGGCCAGGGCAGGGCCCGCGCCGGCCTGTGGGGGGGCCCATGGCGGCCCTCCTCAGCTCCCCTTCGGCTCCCTTCGTCATCCGGAAAAATAGGAATTTTCGTATAATTTCCTTCAACTCGTTGATCTTCCGAAATATTGTATTCGACGGTGCTTTTCCAGCAGGAATCCGGCTCCGGTGCACGATCCTCCAATAATCATGAAACATGCAAAATAGATGAAATAACATAAGTATCATCTCCAAATATGAAATATATCAATGAATAACAGCAAATTATGATATAAAATAGTGGTGCAAATTGGACGTATCAAGTAGCAAGAGCAACGTCAACCGACGTACGTGACAAGGCCGATCCCTGCGATCGGCCCCAAAAAATAAAAAGCAATGATCTCACCTCAACCATGTCACGTAGTTGTAGCAGGGAGACTCCCTCCTGTAGTGGAGCACAGATAAGGTGTAATCCATCATTGAGCAATACAATCAACACGGAGGCCGATTCCAGCAATCGGCCAAAATTATCCTCGCCATACGTTTTACCTGTTTTCATCATCGATCTAGCAGGCGACGGAAAGCTAGGGTATGGGTTTACATCGGCTGATGAACTAGAAGAGATTGACATTGGTCCTCGGGATAAGCCACGACCAACATTTATCAGCAAAAAGTTGGATCCGCATCTGAGGGGCCTGATGATAGCTTTGTTGAAAGAATACCCAGATTGTTTTGCCTGGGATTACACAGAAATGCCCGGGTTAGACTGGAGCATCATTGAGCATCGACTCCCTCTTAAGAAAGGATTTCGGCCGTTCCAGGAGCGAGCACGACAGATGAAGGCCGAAATTTTAGAAGAAGTCAAGAAAGAGATCGAAAAGATGTTGAGCGCCGGGTTCATCAGGCCATGCAGGTATGCTGAGTGGATATCTAATATCGTACCTGTAGAGAAAAAGGACGGCCGATGGCACGTCGCCATAGATTTTCTGGATCTCAACAGAGCCACTCCAAAGGATGAGTACCCAATGCCGGTAGCCGAGGCATTGATCAATGCAGCCGCTGGTCATAAGGTTTTAAGTTTCATGGATGGCAATGCCGGTTACAACCAAATTTTTATGGCTCCAGAAGATATACACAAGACTGCATTCAGAGTACCAGGTGCGGTGGGCTTGTTTGAATATGTAGTCATGACATTTGGACTGAAAAATGCTGGTGCAACATACCAAAGAGCCATGAATTACATCTTTCATGATCTGATCGGCAAGTTGGTGGAGATTTACATTGATGACGTGGTGGTCAAGTCTGTCTCAGTCGAAGGACACTTGGAGGATTTGCGACGCATCCTGGACCGAACTAGAAAATTCGGGCTGAGAATGAATCCAAAGAAGTGTGCTTTTGGTGTGACGGCCGGTCAATTCTTGGGCTTCTTGGTTCATGAATGCGGAATTGAGATCGGCCTGAAAAGTTGTAGCGACCTCACCTTTTAAGGTGCCGATCTCTGTGCGTATCTGTGCTAGTCCCTGGATCAATCGCTAGCACACACAGTACAAGATGTAATACCAAGAAACAAAGGTCTTTATTACATCGTATGATCCAGAATTTACATAAAGGATTACAAATTGCATAGCACAAGGCTAGCATATCATCAGAGTTTTACAACGAATAAACATAAATAGCATGGAGTCCTTCGTCTTCATGTGCCACAGGCGAGCATGTTGAGGATAGACTCGTAACCCTAATCATCGTAACTCACTCGTCTTTCAAAACATCTGCAACATGAAAAGTTACAGCCACGAATGGTCAATACTTTGAATGTATTGGCAAGATGACACTATAGTGGACTCAAATGGCAACCTAACACTTAAGTGTACATTTGGGCTGGTAGAGCTCGGGCAATTTTGCGTAAAGCAAGTTTTCACCTATCATTTCTCAAAACATTATCTCTTCTATTAAGCGGTACCATTGATAGAAATCAATGAACCTAGAATACCACCGATGGAAACCAAGTGAATTCCTCCTACCCTTGTTCACCCATCAAAATTTTAATTTAAGAAGTTGGGATGAGGAGACTTTCGAACATGTGCCTTGTCGGTTCGCTCAAGTTGTCCAGTAACCGGGGACACGGCTAAGTACTTAGATTTAACACTGCGAGAGGTTGTACAAATTTACCCACATGACCTAGTCTGTTCTTCTTCCATGATGCACATTTTGCTCAAATGGACGAGATGTTGACTAGGACGAGATTTTCTCGAAGTGATCCCCCGAGACCATCCTCTACGGACCCGTACCAACCTACATTCCCTACATCATCCGTCACGTAGGGCCCGGGTTCTCACAACATACTCCGTCAAGCCAGAGCCCATATAGCATGTGGTTGTACGGTAAGCTAATGAGCAAGGTTGTCTACAATCTCTTTATTCCTGGGTGACTTTCCGCAAATGTGTACTCACACCAGGGTATCGCCGTTGACAGAGCCCCCTGATGCAGCCACCCGCTCCAAAGCTCCACCATTCACCCAGGTAGTTCATTAAACTTAGTTATTTTTTCTTTAACCACTAGTAAAACATTTTCATAGCATAGCTAAGCATCAACTAAATTTAATGGCGACAAAATATGGTCAGGTGAAAGTAGCTATCTACTGGGATTACAAAAGCAAAGCATATCCCTAGACTTACTACAAAAATCACTACGGTGCATGAATAAAATCTAGGACATTTGTGAGGGTGTGTCACTTGCCTTTTTGGTAGTCGATGATCATTCACTTCTCTCATCAAAAACGCGTAGCTCTCCATTCAAACTATAAGGTAAAAGACAGCACACATAAACACACATTCCACAACAACTAAATCAAGGAAGACAAACAATCGAAAAACGCTCTATGGTACTAAGGTGTGGCATGAGGTTTGGCTTGCAGGATATGAATTTAATAGATTGAGTGGCTAAAGTCAAATACTTGAAAATGGATGGTCTAAGATATATTGGGAACAAATGGTAGGATACTTAAGCACAGATGGAATTTGAATGGCCCATGTGAATAGAATTCACTCTAGTCTCCAATGGTGCAACTATAATACTATTAAATATGGTGTGACAACACATACAAAAATAGTACAAGTTTCACATAGGTTTGGGTATGGGCAAAATGATATGTTGAATTACTCAAATAACTCATTTGCCATTTGAATAATTCAAACTCGACAAATAGGATAGATAGGCTTGATAATGAAATAAGATGGAACTATCTAAATGAGATGGGTGGAAAAAGGTGCGATCAAGCGATTCATTTTAGCAAAAAGGAATCACGTCGGAAAGAAATATAGAATTAAATCTATAATGATCATATACTCAAATTCTCATATTTGAATTTAAATACTTGAAAAATGAGTTTAACTATTTCGTACAGTGGTGCTACTGGATAGATAATTGAAATACAGATCTAATACCAAAAGATTCAATTTGGTTAGGGTTTATAGACCCGTGGAAATGGCTAGAATATAGTTCAAATATCAAATTTTAGCTTCAGATTTCGAAAATTTAATAATTGGAAAGATTAATATCACCGGATAGGAAATTTAATTACGAACTCAACGCAAAAAGAATGATTCAAAACGGAGCTCTAAAACTAAAGATATTAAATTTTAAAGTTATGCGATGAGCTAACACAATGCACGTCTGATCGATCCGATTGCTGTTCACGTGCGAAAGAAAAGAGATGTAGAGTTCCAGGTTTAAGAAAAAAAATTGGATCTTCCGATTTTGATCTAAGGATCTAAACGATCAGTGTTAATATAATCTAAACAGTACACATAGTACTTTCAGACTTAAGCACGATGGTATTACCGTGGCGGCAGTTTTCGAGAGCAGTTCTGAGGGCGACGTTGACGATGGGCGCTGGGCTCGGCGAACCAGACCACAGGGTGTAGCGCTTCTCTGTGGATTTGTTCAGGGGTTGTCGGCGTCGCTCACTACGGTCGTCACGTCGTCGTCCCGGAGGTCTCTGCTGGCGGCAACGGAATTTATCTCGGAACGAACGGCGTCGGGTGCTGTTGGTCATCGCGGCTAACAGCAAATATATGAGGCACAACCATGTCCTAGAGATAGACAAGGATTAGAGGAGTCGACTGGTAAAAGGAATCGACAACCGTATGCGACATACTCATTCGATGAACTCACCAAAAGGTTGAACTAAGGCGTCGATGGTTCTCTGGTTCATGAGCAGTAGCTCGCCGGAAAAATCGCCGGAAAACCTTCCCGCGGACGTGCTCACCGTCGAAGATGGCGCCGTCGCTGTGGTGCACCAAAAATTACGAAACAAAGTCTGAGATGTGTGCAAGGAAGAAATTGGATGTTTGGAAGAAACTAGAGATCAAAAGATGGACCGTGCTCACCGTAATGGACGATTTACCGCGACGGTACCGCGGAATTGCGAGGCAAAATTCGAGCAGCCTGGAGGCTCTCGGTTTGTGCGGTTTGAGGGGAAATGAAGAGGAGGATGTAGGGCTTAAGTAGAAATAAACGGTGCATCAAATGGTGGCTTAAAACGCCCACAATCAACACGAGAAGGAATGACAAGAAACGGAAAACGTACGCTGTCGTGCGTGCGTTGTCTCTTCGCTGGACTTGAAGAAGATGGTGATGTGGCAGTGGGGCCCACGTGTGAGGAGAGAAAAGAAAAGAGGAAAAGAACGGGTCCTTTGGCTGATCAGCTGATGCGTTTGTGAGTTCGGATGAGCTGCCACGTTTTTTTTTTTTTTTTTTTTGCTTTATTACTTGATGAAACCAAATTGAGTCAAAACTAGTTCAAACCAAGTCGGAAAAATACAAACAAAATATCATTGGATTCTTTATTCAGTAAAGAATATTTTGTAAGCACGCTTAAAACATTTTGATAAATAAAAAAAAATCGAACTTGGCACAAAGGCCTATATGGCTTTATTTGCATTACTTCGGGTTTATGAATGCAATGCAAGCATTTTGAAAACTCCATTTTTGGAAAAACTTTTTAGAAAGTTTTAGTTCCTTGTCAATTTTCAACCAAGACAAACAAACAAGCTTAGATTTTATTTTTATTTCACATTCCAAAATTTGGAAAATTTTGGGATGTGACAGACTACCACCCTTAAAAGAAATCTCGTCCTCGAGATTTGAAGAGGCTAGAAGAAATTATGGTTTGGGATATGTTGGGGTGCCTACCACCCTTAAAAGAAACTTTTGTATGTAGTCTAGGTCTAGGGTTCATAATGGGTTCATCTGGGGTATGCCTTGGCATGGGTCACCTTTTGGAACATCTATGGCTTCTGACTTAATATCCGATAGGTGGTTGCTTATTCACATATAGTGAACAACATATCTCTTCAAAGTGGCCTGAGTAGACTTTTCCTAATGGTTGGTCTTCTAATCCATATGGAATGGTGGTTGAACTAATTTTTACACCGGGGTTCACTCTTCGGGTAAATCAGGAAACCAAGGTGAGGGGACTTCACGACATTCCTCATCCCTTGCTTGCTGGGGCCATCGACAAACTTCCCCTACTCTTCAACTAGTGGCTAGATCTTCAATCTCGTTGTAGTCCTACGCTTGGCAACACTTGCCTACTATAAGGGTATAATATTTCCCCACCCTAAGGTTTAGGCTTATCATCGACGTCTCTTTTGTAGGTATGTCTCTCTAGATTCGCAAAGTCAACATTACGAAAGCGAAAAATAAGAGTAGTAGGAATGGTGATCAATCCATCCTGCACCCAGATCATTACTTCGCATTTGATTTGTTGAATCTCGTATTCTAACACTTGGTCAACCTCACCAGTTTGATAAAAAAAAATTCCATGGAGAATTGAATCAATATTTCAATCCCCATTATTGAATTGTTTTGAAAACATTTCTATCGATCCTTAACTAGGGTTTTGCGTATCTCACACTATATCCTTCTTCACCCTGATAGGAAACATCATGGTTGGTTTCACTACTGTTGTCTTCATGGCGAGTTGCCGAGAAAACATTCTCTGGGCTGGGTATAGATGAGAATAGATAGAAAGGTTCTAAAGAAGGTTCCTACCCAAACACAACAGATCAAGGCAATTTAGCAAACAACAATCATCTAACAAGCATCAAGCAACATAACACAAACACAACCAAACTAGTATGGTCATACCTCAATTTGGTAAGATCAGTACTTTCTTACGATATCGCTGGTTCAATAAAAGAGAACTATGGTGGTCTCATCTAGTTCTATTCTCGAGTGCTTCAAGTTCCTCTTTTATTTCTTCAACTTGCTTCTGGGTGTTGTGAAGTCTAGATCGGAGTCTTTCTTCAGGTTCTTCATTGATTTTCAATTTAGTGAATCGTGATCAATTGACAAATAACATATGAAGCATCGGTCTTCACGCTTCAGTGTCTTGGTCATCTGTAATCCCTTCTTGATGTTTTTCATGGGGTAGATCAACTAAGGAAGGAGAAGAACATTTTTGAAGATGGAGCAGATGAGAATACTAGAAGTTCACAAGCAACCATCTTTTAATAGAGATAGGATTATATAGATTTTTCATCCTATGGCCTTCCTATTTCTAATCCAATCCTAGGGTCACGAACCTAAGGTCAACACAATGCTCTGATACCATCTGTAGCGACCTCACCTTTTAAGGTGCCGATCTCTGTGCGTATCTGTGCTAGTCCCTGGATCAATCGCTAGCACACACAGTACAAGATGTAATACCAAGAAACAAAGGTCTTTATTACATCGTATGATCCAAAATTTACATAAAGGATTACAAATTGCATAGCACAAGGCTAGCATATCATCAGAGTTTTACAACGAATAAACATAAATAGCATGGAGTCCTTCGTCTTCATGTGCCACAGGCGAGCATGTTGAGGATAGACTCGTAACCCTAATCATCGTAACTCACTCGTCTTTCAAAACATCCGCAACATGAAAAGTTACGACCACGAATGGTCAATACTTTGAATGTATTGGCAAGATGACACTATAGTGGACTCAAATGGCAACCTAACACTTAAGTGTACATTTGGCTGGTAGAGCTCAGGCAATTTTGCGTAAAGCAAGTTTTCACCTATCATTTCTCAAAACATTATCTCTTCTATTAAGCGGTACCATTGATAGAAATCAATGAACCTAGAATACCACTGATGGAAACCAGTGAATTCCTCCTACCCTTGTTCACCCATCAAAATTTTAATTTAAGAAGTTGGGATGAGGAGACTTTCGAACATGTGCCTTGTCAGTTCGCTCAAGTTGTCCGTAACCGGGGACACGGCTAAGTACTTAGATTTAACACTCTGCAGAGGTTGTACAAATTTACCCACATGACCTAGTCTGTTCTTCTTCCATGATGCACATTTTGCTCAAATGGACAGATGTTGACTAGGACGAGATTTTTCTGAAGTGATCCCCCAGACCATCCTCTACGGACCCGTACCAACCTACATTCCCCTACATCATCTGTCACGTAGGGCCCGGGTTCTCACAACATACTCCGTCAAGCCAGAGCCCATATAGCATGTGGTTGTACGGTAAGCTAATGAGCAAGGTTGTCTACAATCTCTTTATTCCTGGGTGACTTTCCGCAAATGTGTACTCACACCAGGGTATCGCCGTTGACAGGGCCCCCTGATGCAGCCACCCGCTCCAAAGCTCCACCATTCACCCAGGTAGTTCATTAAACTTAGTTATTTTTTCTTTAACCACTAGCAAAACATTTTCATAGCATAGCTAAGCATCAACTAAATTTAATGGCGACAAAATATGGTCAGGTGAAAGTAGCTATCTACTGGGATTACAAAAGCAAAGCATATCCCTAGACTTACTACAAAAATCACTACGGTGCATGAATAAAATCTAGGACATTTGTGAGGGTGCGTCACTTGCCTTTTTGGTAGTCGATGATCATTCACTTCTCTCATCAAAAACGCGTAGCTCTCCATTCAAACTATAAGGTAAAAGACAGCACACATAAACACACATTCCACAACAACTAAATCAAGGAAGACAAACAATCGAAAAACTCTCTATGGTACTAAGGTGTGGCATGAGGTTTGGCTTGCAGGATATGAATTTAATAGATTGAGTGGCTAAAGTCAAATACTTGAAAATGGATGGTCTAAGATATATTGGGAACAAATGGTAGGATACTTAAGCACAGATGGAATTTGAATGGCCCATGTGAATAGAATTCACTCTAGTCTCCAATGGTGCAACTATAATACTATTAAATATGGTGTGACAACACATACAAAAATAGTACAAGTTTCACATAGGTTTGGGTATGGGCAAAATGATATGTTGAATTACTCAAATAACTCATTTGCCATTTGAATAATTCAAACTCGACAAATAGGATAGATAGGCTTGATAATGAAATAAGATGGAACTATCTAAATGAGATGGGTGGAAAAAGGTGCGATCAAGCGATTCATTTTAGCAAAAAGGAATCACGTCGGAAAGAAATATAGAATTAAATCTATAATGATCATATACTCAAATTCTCATATTTGAATTTAAATACTTGAAAAATGAGTTTAACTATTTCGTACAGTGGTGCTACTGGATAGATAATTGAAATACAGATCTAATACCAAAAGATTCAATTTGGTTAGGGTTTATAGACCCGTGGAAATGGCTAGAATATAGTTCAAATATCAAATTTTAGCTTCAGATTTCGAAAATTTAATAATTGGAAAGATTAATATCACCGGATAGGAAATTTAATTACGAACTCAACGCAAAAAGAATGATTCAAAACGGAGCTCTAAAACTAAAGATATTAAATTTTAAAGTTATGCGATGAGCTAACACAATGCACGTCTGATCGATCCGATTGCTGTTCACGTGCGAAAGAAAAGAGATGTAGAGTTCCAGGTTTAAGAAAAAAAAATTGGATCTTCCGATTTTGATCTAAGGATCTAAACGATCAGTGTTAATATAATCTAAACAGTACACATAGTACTTTCAGACTTAAGCACGATGGTATTACCGTGGCGGCAGTTTTCGAGAGCAGTTCTGAGGGCGACGTTGACGATGGGCGCTGGGCTCGGCGAACCAGACCACAGGGTGTAGCGCTTCTCTGTGGATTTGTTCAGGGGTTGTCGGCGTCGCTCACTACGGTCGTCACGTCGTCGTCCCGGAGGTCTCTGCTGGCGGCAACGGAATTTATCTCGGAACGAACGGCGTCGGGTGCTGTTGGTCATCGCGGCTAACAGCAAATATATGAGGCACAACCATGTCCTAGAGATAGACAAGGATTAGAGGAGTCGACTGGTAAAAGGAATCGACAACCGTATGCGACATACTCATTCGATGAACTCACCAAAAGGTTGAACTAAGGCGTCGATGGTTCTCTGGTTCATGAGCAGTAGCTCGCCGGAAAAATCGCCGGAAAACCTTCCCGCGGACGTGCTCACCGTCGAAGATGGCGCCGTCGCTGTGGTGCACCAAAAATTACGAAACAAAGTCTGAGATGTGTGCAAGGAAGAAATTGGATGTTTGGAAGAAACTAGAGATCAAAAGATGGACCGTGCTCACCGTAATGGACGATTTACCGCGACGGTACCGCGGAATTGCGAGGCAAAATTCGAGCAGCCTGGAGGCTCTCGGTTTGTGCGGTTTGAGGGGAAATGAAGAGGAGGATGTGGGGCTTAAGTAGAAATAAACGGTGCATCAAATGGTGGCTTAAAACGCCCACAATCAACACGAGAAGGAATGACAAGAAACGGAAAACGTACGCTGTCGTGCGTGCGTTGTCTCTTCGCTGGACTTGAAGAAGATGGTGATGTGGCAGTGGGGCCCACGTGTGAGGAGAGAAAAGAAAGAGGAAAAGAACGGGTCCTTTGGCTGATCAGCTGATGCGTTTGTGAGTTCGGATGAGCTGCCACGTTTTTTTTTTTTTTTTTTTTTTTGCTTTATTACTTGATGAAACCAAATTGAGTCAAAACTAGTTCAAACCAAGTCGGAAAAATACAAACAAAATATCATTGGATTCTTTATTCAGTAAAGAATATTTTGTAAGCACGCTTAAAACATTTTGATAAATAAAAAAAATCGAACTTGGCACAAAGGCCTATATGGCTTTATTTGCATTACTTCGGGTTTATGAATGCAATGCAAGCATTTTGAAAACTCCATTTTTGGAAAAACTTTTTAGAAAGTTTTAGTTCCTTGTCAATTTTCAACCAAGACAAACAAACAAGCTTAGATTTTATTTTTATTTCACATTCCAAAATTTGGAAAATTTTGGGATGTGACAAAAGTCAGGAGGCAGTACGAACAATGAAGCCACCTACCACGAAGAAGGAGCTCCAGTGTCTCATCGGCAAAATCAACTTCGTCAGAAGGTTCATCTCCAACCTGTCAGGACGTATCGAGCCGTTCATGGGATTGGTAAAGATTAAAGCTGATGAGGAGTTTCGCTGGGGGGCAGAGCAACAACGAGCGTTTGACGAGATTAAAGAATATCTAACGAAGCCACCCGTGCTGGTTCCGCCCCAGTAGGACAGGCCATTCTATATTTACCTGTCAATAGCTGACACTTCCATCGCCTCAGTAGTGGTGCAAGTTTATGATGGTCTGGAAAGAGTCGCTTTCTACCTCAGCAGAAGGATGTTGGATGCAGAGACTAGGTACCCTGAGATCGAGAAGTTATGCCTCTGCCTATTTTTTACCTGCACCAAGCTTCATCACATCTTTCTGACGACAGAAATTGCATCATCTGCAAATCAGACGTTATCAAACACATGCTGTCGGCTCCTGTGTTGAAAGGCCGACTCGGTAAGTGGATGTTTGCATTATCGGAATTTGATCTCCGGTATCAACCTGCGAAAGCATTCAAAGGACAGGCGTTGGCCGATCTTATTGCTGAACGAATCAACACTGATATAGCAGCACTATCTGTACGTGCATGGGCCATGTTTTTCGATGGATCGGTTTGTGATGATGGTTGCGGCATCGCCATTCTACTCGTGTCGCCCCGGGGGGCAACCTATTCCTTCTCCATCAGGCTATCTACCCCTTGCACCAACAATGTCGCTGAGTATGAAGCAATACGTAAGGGGATGGAGTTTCTTATTGAAGCTGGGGCAGAGGCGGTGGAATTTTTTGGAGACTCAAAGTTGGTGATTTCCCAGCTCACGGAAGAATATAAATGTGAGAGCGAGTCGCTCTTCCCATTATGGATGCAATGCCGTGAGCTGATGGCACAATTTAGGTACATAAACTTCAACTGGGTCCCGAGGTCGCAGAATATCGAGGCGAATGATCTCGCACAGATGGCGTCAGGCTACAAGGAAATAGTAGATGGAGCTGATGTCCAGGTACAGTTCATGGAGCCTGATGATTGGAGAGCCGATGTCTTCAATTACTTGAAAGATTCCGGCTCGAGGGGCACCTAAACGGATAAGGTACAAGGCCATGAAGTATGTCCTTATTGGAGATGACATGTTCTATAGGACCTTGGAAGGGTTACTTCTCAGATGTTTGGGGCCAGCCGAGTCAAATCGGCTCTTACACGAGGTACACGAAGGCGCCTGTGGAACTCATCAATCGGCTCATAAGATGAAATGGTTGATCAGGCGATCGGGGTTTTATTGGCCCACCATGCTCGAGGACTGTTTTAATTACTATAAAGGGTGTCAAGCATGTCAGAAGTTTGGGAGCATTCAGATGGTACCCGCATCAGCAATGAACCCCATCATCAAGCCTTGGCCATTTCGAGGTTGGGGCATGGATATGATCGGTAAAATCAGTCCTCCATCGAGTAAAGGCCATGTGTGGATTTTGGCCATCACAGATTATTTTACTAAATGGGTGGAGGCTGATACGTCTCCGACGTATCGATAATTTCTTATGTTCCATGCCACATTATTGATGATATCTACATGTTTTATGCATACTTTATGTCATATTTATGCATTTTCCGGCACTAACCTATTAACGAGATGCCGAAGAGCCGATTCGTTGTTTTCTCGCTGTTTTTGGTTTCAGAAATCCTAGTAAGGAAATATTCTCGGAATTGGACGAAATCAATGCCGAGGGGCCTATTTTTACACGAAGCTTCCAGAAGACCGGAGGACTTACGAAGTGGGGCCACGAGGCGCCGCCACAACAGGGCGGCGCGGCCCGGGCCTTGGCCGCGCGGCCCCGGCGTGTGGGGCCCTTGTGTGGCCCCCGACCTGCCCTTCCGCCTACATATAGTCTTCGTCGCGAAACCCCCGGTACCGAGAGCCACGATACGGAAAACCTTCCGGAGACGCCGCCACCGCCAATCCCATCTCGGGGGATTCAGGAGATCGCCTCCGGCACCTCGCCGGAGAGGGGAATCATCTCCCGGAGGACTCTTCACCGCCATGGTCGCCTCCGGAGTGATGAGTGAGTAGTTCACCCCTGGACTATGGGTCCATAGCAGTAGCTAGATGGTCGTCTTCTACCCATTGTGCTATCATGTTAGATCTTGTGAGCTGCCTATCATGATCAAGATCATCTATTTGTAATCCTTCATGTTGTGTTTGTTGGGATCCGATGAATATTGAATAATATGTCAAGTTGATTATCAATCTATCATATATGTTATTTATGTTCTTGCATGCTCTCCGTTGCTAGTAGAGGCTCGGCCAAGTTGATACTTGTGACTCCAAGAGGGAGTATTTATGCTCGATAGTGGGTTCATGCCTCCATTAAATCTGGGACAGTGACAGAAAGTTCTAAGGTTGTGGATGTGCTGTTGCCACTAGGGATAAAACATTGATGCTATGTCCGAGGATGTAGTTATTGATTACAATACGCACCATACCTAATGCAATTGTCTGTTGTTTGCAACTTAATACTGGAAGGGGTTCGGATGATAACCTGAAGGTGGACTTTTTAGGCATAGATGCATGCTGGATAGCGGTCTATGTACTTTGTCGTAATGCCCAACTAAATCTCACTATACTCACCATATCATGTATGTGCATGGTCATGCCCTCTCTATTTGTCAATTGCCCAACTGTAATTCGTTCACCCAACATGCTATTTATCTTATGGGAGAGATACCTCTAGTGAACAGTGGACCCCGGTCCATTCTTTTACATCGAATACAATCTACTGCAATACTTGTTCTACTGTTTTCTGCAAACAATCATCATCCACACTATACATCTAATCCTTTGTTACAGCAAGCCGGTGAGATTGACAACCTCACTATTTCGTTGGGGCAAAGTACTTTGGTTGTGTTGTGCAGGTTCCACGTTGGCGCCGGAATCCATGGTGTTGCGCCGCACTACATCCCGCCGCCATCAACCTTCGACGTGCTTCTTGACTCCTACTGGTTCGATAAACCTTGGTTTCTTACTGAGGGAAAACTTACTGCTGTGCGCATCACACCTTCCTCTTGGGGTTTCCAACGGACGTGTCAATTATACGCGCATCAAGACTGTTTTCTGGCGCCGTTGCCGGGGAGATCAAGACACGCTGCAAGGGGAGTCTCCACAATCCAATCTCTTTACTTTGTTTTTGTCTTGCTTTATTTTACTTACTTTCTTGTTTGCTGCATTATATCAAAACACAAAAAAATTAGTTGCTAGTTTTACTTTATTTACTGTCTTGTCCTCTATATCAAAAACACAAAAAAAATTAGTTACTTGCATTTACTTTATCTAGTTTGCTTTATTTACTACTGCTAAAATGGGTACTGTTGAGAATACTAAGTTGTGTGACTTCACTAGCACAAATAATAATGATTTCCTATGCACACCTATTGCTCCACCTGGTACTACAGCAGAATTCTTTGAAATTAAACCAGCTTTACTGAATCTTGTTATGAGAGAGCAATTTTCTTCTGTTAGTTCTGATGATGCTGCTGCCCATCTTAATAATTTTGTTGAACTATGTGAAATGCAAAAGTATAAGGATGTAGATGGTGACATTATAAAATTAAAATTGTTTCGTTTCTCCTTAAGAGGAAGAGCTAAAGATTGGTTGCTATCTCTGCCTAGAAATAGTATTGATTCATGGACTAAATGTAAGGATGCTTTTATTGGTAGATATTATCCTCCCGCTAAAATTATATCTTTGAGAAGTAGCATAATGAATTTCAAGCAATTAGATAATGAACATGTTGCTCAAGCATGGGAGAGAATGAAATCTTTGGTAAAGAATTGCCCAACCCATGGACTAACTACTTGGATGATCATCCAAACCTTTTATGTAGGATTGAATTTTTCTTCGCGGAACCTATTGGATTCAGCTGCTGGAGGTACCTTTATGTACATCACTTTGGGGGCGGCAACAAAACTTCTTGATAATATGATGATTAATTACTCTGAATGGCACACGGAAAGAGCTCCACAAGGTAAGAAGGTAAATTCTGTCGAAGAAACCTCTTCCTTGAGTGATAAGATTGATGCTATTATGTCTATGCTTGTGAATGATAGGACTAATGTTGATCCTAATAATGTTTCGTTAGCTTCATTGGTTGCTCAAAAAGAACATGTTGATGTAAATTTCATTAAAAATAACAATTACAATAATTCTAGGCCATATCCTGCTAATGGTAACTCTTATGGTAGATATGTTTCACCTAATGAGGAAAAGATGTTGGAAATTGAAAGATCCACCAAGAGCTTTATGCAATCACAATATGAGAAAAACAAATTGTTTACTAAAACTATGAATGAACAATCTACCTTGTTGAAGAATATAGGAAATCAACTTGAAAATCTGAATATGGAGATTTCTTGGTTGCAAACTAAACTTGCAAATGCTGAAAACCGAATCTCATACATGTCTGCGTCACAATCTTCTTTAATTAATAAAATGGCTGCTAAACCTGAGGATATTGATAATAAAATTGTTACTACAGCAAATGCCATCCAAGTTAGAATTAATGAGAATATAAGATTGATGGCCGAATTGCGTGCTAGGTGGGAGAAAGAAGAAAATGCTAAAGAAGATAATATAGCTAAAGTTTGGACTATTACCACCACTAGCAATGCTAATGCTCCACATGTTGCTGCACCTCCACTAATATTGGTAAAAGGATTGGTGTTGGCAATGTTTCCACTTCTAATGCAAAGCCTGAAAAACTGCCAGAAACTGCTAAAACTGCTGAAACTGTCTGTGATAAAACTGCTGAAATTTTTTCCAACATTGGGGATGATGATCCCATTGCTTTAGATTATAATGGTTAGGATTTTGATGATTGCCACATCTCTGAAGTTATAAAGTTCTTACAAAAACTTGCTAAGAGTCCCAATGCTAGTGCTATAAATTTGGCTTTCACAAAACATATTACAAATGCTCTCATAAAAGGTAGAGAAGAGAAACTAGAACGTGAAGCTCCTATTCCTAGGAAGCTAGAGGATGGTTGGGAGCCCATCATTAAGATGAAGGTCAATGACTTTGATTGTAATGCTTTATGTGATCTTGGTGCAAGTATTTCCGTTATGCCTAAGAAAATCTATAATATGCTTGACTTGCCACCATTGAAAAATTGTTATTTGGATGTTAATCTTGTTGATCATTCTACAAAGAAACCTTTGGGGAGAGTTGATAATGTTCTTATTACCGTTAACAATAACCTTGTCCCCGTTGATTTTGTTGTCTTGGATATTGAATGCAATGCATCTTGTCCCATTATATTGGGAAGATCTTTTCTTCGAACTGTTGGAGCTATCATTGATATGAAGGAAGGTAATATTAAATATCAATTTCCTCTCAAGAAAGGTATGGAACACTTCCCTAGAAAGAGAATGAAGTTACATTTTGATTCTATTATTAGAACAAATTATGATGTTGATACTTCGTCTCTTGATAACACTTGATATACACTTTCCGCGCCTAGCTGAAAGGCGTTAAAGAAAAAGCGCTTATGGGAGACAACCCATGTTTTTACTACAGTATTTTTATTTTATATTTGAGTCTAGGAAGTTGTTACTACTGTAGCAACCTCTCCTTATCTTAGTTTTGTGCATTGTTGTGCCAAGTAAAGTCGTTGATAGTAAGGTTCATACTAGATTTGGATTACTGCGCAGAAACAGATTTCTTTGCTGTCACGAATCTGGGCCTAATTTTCTGTAGGTAACTCAGAAAATTATGCAAATTTACGTGAGTGATCCTCAGATATGTACGCAACTTTCATTCAATATGAGCATTTTCATCTGAGCAAGTCTGGTGCCTCAATAAAATTCGTATTTACGAACTGTTCTGTTTTGACAGATTCTGCCTTTTATTTCGCATTGCCTGTTTTCCTATGCTTGATGGATTTTTCTATTCCATTGACTTTCAGTAGCCTTGTGAAATGTCCAGAAGTGTTAAGAATTATTATGTCACCTCTGAACATGTAAATTTTAATTGTGCACTAACCCTCTAATGAGTTGTTTTGAGTTTGGTGTGGAGGAAGTTTTCAAGGATCAAGAGAGGGAGATGATACAATATGATCAAGGAGAGTGAAAGCTCTAAGCTTGGGGATGCCTCGGTGGTTCACCCCTGCATATTTTAAGAAGACTCAAGCGTCTAAGCTTGGGGATGCCCAAGGCATCCCCTTCTTCATCGACAACATTATCAGGTTCCTCCCCTGAAACTATATTTTTATTCCATCACATCTTATGTGCTTTGCTTAGAGCGTCGGTTTGTTTTTGTTTTTGTTTTTGTTTGAATAAAATGGATCCTAGCATTCATTGTGTGGGAGAGAGACACGCTCCGCTGTTGCATATGGACAAATATGTCCTTAGGCTTTACTCATAGTATTCATGTCGATGGTTGAATCTTCTTCGTTAAATTGTTATATGGTTTGAATCGGGAAATGCTACATGTAGTAATTCTAAAATGTCTTGAATAATTTGATACTTGGCAATTGTTGTGCTCATGTTTAAGCTCTTGCATCATATACTTTGCACCTATTAATGAAGAAATACATAGAGCTTGCTAAAATTTGGTTTGCATAATTGGTCTCTCTAAAGTCTAGATAATTTCTAGTATTGAGTTTTGAACAACAAGGAAGACGGTGTAGAATCTTATAATGTTTACAATATGTCTTTTATGTGAGTTTTGCTGCACCGGTTCATCCTTGTGTTTGTTTCAAATAACCTTGCTAGCCTAAACCTTGTATCGAGAGGGAATACTTCTCATGCATCCAAAATCCTTGAGCCAACCACTATGCCATTTGTGTCCACCATACCTACCTACTACATGGTATTTCTCCGCCATTCCAAAGTAAATTGTTTGAGTGCTACCTTTAAAATTTATATCCTTTACCTTTGCAATATATAGCTCATGGGACAAATAGCTTAAAAACTATTGTGGTATTGAATATGTACTTATGCACTTTATCTCTTATTAAGTCGTTTGTTGTGCGATAACCATGTTCCTGGGGACGCCATCAACTACTCTTTGTTGAATATCATGTGAGTTGCTATGCATGTCCGTCTTGTCTGAAGTAAGGGAGATTTACCACTCATTTAATGGTTAGAGCATGCATAATGTTAGAGAAGAACATTGGGCCGCTAACTAAAGCCATGAATCATGGTGGAAGTTTCAGTTTGGACATCAATCCTCAATCTCTTATGAGAATATTATCTGTTGTTGAATGCTTATGCATTAAAGAGGAGTCCATTACTTGTTGTCTATGTTGTCCCGGTATGGATGTCTAAGTTGAGAATAATCAAAAGCGAGAAATCCAAATGCGAGCTTTCTCCTTAGACCTTTGTACAGGCGGCATAGAGGTACCCCTTTGTGACACTTGGTTAAAACATGTGTATTGCGATGACAATCCCGGTAATCCAAGCTAATTAGGACAAGGTGCGGGCACTATTAGTATACTATGCATGAGGCTTGCAAATTGTAAGATATAATTTAAATGATACATATGCTTTATTACTACCGTTGACTAAATTGTTTCTTGTTTTCAAAACCAAAGCTCTAGCACAAATATAGCAATCAATGCTTCCCTCTGCGAAGGGCCTTTCTTTTACTTTTATGTTGAGTCAGTCCACCTATCTCTCTCCACCTCAAGAAGCAAACACTTGTGTGAACTGTGCATTGATTCCTACATACTTGCATATTGCACTTGTTATATTACTTTACATTGACAATATCCATGAGATATACATGTTATAAGTTGAAAGCAACTGCTGAAACTCAATCTTCCTTTGTGTTGCTTCAATACCTTTACTTTGATTTATTGCTTTATGAGTTAACTCTTATGCAAGACTTATTGATGCTTGTCTTGAAAGTACTATTCATGAAAAGTCTTTGCTTTATGATTCATTTGTTTACTCATGTCATTACCATTGTTTTGATCGCTGCATTCATTACATATGCTTACAATTGTATGATCAAGGTTATGATGGCATGTCACTCCGAGAAATTATCTTTGTTATCGTTTACTCGCTCGGGACGAGCAGGAACTAAGCTTGGGGATGCTGATACGTCTCCGACGTATCGATAATTTCTTATGTTCCATGCCACATTATTGATGATATCTACATGTTTTATGCATACTTTATGTCATATTTATGCATTTTCCGGCACTAACCTATTAACGAGATGCCGAAGAGCCAGTTGCTATTTTCTGCTGTTTTTGGTTTCAGAAATCCTAGTAAGGACATATTCTCGGAATTGGACGAAATCAACGCCCAGGGGCCTGTTTTTACACGAAGCTTCCAGAAGACCGGAGGACTTACGAAGTGGGGCCACGAGGCGCCGCCACAACAGGGCGGCGCGGCCCGGGCCTTGGCCGCGCGGCCCCGGCGTGTGGGGCCCTCGTGTGGCCCCCCGACCTGCCCTTCCGCCTACATATAGTCTTCGTCGCGAAACCCCAGTACCGAGAGCCACGATACGGAAAACCTTACTGAGACGCCGCCGCCGCCAATCCCATCTCGGGGGATTCTGGAGATCGCCTCCGGCACCCTGTCGGAGAGGGGAATCATCTCCCGGAGGACTCTTCACCGCCATGGTCGCCTCCGGAGTGATGAGTGAGTAGTTCACCCCTGGACTATGGGTCCATAGCAGTATCTAGATGGTAGTCTTCTCCTTATGTGCTTCATTGTCGGATCTTGTGAGCTACCTAACATGATCAAGATCATCTATCTGTAATGCTATATGTTGTGTTTGTCGGGATCCGATGGATAGAGAATACTATGTTATGTTGATTATCAATCTATTACCTATGTGTTGTTTATGATCTTGCATGCTCTCCGTTATTAGTAGAGGCTCGGCCAAGTTTTTACTCTTAACTCCAAGAGGGGGTATTTATGCTCGATAGTGGGTTCATGCCTCCATTAAATCCGGGACAGGTGACGAAAGTTCTAAGGTTGTGGATGTGCTCGTTGCCACTAGGGATAAAACATTGATGCTATGTCCGAGGATGTAGTTATTGATTACATTACGCACCATACTTAATGCAATTGTCTGTTGTTTGCAACTTAATACTGGAAGGGGTTCGGATGATAACCTGAAGGTGGACTTTTTAGGCATAGATGCATGCTGGATAGCGGTCTATGTACTTTGTTTTAATGCCCAACTAAATCTCACAATACTCATCATATCATGTATGTGCATGGTCATGCCCTCTCTATTTGTCAATTGCCCAACTGTAATTCGTTCACCCAACATGCTATTTATCTTATGGGAGAGACACCTCTAGTGAACTGTGGACCCCGGTCCATTCTTTTACATCGAATACAATCTACTGCAATACTTGTTCTACTGTTTTCTCGCAAACAATCATCATCCACACTATACATCTAATCCTTTGTTACGAGCAAGCCGGTGAGATTGACAACCTCACTGTTTCGTTGGGGCAAAGTACTTTGGTGGTGTTGTGCAGGTTCCACGTTGGCGCCGGAATCCCTGGTGTTGCACCGCACTACATCCCGCCGCCATCAACCTTCGACGTGCTTCTTGACTCCTACTGGTTCGATAAACCATGGTTTCTTACTGAGGGAAAACTTACTGTTGTGCGCATCACACCTTCCTCTTGGGGTTCCCAACGGATGAGTCAATTATACGCGCATCAGAGGCCGTCCCTATGAAGTCAGTAGCATCGGCCGATGTTATCAATTTTGTGAAAGAACATGTCATTCACAGATTTGGGATTCCCCAGACTATCACGACTGATGGAGGTTCGGTTTTCGTTTCTCGCGAGTTTAGAGAGTTCTGCGAGGACATGGGAATTAAGCTGATCCGATCGTCTCCATACTATGCTCAAGCAAATGGGCAGGCTGAAGCGTCCAACAAGAGCCTTATCAAGCTGATTAAGAGGAAAATTGACGAGCACCCTAGACGTTGGCACGAGGTATTGTCGGAGGCTTTGTGTGCTTATCGCATGTCATGTCATGGAGCGGTAAAAACCTCGCCATACCATCTGGTCTATGGACAAGAAGCCGTGTTGCCCTGGGAAATCACGGCTGGCTCGAGGCGGATTACGTTTCAGAATGATTTAACAACTGAAGAATATGCTGCCCTGATGAGTGATAGCATTGAGGATGTCACGGAACTTAGACTTTGGTCGCTTGAGAAGATTAAAGAGAACAAAGCCAAGGTAGCTCGTGCATATAATAAGAAGGTGAGACCAAAGGAGTTCCACGTCGGCGATCTGGTATGGGAAGCTGTGTTGCCGTTGGGGACTAAAGATAAAGTGTATGGCAAGTGGTCTCCAAATTGGCACGGCCCGTACAGAGTCGACCAAGTTTTAAAGGGCAACGCATACATGCTCGAGGAGCTGAGTGGTGTGAAGTTCCCAGTGGCTGTCAATGGTCAGCATCTCAAGAAATATTTCCCGAGTATGTGGGATGATGGACAGTGAAATATGGGGGCCGATGCATGAAATCGTCCAGTAAAAAAAAAATTAACTATGCAAAGCACAGCCGGTGCACTGACATCGACTTTAGAACTAAAAAGCCGATGCGTAGCCATCGACTATAGAGGAACAACTGCCACAAGCAAGCATCATGTCACCGTTTGAATTTTGGGCCTGGCCTTGCTGGCGTTTTCGGTAATGACCGATGCGTTGCCATCGGCTCTTTGAGCATTGATCTATTTTGATAATCGGACGAATCAAACATGGAATCTTTCTTCATTGATTAAAAGGGGATTTTTACAAGAAGAGCCGATTGCTCACAAAAGGAGGATTTGCTGCCTAATGCACTACTACCAGTAGTTCTATCTAGTAGTCCCTAATCTAAGGGCCATCGCTGCCCTCGTCGTCGCCGTCGTAGTTTTCGTCGGCGCTGCTGCCGGCGAAGTCCTCGTCGCTGCTGCCGTAGCCGGCGGCAGGTGCTCCGTACTCCTCCTCGTCGTCATCGTCGTCGTCATCCTCCGACCCGGTGCGAAGGCGCTTCATCGGCGGATACTCGTCGGAGGAGGAGTCATCCTCCACGTCCTCCTCGTCGAAAGAGGAGAAGCCGTCCCAGGAGAAGGCATCGTCGCTCTCCTCCTCCAACCCCCCATCCACAAGGAATTGGAGGTTGTCCTCCCCGTCGGCCAAGGAGGCGTCATCCTCAGACCAGACGGAGAAGTCCCAATCCCTCTCGTCCCAGTGCGCTGGGGCAAGGGCCTCGTACGCCGCCATCAGGTTGAACTCCGGCTCCGGCTCGCTGGAGGAGGAGGACTGGAAGGAGAGACCCGATGAGGCAGAGGAGGAGGAGGAGTCCATGGTGCAGAGGAGGGTTTTTGGTCGATGGCTAATGTGGAACAGGAGGATGAAGAGGCGAGCTGCTTGGGTGAGATTAAATAAAGGGGATATAGTGGAGATGATTCAATGCTTGGGCAGTTTTCGAGGACGCGGTGTCAAGTCTGTCAAGTCTGTCAAGTCGTGCAGTACAGAGAAGTTGAGAAGACAGGGCATCGTGATGAAAAGACACTGAAGTGATTCTGCTCTGCAACGCGTGACCCAATGAAGAAAAAAACAGAAGTGGTTTTGAAATTATCATTGCCAAAACCAGGGGGGCATGTGTTATCACCAGAATTTAGCCAGAGCAGGAGATGGGCCTTGATCGAAGATGGGCTTAGAGGACATGCGTATGAAGCGTCTCTGAATCGGCCTTGTACGAGAGTTTGGGCCAGATTGCCCTTGTATTTGTACATTATGGTAGACTTTGTTAGAATTAAGAGATAGAGTTTAGCTCGTACACGGTTAGGTTTATTCCCAAATTAGAGAGTCTACGGACTATAAATATGTACCTAGGGTTATTGAGAAAGGAGGACGATCACGTTCACAACCAACCAATCTAGGCGCATCGCCACCCCTTGTTTCGAGGGTTTCTCCCGGGTAAGCAACATGCTGCCTAGATCGCATCTCGCGATCTAGGCGATATCGGTTATTCGTTATTGGTGTTTCTCGTGCTGAAGCCTTTTTGATGGCGAGCAACACCCTTATCGTAGATGTTTTGGGGCTTACGTCGATGCTTTTATGATATGCTTGTTTAGCTACGCTGCCCCTCAATGTCTAGCTGCCCTTACACCTATCTTGGGTGTAAGGGCAGCATCTTGCTTAATCTTTGTTTAGTAGATCCGATCTGTTATAGTTGTTCCTTGTTCTACAAGGATTAGTTTGATATCTGCATGGTTAGGCCTTGCAAACGGGTTGAACGATCCGGTAGTGCGTAAGGTATAGTTTGCTGGTCCTAGAAGGGATTGTTCCGGGAATCGACTTCATGTTGGTTTTTAGGCCTCTTTTAGAACTGGTTTTCCATCATCTTTCGTATCTGCTAGGCTCAACTACGCGTAGGATGTTCTGGTTATGCGGTGAAAACCCTAGACTATCGTAGATTGGTTTAACTTTATATTGATAAAGCAGGATCCCCATGTTATTGTAAATTCAACGTGAACCATGGGGTAATCGGCTCTTTGAGCCGATCCGCAGGGCAACCTAAGAGCCGATCGAGGCTCGTATTTAATGTTTACGTGTTTGCCATGCAGGAAACTATTTGAAGCAATCCATCACCTTCCTGACCAGGTATAGGTCAGGTGGCACGCCCTTGCATTAGCTGGGACGTGTGCCAGAGCATTGCGGGCTGTTGCCCGAGGGACCAGGGCCCACCAGCAGTCCTGGGAGCCTCCCGGCTCTCCGTGTTGCTCGTCGGTGCTCGCCGGTGGGTTTTGGCAGGCAACAACAGCGGAGTTGTCAATTCAGCTGCACCTGGAAACAGACTTGCTCGCAAGAGTTTATCAGTAGTAACAGTTTTATAGCAGTAGCAGTAGTGAAATAACAGCTACAGAGTAACAAAGACAGCAGTAGTGATTATAGTAAACAACATGATTAAAATACTGTAGGCACATGGATGGATGAACGGGCGTTGCATGGATGAGAGAAACTCATGTAACAATCAAAGCAGGGCATTTGCAGATAATAATAAAACGGTGTCCAAGTACTAATCAATCAATAGGCATGTGTTCCATATATAGTCGTACGTGCTCGCAATGAGAAACTTGCACAACATCTTTTGTCCTACCAGCCGGTGGCAGCCGGGCCTCTAGGGAATCTCCTGGAAATTAAGGCACTCCTTTTAATAGAGCACCGGAGCAAAGCATTAACACTCCGTGAACACATGTGATCCTCATATCACCGCCATCCCCTTCGGTTGTCCCAATTTCGTCACTTTGGGGCCTCGGGTTCCGGACAGCAATACGTGTATACAACTTGCAGGTAAGATCATAAAGCAATGAATATCATAATGAATTGATAACATGCTCAGATCTGAGATCATGGCACTCGGGCCCTAGTGACAAGCATTAAGCATAACAAGTTGCAACAATATCATAAAAGTACCAATTACGGACACTAGGCACTATGCCCTAACAATCTTATGCTATTACATGACCAATCTCATCCAATCCCTACCATCCCCTTCAGCCTACAGCGGGGAATTACTCACACATGGATGGGGGAAACATGGCTGGTCGATGGAGAGGCGTCGGTGGTGATGATGGCGATGATCTCCTCCAATTCCCCGTCCCGGCGGAGTGCCAGAACGGAGTTTCTGGTCCCGAGACGGAGTTTCACGATGGTGGCGGCGTACTGGATGTCTTCTCGCGATTTCTTCTAACCCCCGTGCGTTTTTAGGTCAAAGGCATTAAGTAGTCCGAAGAAGGGAGTCGGGGGCCAGCCGAGGCACCCACACAACAGGGCGGCGCGCCCCCCTCCTGGGCCACGCCGGCCTAGTGTGTGGGTCCCTCGGGCCCCCACCTGGCTTGCCCTTCTGGCTCCGTCAATATTCTGGGAAAATAGGACCTTTCGCATAAATTCCGAGGATTTTCCTGAAAGTTGGATTTCTGCACAAAAACGAGACACCAGAGCAATTCTGCTGAAAACAGCGTTAGTCCGTGTTAGTTGCATCCAAAATACACAAATTAGAGGCAAAACAATAGCAAAAGTGTTCGGGAAAGTAGATACGTTTGGGACGTATCAGTTGACGAAGGAAAATTTCATCAAGCTCATTTCTTTCTTCCCTAAAGACTTCACTCTCACTATCCTCTAAATATTGCTGCAAAGGATTATTAGGAGCAAGAGCAATAGACGCACACTGTTCAACTCTAAAATCATTATTAGGCAAATCAGCTTTATAAGGGGTTTTGGCAAATTTAGAGAAATTAAACTCATAAGATTCACCGACAAATTTAGTCATAATTTTTTCCTTCTTGCAATCTATAACAGCTCCACAAGTATTTAGGAAAGATCTACCAAAAATAATAGGACAATACTTACTAGCAGCGAGAACCAAGTACCAAAATGTCGGCAGGATATTTAATCTTACCACATAGAACTTCCACATCTCGAACAATACCAATAGGAGAGATAGTTTCTCTATTAGCCGATCGAATAACCACATCAATATCTTCAAGTTCACAAGAACCAATTTCATGCATGATCTCCGTGTAAAGCTCATAAGGAATGGCACTAATACTTGCACCAATATCACATAAACCATAATAACAATGATCACCAATTCTAACAGAGAGCATAGGAACACTGGCTTTTCTAGACTTATTAGGATGCGAAACAATATTAGAAGCATCTTCACAGAAAATAATATGACCATCTTCTACATTTTCAGTAACAAGATCTTTGATTATTGCAACAGCAGGTTCAACCTTTATTTGTTCTTCAGGTTCTATAGGTTTCTTTGCACTTTTATTAACTGCACTAGATATAACAGAGTACTCCTTCATTTTAGCAGGGAAAGGAGTTTTTTCAATATAAGCTTCAGGAATAATATGATCAGCAGTTTCAATTATAGCACATTTATTTATAGATGAATCAATTTTATCTTTATATGGTTCATGATACTTATCAAAATTCTTCTTAGGCAATTCAAAGTGAGAGGCAAAAGCTTTATAAAAATTTGCAACGACTTGAGAATCAAGACCATAAGTAGCACTCATATTACGAAATTTATCAGTATCCATAAAAACTTCAATGCATTTATAATCATAGCTTATACCTGACTCTCTATCTCTGTCGTTCTCCCATCCTTCAGTATTCTCCTGGATCCGATCAAGAAGGTCCCTTTTAAACTCTTCTTTGTTGCGTGTAAATGATCCGAAACAAAAGTATCTAGCAAAGTCTTATCTTGAAAAGACAATCTTGCATAGAAATTATCAATAATAATATTACCAGGAAGCTCATGAATGGGGCATTTGAGCATTAAAGACTTCAATCTCCCCCAAGCTTGGGCAATACTCTCTCCATCATGAGGCCAGAAATTATATATGCGGTTCCGATCTTTGTGAATTTCACTTGGAGGATAGAATTTGGAATAGAATAAAGGCACAATGTCCTCCCAATTAAGAGAATCCCTATTCTTCAACAATTTATACCAGTGCGCCGCTTTACCAGACAGCGATATAGAGAATAGTTTCTTCCTAACTTCATCCATAGCAATACCTGCACATTTGAATAACCCGCATAATTCATGTAAAAAAAGTAAATGATCACCAGGATGGACAGTTCCATCCCCTTCATAGCGGTTATCCACAACACGTTCAATAATTTTCATAGGTATTTTGTATGGAACCTCTTTCTCACCTGGAGCCTCATCCACTACCTTTGCAGTAGTAGTAGATTTTCCAAAGAGGAATTCAAGAGAAGGCCCCTCCATAATGAATTATAGCAGCAGGCAGAAATAAAAATCAGCACGTACAGTAAAGGTTTCCCTTACCAATTCCACTTACCAATAGCGCTTCACTCCCCGGCAACGGCGCCGGAAAATAGTCTTGATGACCCACAAGTATAGGGGGTGTATCGTAGTACTTTCGATAAATAAGAGTGTCGAACCCAACGAGGAGCGAGAAGGTGTTGACAAGCGGTTTCGATGAAGGATTCACTTGTAAATGCTCACGGACAAGTATTCGGGGGGTTTTAGTATAGCAGATGAATAAAGTACAAGTAAGTAAAGTGCGAGAGAAATAATTGCAGCGAGTGGCCCAATCCTTTTTAGCACAAAGGACAAGCCGGTTTGTTTACTTATAATGACCAAACGTTCTTGAGGACACACGGGAATTTAGTCTAGTGCTTTCGCTTCATATAGCTGAAAAAATCTTCATTGTTTTGATAAGTGTTGTGTGGGTGAACCTATGCTAATGCACCGCCCTTCCTAGGACTAATACATACTTGTGATTATACCCCTTGCAAGCATCCGCAAATACAAGAAAGTAATTAAGATAAATCTAACCACGACCTTAAACTACGAGATCCCGCTATCCCTCCCCGCATCGATATACTAACGGGGGTTTAGGTTTACTGTCACTCCGGCAACCCCGCAATTAGCAACCGAATACAAGATGCACTCCCCTAGGCCCATAAATGGTGAAGTATCATGTAGTCGACGTTCACATGATACCACTAGAAGAATAACACCACAACTTAAATATCATAACATTGAATACTAACCAACATAATTCACTACTAACATTTAGACTTCACCCATGTCCTCAAGAACTAAATGAACTACTCACGAGACATCATATGGAACATGATCAGAGGTGATATGATGATGAATAACAATCTGAACATAAACCTTGGTTCAATGGTTTCACTCAATAGCATCAATAACAAGTAGAAATCAACACCGGGAGAGTTTCCCCTATCAAACAATCAAGATCAAACCCAAATTGTTACAGCGGTGACGAGGTGCAGCGGTGGAGATGGCGGTGATGATGGTGAAGATGATGGTGATGATGATGAAGATGATGTCCAGCTCGATGAGGATGACGATGGCGTCGATTTCCCCCTCCGGGAGGGAATTTCCCCGGCGGATTTCAGCCTGCCGGAGAGCTCTTTTCTCTCTGGTGTTTTCCGCCCCGCAGAGGCGGCTGTGACTCTTCGCGACTATCCCCCACGAGCTTAGGTTTTCGGGACGAAGATGTACGCGAAGGAGAGGAGGCCAGAGGGCGCTGTGGGCCCCCTCCCCACAGGGCGGCGCGGCCAGACCTTGGGCCGCGCCGGCCTATAAGGTGGGCCCACGGCGGCCCTCCTCGGCTCCCCCTTCTGGCTCCCTTCGTCTTCTGGAAAATAGGATTTTTCATATAATTTCCGTCAATTGTTGATCTTCCGAAATATTGCACTCTGACGGCGCTTTTTCCAGCAAAATCCTGACTCCGGTGCGCGATCCTCCAATAATCATGAATCATGCAAAATAGATAAATAACATAAGTATCATCTCCAAATATGAAATATATCAATGAATAACAGCAAATTATAATATAAAATAGTGATGCAAATGGACGTATCACGGACCTATTGATCCACTCGCTACTACATGCAGAATTTTATGAAATTAAACCTCGCTTTACTAAATCTTGTTATGAGAGAGCAGGTGTTAGTTCTGATGATGCTGCTGTCCATCTTAATAATTTTGTTGAACCTTGTGAAATGCAAAAGTACGAGGATGTAGATGGTGACATTATAAAACTGAAATTGTTTCCTTTCTCCTTAAGAGGAAGAGCTAAAGATTGGTTGCTATCTTTGCCTAAGAATAGTATAGATTCATGGACTAAATTTAAAGATGCTTTCATTGGTAGATATTATCCTCCTGCTAAAATTATATCCTTGAGAAGTAGCATAATGAATTTTAAGCAATTGGATAATGAACATGTTGCTCAAGCATGGGAAAGAATGAAATATTTGGTGAAGAATTGCCCTACCCATGGACTAACTACTTGGATGATCATCCAAACCTTCTATGCGAGATTGAATTTTTCTTCGCGGAACCTATTGGATTCAGGCTACTGGAGGTACTTTTATGTCTATTACTTTGGGGGCGGCAACAAAGCTTCTTGATGATATGATGATCAACTACTCCGAATGGCACACCTGAAAGGGCTCCACAAGGTAAGAAGGTAAATTCCGTTGAAGAAACCTCCTCCTTGAGTGATAAGATTGATGCTATTATGTCTATGCTTGTGAATGGTAGATCTAATGTTGATCCTAATAATGTTCCTTTAGCTTCATTGGTTGCTCAAGAAGAGAATGTTGATGTGAACTTCATTAAAAATAATAATTTCAACAACAATGCTTATAGGAATAATTCTGGTAACAACTATAGGCCATATCCTGCTGGTAATCCTTATGGTAATCCTTATGGTAATTCTTATGGTAGATCTGTTTTTCCTAATGAGGAAAAGATGCTAGAAATTGAAATAGCTACCAAGAGCTTTATGCAATCACAATATGAGCAAAATCAATTGTTTACTAAAACTATGAATGAACAATCTGCCTTGTTGAAAAATATAGGGAATCAACTTGAAAATTTGAATATGGAGATTTCTGGTTTGCAAACTAAGATTTCAAATGCTGAAAACCGAATCTCATACATGTCTGAGGCACAATCTTCTTTAATTAATAAAATGGCTGCTAAACCTGAGGATAATGATAACAAAATTGTTACTACAGCAAACGCCATACAAGTTCGAATTAATGAAAATATTAGATTGATGGCTGAATTGCATGCTAGGTGGGAAAGAGAAGAAAAACTAGCTAAAGAGAATAATGTAGCTAAAGTTTGGACTATTACCACCACTAGTAATGTTGATGCTTCACATGTTGCTAAACCTCCTACTATCAATGCTAAAAGAATTGGTGTTGGCAATGTTTCTACTCCTAGTGCAAAGCGTGCAAAATTGCCTGAAACTGCTAAAACTATCGAAACTATTTATGATAAAACTGCGGAAATTTTTCAAAATATTGGGGACAATGATCCCATTGCTGTAGATCATAATGGTTTATATTTTGATGATTTTCATATCTCTGAATTATTAAGTTCTTACAAAAACTTGCTAGAAGTCCTAATGCTAGTGCTATAAATTTGGCCTTTACAAAACATATTACAAATGCTCTCATTCAAGCTAGAGAAGATAAATTAAAACTTGAAATTTCTATTCCTAGGAAGTTGGAAGATGGTTGGGAGCCCATCATTAAGATGAGGGTCAATGATTTTGATTGTAATGCTTTATGTGATCTTGGTGCAAGTATTTCGTTATGCCTAAGAAACTCTATGATATGCTTGACTTGCCACCATTGAAAAATTGTTATTTGGAAGTTAATCTCGCTGATAATTCTATAAAGAAACCTTTGGGGAGGATTGATAATGTCCGCATTACGGTTAACAATAACCTTGTCCCCGTTGATTTTGTTGTCTTGGATATTGAATGCAATGCATCTTGTCCCATTATTTTGGGAAGACCTTTTCTTCGAACTGTTGGTGCTATTATTGATATGAAGGAAGGGAATATTAAGTATCAATTTCCTTTCAATAAAGGTATGGAACACTTGCCTAGAAAGAGAATAAAGTTTCCTTTTGATTTTATTATTAGAACAAATTATGATGTTGATGCTTCATCTCGCGATAATACTTGATTCACACTTTCTGCGCCTAGCTGAAAGGCGTTAAAGAAAAGCGCTTATGGGAGACAACCCATTATTTTACTTCTGCACTTTTGTTTTATATTTGAGTCTTGGAAGTTGTTACTACTGTAGCAACCTCTCCTTATCTTTATTTTATTGCATTGTTGTGCCAAGTAAAGTCTTTGATAGTAAGGTTAATACTAGATTTGGATTACTGCGCAGAAACAGATTTCTTGCTGTCACGAATTTGAGCAGACCTCTCTGTAGATAAGTCAGAAAAATCTGCCAATTTTCGTGTGCGATCCTTAGATATGTACGCAACTTTCATTCAATTTGAGCTTTTTCATCTGAGCAAGTTAAGTGCCCCTGAAAAATTCGTCTTTACGGACTGTTCTGTTTTGACAGATTCTGCCTTTTATTTCGCATTGCCTCTTTTGCTATGTTGGATTGATTTCTTTGTTCCATTAACTTTCAGTAGCTTTGTGCAATGTCCAGAAGTGTTAAAAAATGATTATGTCTTCTCTGAATATGTGAATTTTTGATTATGCACTAACCCTCTAATGAGTTTGTTTTGAGTTTGGTGTGGAGGAAGTTTTCAAGGATCAAGAGAGGAGGATGATACAATATGATCAAGAAGAGTGAAAAGTCTAAGATTGGGGATGCCCCCGTGGTTCATCCCTGCATATTTCAAGAAGACTCAAGCATCTAAGCTTGGGGATGCCCAAGGCATCCCCTTCTTCATCGACAACTTATCAGGTCACCTCTAGTGAAACTATATTTTTATTCCGTCACATCTTATGTGCTTTACTTGGAGCGTCTTTATGTTTTTGTTTTTGTTTGAATAAAATCGGATCCTAGCATTCTTTGTGTGGGAGAGAGACACGCTCCGCTCGTTCATATGAACACTGGTGTTCTTAGCTTTACTTTTAATGTTCATGGCGAAGGTTGAAACTGCTTCGTTCATTGTTATATGGTTGGAAACAGAAAATGCTTCATGTGGTAATTGGTATATTATCTTGAATAATTTGATACTTGGCAATTGTTGTGCTCAAATAGATCATGTTTAAGCTCTGGCATCATGTACTTTGTACCTATTAATGAAGAACTACCATAGAGCTTGTTGAAATTTGGTTTGCATGATTGGTCTCTCTAAAGTCTAGATATTTTCTGGTAAAGTGTTTGAACAACAAGGAGATAGTGTAGAAGTCTTATAATGTTTGCAATATGTTCTTATGTAAGTTTTGCTGTACCGGTTCATACTTGTGTTTGCTTCAAACAACCTTGCTAGCCACAGCCTTGTACTGAGAGGGAATACTTCTCGTGCATCCAAATCCTTGAGCCAAAAACTATGCCATTTGTGTCCACCATACCTACCTTTATCTGCCATTCCAAAGTAAATTACTTGAGTGCTACCTTTAAAAATTTCATTCCTTGTCTTTGCAATACATAGCTCATGGGAAAATAGCCTTAAAAACTATTGTGGTATTGAATATATAGCTTATGTGTCTTATTTCTTATAAGTTGCTTGTTGAGCGGTAACCATGTTTTTGGGGACGCCATCAACTATTACACCTTTGTTGAATATCATGTGAGTTTCTATGCATGTTCGTCTTGTATGAAGTAAGGGTGATTTATCATGATCAAATGGTTTGAGTATGCATATTGTTAGAGAAGAACATTGGGCCGCTAACTAAAGCCATGAATCATGGTGGAAGTTTCAGTTTGGACATTAATCCTCAAATCTCTTATGAGAATACTATCTGTTGTTGAATGCTCAAGCATTAAAAAGAAATCCATTATCCGTTGTCTATGTTGTCCCGGTATGGATGTCCTTAGTTGAGATCTATCAAAAACGAGAAATCAAATG
>NC_061510.1:70739849-70776946 GCF_022539505.1 Lolium rigidum | reverse complement strand
TAGATTCCCTAGAGTCCGCGCCACCGGTCGGTAGGACAAAAGATGCTCGTACCGGTTTCTCATTGCGAGCACGTATGACTATATATGGAAAACATGCCTACATGATTAATGATCTTGATGTTCTGTCTTAATGCTATTTCAATCCTATCAATTGCCCAACTGTAATTTGTTCACTCAACACTTGTTATTGGAGAGTTACCACTAGTGTAGATAGCTGGGAACCCCGGTCGATCTCTCATCATCATATACTCATTCTACATGTCATTGGAAGTAGTATCAACTATTTTCTGGTGCCATTGCTATCATATTACTGCTACTGCTGTTGTGTTACTGTTATTATTGCTCTCATATTACTCCTGCTTTCACATCACCCCTGTTACTAGTGCTTTTCCAGGTACAGCTGAATTGACGACTCAGTTGTTAAGGCTTATAAGTATTCTTTACCTCCCCTTGTGTCGAATCAATAAATTTGGGTTTTACTTCCCTCGAAGACTGTTGCGATCCCCTATACTTGTGGGTTATCAGCGCAACACCAGGGATTCCGGCGCCAACGTGGAACCTGCACAACACAATAAAAATACTTTGCCCCAACTTAACAGTGAGGTTGTCAATCTCACCGGCTTGCTGTAAACAAAGGATTAAACGAATGGTGTGGAGAATGATGTCTGTTTGCGAAGAACAGCAGAGAACAATGATTGCAGTAGATTGTATTTCAGATGTAAAAGAATGGACCGGGGTCCACAGTTCACTAGTGGTGTCTCTCCAATAAGATAAATAGCATATTGGGTGAACAAATTACAGTTGGGCAATTGACAAATAAAGAGGGCATAACAATGCACATACATATCATGATGACTAATATGAGATTTACTTAGGACATTACGACAAAGAACATAGACCGCTATCCGAGCATGCATCTATGCCTAAAAAGTCCACCTTCGGGTTAGCATCCGCACCCCTTCCAGTATTAAGTTGCAAACAACAGACAATTGCATTAAGTACTGTGCGTAATGTAATCAACACAAATATCTTTAGACAAAGCATTGATGTTTTATCCCGAGTGGCAACAACACATCCATAACCTAAGAACTTTCTGTCACTGTCCCAGATTCAATGGAGGCATGAACCCACTATCGAGCATAAATACTCCCTCTTGGAGTTACAAGAATCAACTTGGCCAGAGCGTCTACTAGCAACGGAGAGCATGCAAGATCATAAACAACACATATATGATAGATCAATAATCAACTTGACATAGTATTCCATATTCATCGGATCCCAACAAACACAACATGTAGCATTACAAATAGACGATCTTGATCATGTTAGGCGATCTCCTGAATCCCCCGAGATGGGATTGGCGGCGACGGCGTCTCTGGAACTTTTCTCGTATCGTAGCTCTCGGTACTAGGGTTTTCGCGACGGAGGGAATAAATAGGCGAATGGGCAGAGTCAGAGGGGTCCCAAGGGGCCCACCCCATAGCTGGGCGCGGCCCCCCCTTGGCCGCGCCGCCAGGTGGTGTGGGGCCCCCTTGGCCCCTCTCCGTCTCTCCTTCGGTGTTCTGGAAGGCTCCGTGCAAAATAAGACCGTGGGCTTTTGTTTCGTCCAATTCCGAGAATATTTCCTGTGTAAGATTTCTGAAACCAAAAACAGCAGAAAACAAAGCGGCGTTTCGGCATCTTGTTAATAGGTTAGTGCCGGAAAATGCATCAAAATGATATAAAGTCAATATAAAACATGTGAGTATTGTCATAAAACTAGCATGGAAAATAAGAAATTATAGATACGTTTGAGACGTATCAGGCAGCAACACAGCCCTGATGGACGAGGAGACGAGGATTTGGTACGAGGGCCATCGCACCGACATCCTCCGACCCACTCCGGCCAGTGCTTCGCCCTCACCGTCTACGATGTCGACTGCCGCCGCTTCGACATCGACTGCGCCCGCAGCAACATCGGCCGCCGCTTCGACCACGGCGTGAGAGGAAACTGGGCCGCCAGACACCGCCGTGCCAGACGGGACTGCCGACGCCCCTGTTTCAGTGTAATTTCCCTCCGATCGCCGATCTGTGGCTGATCCTTTTGCCGATCTGGACGTATTTGTAGCGGGACTTCGTTTTGTTTGAATTTCGACTTTGTCCGCCGAACTTCGGGTGGACGACTGGAAATATGGTTTTCCCCACGAATTAATTTCGTCCAATCCGACGATTTTTTCGTCCGGATTTCGGCGTGGGAGGCCAAACGAGTGGAGATGCTCTCAGCGTCACGAAGAAACCGCCTTTTCCAGCGGTAGCGCACGGTAGGATGAATTTGTTTACAAAATTGAATGTAGTACGTTAACAAATAGGACTAGGGATACATACCGCAAGCTCCCCCTGGTCCTTCACGGGCACCATCGCGTCTCGCCAATCAACTGTAGCTGGTACGTCGACAGCCGCCATGCTTCTCGTCAGAAGGCTCAGGAGTAAAAGGGCTCCGAGCAGCCCATGAGCCCGATGCTTGGTACTCACTGCAACATAATAAAACAGAAAGAAAAACATCAACAAAAGATTTGCTCAAATTTGTAAAAGATTTGCTCCACTTCAATGAGGATGTACAAATTTAGTCACAAGTCAAATTTTATAAGTTTACGGTAGGGACCGTTGAATATGGCCCGTCCAGCAACAAATCCCATGGCATATATTTGTTAATACTATGTGATCAAATGAGTATTTTTTTTCGTCAAAGGGTGAATTTGGTAGATACAAAATTAAATTGCACATCAAATAAAACAATAGAATATCACATTAAGCCGTATTTATGGGAGATCAAAATTTCCTGGTGTGTTAGAATGCACCGATCAGGAGCAGGAAGCAGACTCACCAGTCGAGCGCAGTGACAACCGTGGCCCACACAGCAGACAAAGCATCCAACGGCTGCATGAGAAAAGGACAATTGTAACAATCCAATCTTGTAACAAGTGTCAATCCAAAATGAATATCGAACAAGATATAAAAGTGATAGAGCCAAACCACAATTGATCGAGCATCAGCAATTCTATGGTCGTCTTTTTCACAAAATAGATATGGTTAACTGATGATGTGTCACATTGCACCGTATCTTGTTGCATTTAATATGTGTATATATACAAGCCCCACAATAGATCGTATATTCGTGTTGTATCTCAAAACAGCGTTTTTTTTTTAACACGAGCATTTTAAACTATTGGTGCTATTTGTGTTTGTGCCATGTAGGAAACGTTCATGTATCCAGACTCCAGAGTACCACCAGGTTAGCACAAATCAGCAAGGTGCCTGTGCTCAATTGCGCTTGCCGGCCAGTACGTGGCACGCTAGCACGTACTAGGGCTGCTAAGTGTACAACGCAATCAAGAAATTAAAGGCAAGTAGGCAACAAGCGCACATGTCACATGGCGCTCACAATGCCCCATGTACCGTATCTATTTTGGTCAGGTAGGAAGGACAAAAGGAAAAGCTAGCTAGCATGACGTAATCTTGTAGGAGTGTTCTTGTTAGGGAAAAGGCCGATGCGCAGTAAACTCTACTGGCCGTCTTTTCCAGGAAGCGCCACATCCTTAGAGGTCGCCTGCATTATTGTTGGACCACGTACATTCGAGGCAGAGGCACTGACTCCATTATGCTGCACGTTCAAGGGAGTCCCGTTCCAACGCGCGCGAGTCCGGCCTGACACATCTCATGTCCTTCTTTCTATACCTAATAATAAAAGCAAAAGCGTTTCCGTCGTTCGGTCCGTTGTTTCCGTCGTCCATCCTACTATTTTCGTCCGTCGTTCGATTCGTTTTGTGGTTTGTAGGTTGCGCTCCACGAACCTGCCGTAACTCACTCGTCCTAGCCTCCTAGGCTCCTGCGTGTACGTCGTGGACTCCGGTCGTCGTTCGTTCGGGCTGAATTTCTGAACCGAGCCCATGAACAAATGCAACCAAGCCCCTCGATCGCTTCAATAGATAAACCCCGCACGGGCGCAAGGTTTCCTCTGGCGTCGCCGCCATCGCGCCATCCTCTGCTCGATCCGACGACGCCGACTTTCTGGAGCCTCGCTAGCTTCTACAAGGTCCTCCGCGATGAGTCCATACGCCGGCAGTTTGACCCCGCCCGAGCCGGCGAGGCTTGTCTGCGTTAACAACGAGGACTTTTTGTTGAAGTATGGTTCCACCTTCACTCGCGCGCCTCCAGCATTGTCCGCCTACCACTGAATCTTCATGGTCGGTTGATCCCGAGTGGGCATCCGTCGAACGTGTTTGGTATTTTCTTCGTATCTTAAGCTCAATGACAGTCCATGTCAGTTGCAGTTTAGAAAACCTGGGCCACGAGAGGAGCTACATCCTTGCCTCCCCACCCATATATACAGAATTCCAGTACGTCCCATCGAAACAATCCCCGCTCGACGCGACCTGGTGCAGGCTCGGTTCGACGCGGCAGCTCGCCGGATGGGCAGGCCACCGATGCTGAAATATGCAGCGGGGAACAGAGGCGGCGCGACCTGGTGCAGTCAGTAGTTCGACGAGGGAGCTAGCCAGAGGTGGGGAACGGAGGCGACAAAACCTGGCGCGGGCAGTACTTCGACGGTGAAGCTCGCCGGAGGTGCAGGCCTTGGGTGCGGCGGCAACATAAGAAAAGTCCAGTGGCTTGGCAGTTGGGAACCGCGCGTAGGCGGTGCAGCATGATAGTGACCCTGTGCCGATGCGAGAAGGCACACCATCACCAACACCCCTCTGTTCTTCAGTTGAATCGTTTTCCGCCTCTCCCGTGGAATCGACTGCGCTATAACATTATGGTGATCGTTCTTGGTGAGAGATTCTTCTGAATCTGCTGTGTACCTAAACCACCACATGAACAACATAAGTTTGAGTGTTTCAGATGATAAATCCAGTTCTAGGATGTGTATTCTGATTCTTGTGTAGAGCTAAACGTTCGTACTCTAATCCCAACCTAATGTTCTGATTAGAACCAGCGCTGGCATGCACTTTTAATTTGAGCCGAAAAGGTCACCTGCGATGTGTCACGGACGCGAGGGACGGTTGGCCGGAGCGCTGCAACGGAACCACGTGCCACGTCGAACTACGCGATGGGAGACCGACTTGGTCGTGGCCAGCAAATCCGGTCGGGCAGTGGTTCTCTCCATGGGCGCGAGCGCCGAGCGGAAGCGCAGGGCCATATGGATTCCATGCCTGCTCTCCACTGCAATAGACCCCGAATGAGTGAGCTCACTACCGGTCTACAGCCATGGATGCTAGATGTCCGCCGCGATGAATGCTGGGACAGTTTCCAACCAAGGCTACCGCAGCCTCGCTCCTCCCCCTCCAGATCTTTGTGTCTGCACGGTAAGGTGGGGCACTGTGCATCTTGGTCGAGCCAAGATGGAGTTGGGGGACGATTCCAGGGCAATCAATTGGTCCTGTTCATACTACGTTTCTATTTTCCTGCCTCTGATTCTGCGATGCACGGCCGGCTCAAAGCCAGCAAAAGTCGATCAGTGCGTTGTAGTTATGCAACGCAGCAACTTATCAAAAACTCTATCCTCAAAATAATATTATTTGTTATTGTCGAAAAGTTCTTAATTCTTGCTAGAACGCATCCAGATTTAGTTGCAGACCATGTTGCTTCTGACACTAGATCTTCATATTTGTATTTGGTCCATGTCTAAGACTACGCACCTACTTCAAACAATGTCCTCAAATATGTGTGTTTTTTTCCAATTCTTAGAGAGTTAACTGAATTATAGCGTAAACATGATTGTCCATCATAAAAATGATTATCTTGTTCTTTTAACTAAAGAACATTAGCTGTAAATTCATTAAACATTCATATTATTTATGTACTAGGTTTAAGATAAGTTTATGCACAAAAAAGTATACACAAAATAGAATTGTTGCGGTGTTCCAGATTTTTGTGGAAAATATAAATATGATCAACATTTTTAGTACACAGTTTTAGACCATTAGCGAACCGTTTAAATCATATCGAAACAACCCGGTGCAACGCACGGGCAAATTTACTAGTCTTTTCCTAAAGCCTAATTTCTCTCTCTATTTCTGCTGCTTAATTAGCTAGTCAGCGGCATTGACGGTAGTCCCGGCGGGCGGCCGCCGTGCTCGATCCCTTCCTTGCCTGAAGCTGGCGGGGCTGAGGAGGTGGAGGCGTCGCCGGAGTGGCTTTTGCGGTCGTCGTTCCCCTTCTCCGCCGGCGGTGCTCCGGTGGTGTGTTGCGGCGGATCTGGCGACCTCTTCGTGCTGTCTGCTCTGCGGCGTGGTGGAGCACGCGAATCCCTGGCCGGCGACCGAGAGACGGCGGCGCTGGGAGTTGTTGATCTAGAAGGTGATAGTGTTCGGGGAGCAGGGACGACGGCGACGATGCACCAGGATGGAGGCTCGTTCGAGCTGAGTTCCGAAGACTTCCCGCTCGCAGAGGGGCTCCTCCGATACCAAGGCATCAAGGAAGGAGTTGCGGCGGCGCGCCGGCGGTACGTGCTGGTTGTCTTCGTCAAGGTCGGGATCCAGGAGGACTTGTTCATAATTTCAACTTTGTACTGGGTCTTTCTGTTAGAATCTTGTTCCTGTAATATTATCTCCTTTACCGCAAAAAAAAATGCCGCTGACGAGCTTTTTTGGCGAATCACCATCGTGGAGTCTAGCCGTTGCGAATCGAAGCTAGACGGCGGCGGCGCGGCGGCAGTTGTGCCACCGCCCGGAATCGATTTTCTTTCTGTAAGCAAAAGCTAGCCATGCTAGTCCAGATCGATCGCGAGAGGAGGCAGGAATTTGAAGAAAAATCACAACACAATTGTAAGCACACGAAGAACTCACCAAGGCTTGATCGATTCTTTGTAAGCACAGCCGTACGAGTGGAGCCAGGGCCGGCCCATAGCGCGGGGCAGAGGGGCGCTCGCCCCGGGCCTCCAGGAGCTAGGGGCCCTCGCCCAAGATTTGTTTGCATATTTAATACACTTATACATATACTTTTTGGGTTGTATAATTTAAAATAATTCTAGAATATATAGATGTTTTATGATGTAGCGTACCGCTTCTCTACTCTGATTCCTAATAGCAGAAGAATCAACAATTACTCTTTAGGCCACACGGCTTAGAATAATTCTAGAAAATTACAAAAGATCCAATCATACCTCTTCTCTGACTCCTTTTACAAAAATAATTCAATACTTCTAAATAATTTTTCCTGGTGACATTATTTCTTCTAGCCTTTCCAAATATGAACCACAACACCGACTCTCATAAATTTTCTCCGATTAATTTTAGAGATATATATATATATGTATATGTAGCTATGGTAAAAGTAAGAATAATGATATATAATTTTCTTGGACAATAGAAATAAATAGTTTCAATATCTTTACTGAGATTTTAAAGACCATGGATCTTCCAAATGTAAATATTATTTAGTTTGCTATTGCATTACCCGAATATTTCTCTTGTGGAATACTAATAATATTTTTTAAAATTATGCGTAACCAAATGGCGGAACATGACGGAGATTGTTAGGGGTGCCAAGAACACCAATCGTACTTAAACTGTGAATAAAATGTAAAAATAGCATAAATATATATCTTTAAGGAATTCTCCATAGTAGGGGGCCATGGCCCCCTGCCCTAAAAAGCTTCGACACTGTAAAGAAGGGGCCTTTGGTGCCGTGTTACCCTAGGGCCCTCGAAATCTATGGGCCGGCCCCCAAGGACGCGGGCAGGAACGGAGGAACGGAAGCAAGGGAGAAGGGAGCACAGCGGCGGTTTGCAAGAAAAAACACAACAAAAGCAGGAAGAGCTAGCGAATTACCCCGCAGCGCCGGCGAGTAGCGAGCTGCCGGCGACTGCCCACACCACCAGGCCACACCTGCACGAGAACCAACCATTTGACCTTATATTCAGCGAATAGACAACCAGAAACAAACAGGAGATCGAGACTGGGAATCACGCAGCCGTACGAGTCACTGCGTCAGGTACCCAGTTTGCCGGCACAAAAAAGTGCCGGCAAAGGCACCAAAAGTGCCGGCAAAGGTTTTTCGAGGCACAAAAAAAAGTGCTGCGTTTATTCCAGTCGAGATTGCTCTTTGCCGGCATTTTTCGTGAGATGCCGCGGTATGTAATTCAAGGCACAAAAACTGGTGCCGTAATAGCTATTTCAGTGCAGATCGGTTTTTGCCTCGTTAAGAGTTTTGCCAGCACTTTTCGATTGTGCCGTGGAAGGTTTTTGCCGGCACTTTCCGGAGATGCCGCCGAATCTTTTTCCGGCACAAGGTGGTGACGCCGCGGAACCTTTTTCTGGCACAAGGTGGAAATGCCGTTCAAAGCTTTTGCCGGCATTTCGCAAATGCCTCCAAATTTGTTTTCGAGCATATAGGCCTAATGCCGCTGTTTCTTTTTGTAGGCAAATTTTGATATACTGTACTCGGCAGCATTCATGAACATTCAATCAAATCATTTAACTTACAATTCAGTCATAAGCATTCAATCAACACTTTGAAACATCCAGGTATTTAACTTACAATTACACAAACAAGCATTCAATCATAAATGTAATTCAATCATAAGCGATCATAAACATGATCATCCAAAGATCGGATAACTTACAAGCATTCAGTCATAAGCGAGTCATCAACATCATCCAAGCATCATCCATCATTAGATAACATACAAATTCATCAGCTTGAAAGCATCATCCAGACTCGGTCACACATCATCCAAGAATTCATCAGCTGGATCGGAGAAGCTATGGAGGCTTTTGACTTGAAGGTGAAGGTTCTCCTCCTCTTAGTTCCGTCGTGGTTTTGACTGTCATTTAGGTTATCTCGTTCTCCTAATTTTATCCCGATTCGCCGCTTGCTCCCGCAATGTCAACACCCTACCATCCGATCTGGAATGAATGCGCAAGTTCTTGTCCATGTCTGCTCACAATTGATGCATGAGTCATGTCCACTTCTTCGAGCATCGACCTGCAAGCATTACCCAACAAGGTTCAAAATGAAGCTATGGTCCCCAACAATAGTTGGCATCCCTATAGCTTGAGAAATAGAAGTAAGAGAGTCATTACTGCAAAGCAATTCATTTCAAACAACCAACTGATAGGCAACAAGCTAGGCTAGGATGATTGGAAAGCATCACAGAGGTCACTGTATCAATACACATGCTTTTCCAACTATAAGCAACCACCAGTACATGGTGAGGAGCAACAACACAGTTTGTGAGGCAACATGCATAGATAGTTAAATCATTAGATAGTTATCAAGCAATTGTTTGGGTATCTATGGAAGCAGAATCCTGATATATTGAAGTTCCTCTAAATATCAGCAGGTGCACCAATACTACAATCATGGTTGTTTCATGACACTACAGTATTGATCATGTTTCACATGGTTTTTTTCATGACACTACAGTATTGACACTACAGTATTGATCAAGTGATAATTGGCATTTTCAAGAGGCAAGTGTAACTTACATTCTTCCTTGGCCACTGGATTGAGTGTGCCTCAGCTTCACCGAGTAGCGTCATTCTCCCCTTTGCTTGTGGTAACCTCGTGGTTCTCTTCAAGACCATGTTGATCATAACCTCAATGTACTCATCAGTGTCTGCATTCTGCACAGTGCCAAGAGCCACTATTGTTTCACTGGTTGGTGAAGTTAAAGCGACGTCCATTCCTTTTTTCACATTTACTGTCCCTTTGTTCCTTTTCTTCTTCACCTCACTGTTTTTCATCTTGTTCTCTTGTGCCTTCTCCACTTTGACCGATTTAATGATCTTGTTCACACTAGCTGTCTGCAGATAACATATTTTGTTATTTCTTTCTATAAGGCTCAGTTATAACATATTCTGTAGAGTATTTTTCATTCTATGAGGGTCGCACCTTTGCCTCTAGATGCTTGTAGGTTGTCTTTGAATGATTCCCTTCTTCTTGATTGGTAAACATTTCTTCCTCGGCTAAACATACTTTCCCGGCCGTATACACCCCGCCGGCTATACGTTGTTTCATGGGTATAAATTGTTTCCTGTCAAATACCAAAAATGTCGCATGAATGTATGATTAGGTGGTAGATTCAATTACCAGCTTTAAAAAGTACCAATGTTAGCAGCTCATACCTTTGGTATAGAACTATTAGGTTCCTTCACACTCTTTCTCTCCTTTATTTTTCTCGGCTCTTCTATCTTCATGAGTTGTGGTGGCCTACATTTAAACAATCGTAGCACACAATTAACGGGACCATCTAGGAGCCAAGTGGACATGGAACTGTTGATACTTTACCTTGGCTTGAGATCCTCCAACTTGTGAGGTATGACTATGTTTTTGGCTTCTTTTTGCATGTGTTACTTCAGTTGATCTAGTTTCCTGCATTTAAACAATCAGAGCACACAATTAACAGGACCATCTAGGAGCCAAGTGGACATGAAACTGTTGATACTTTACCTTGGCTTGAGAACCTCCAACTTCTGAGGTATGACTAGGTTTTTGGCTTCTTTTTGCATGTGTTACTTCAGTTGATCTAGTTTCCTGCATTTAAACAAAATTATCAAATACTTACCTGCACCATCTGGATAGTATGATTACAATACAGATCATGAAAGAAGAAGCTGAGTCTTATATTTTCTTTGCAACCTGTAACCTCACTGCTAATAACTTTCTCAACATTTTGTTTGGTAAACTACATTGGTTCAATCATATCACTAATTTAGATATCACCAGACTTTATGGAAATATACTGTTGACCATGTAATTACTCATGAATGAAGAAGTTTGTAGTGTACCCGGATTGTAGGAATACCTTCCATTCCCTCTTCACTTGTCTGCTCGTTGCTCGTTGTCTGGTTGTCCCGTATTTTCCGGCTAGCTTGGTACACTAGCATTAGTTGACTCAATCGCCCTTCTATGATATCAGTCTTTCGCGCCATGTTTTCGACCACAAGCTTTAGGTCTCTCGGTCTCTTTCCTACTCTCTTCAAGAGCTGCTAGTGCTTGAGCTAGATTTTCCGATCCTTTTCCACCAACTACCATGCCTAGACCATACCTTGTTGACTTCTTTGCTTTGGGAAACAATGTTGAATAGAGGTCATTGGGATTTGGTTCCTCCCCATGCAGCTCAGGATTGGCATTTAGTTTGTTATTGATTTCATTCTACAAGGAAATCAGTGTCATGGCAGGTATTGTTGCAAGAACAAGTATGTGTCTGTGCAGTAGTTACTTGAAGGTGAAACTTACAATTTTCCCAGCAGAGCAAAATCGTCAATCGGCAGTCCTTTGCTATTAGTGTGAGTGATCCTGTACAGCTCAGCCCTCCCAATTTTTTTACCTTCTAGGATCTCCTGCAAATCACATGGATTATGCCCTCATGAACTTGTAAAATGCAGAAAATTTAAGTCTGAATTGATTAGTTTGGATTATTACTGTTTGATCTTGTACAACTGCGAAGCTCCTTGATCCAGTAGTGTGTGTACTATTTGGCTGGTTTTTCCTTGCAGTTTGTTCTTCCTTGACAATCTCTGCAATTTAAGTTTAATAATTCAGTTCATGATAAGTTCAGTAAGCATACATTTTCAAATTGGAAGTTTGTGTAATGATGCACCTTGGACTTTTTTTTTGCTTCCAACGCCTCACCAACCAATCCCATTGAGCTTCAGGAAGTCTTTGGCCACACCCGTTCGCAACGTTCTCTTCTATTGATAACTTTGACTTGTAATGTTTCTTCTTTAAGTAGCACTTGAAATCTTTCCATTTTTTACCTCGTAGACTTTAGTACCCAAGTACTCGTGTCTTTCTTCAACATTAAAGAATGCCCGCAATACATAAGTAGCAACAGCTAGACAAAAAAACCTTTCCACTGTTATTGCAGTGAGAAATAAATGTAATGCAGTTTAAATACCTTAACAGTTTCCCACAAGTGCATTTTCTCAGATCTGGGTACTTTGCTCCAGCTTGTTGCTGCCATTGAAATTTCTTTTCCTTTAACTAAACTTCCAATAAAATTGGAGAACTTGCTGGTGTTTGGACCACAAGGCTGTCCATTATCATTGAATTCCACATCTATTTTACAGTTTGGATTAACATGTTTCCGTAACCCCTTCAAGTAATGTTGGACCTCTATGGGATTTCTCTTCTCCGTGCCTAAAACCATAATTGTTAAAACAGATTAGATATACTATATTTCTTTCCATTAGATACTCGTTAATGTAGACATTGATAGATCAAGAATCTAGCCTGGAGTGTTGTTAATTTTAATTGATCCATCTTCATATTCATCACCAGGATCAGTAGTTGCATCACTGTCATAGCCTTCACCATCATTTTCTCTCTGCCCATCTTCAGCACCATCTTCTTCCTCATCATCCTCTTCATCACTGTCATATTCATCATCATCATCATCTTCATCTTCCTCTAGTTGTTCATATATAGTTTTATTCTCCACAATCTGAACAAAGGATATTTAAAAGTAATAGTTAGACAAATATCTTGGAATCCTGCAAACTCGGTTGTGTACAAAGGTGTTGAGATGTAGAATTCATTACTTACTTGCTGGTTCCCTGGCAAGTATCCGAGTAGCTTTTGCTATGTGTATGAACCTTTCCAACATATTATCACCATTTCTTCCAATACTGCATGACTTCACCTACTTTGATCATCTTTTCCTTCCATTCTTGAGTATCCGACTTATTTGTTCCTGCACATATATTAAGTGAATTATTTGTTCCCGCACATAATAGTAACTTCAAAGAAAAGTAAGAACATGTCAAACAGACTCGTCATACCCAAACTAACTCGTCTATTCTAGGCTCCATGTCAAAGTAATCTCTAATTGAAGGACAGACAACAGAGTACCAATCATCATCTACAGCATCTTTCACATAGTATATCCGCTTAGCTTGGCTTGCAAATATAAATGGTTCGATCCAAATTATAACTCGCTTCAGGTTTACTTGTGTTATCCCAAAGTTGGCGATGTTTTTAACTCCAAGCAGGTTTTGACCATTCACATTTGAACAAGTACAACACTTCCTTGGTTGGAATAATTTAACTCAACAATCTCAACTATTCTACCATAATATTCTACTTCTCCTTTTAATGGGTTCTTATCTTTCGAACTAGAATAACTCGGAAGTCATAGATGAGTTTGAAACTCCATCACATTGAGTGCTTTTGCCTCGCCGCAAACTCCTTTGTGTGGAATACACAACCATTAATGCAGTAGCTGTTGTACTTCTTGACCATCATGTAAGGCTTGTTTGCTAGCAAAACAATATCTTCTGGCAATTTTGTGCCTTTAAGAAGCAAAGACTGCACATGGTCAATGAACCAAGTATGGAATGTTCTGTGATGTTCTACTTCTATCTGTCTTTTACTTTTTCTCTTTTTCCCAGCAGCTAAAGCTTTCATATGCTTCTCTGTGTAAGAACTGATGTGCTCATAATTGAAGAGTACATACTTCTGTGCTTGTGTCCATGACAGGTAATCTAGTTCGAAATACCGCAAGTCGATAATGGTCTTCCAAAAATCGTCGGTACTTGCTGCAATTTTTGTTTGCACTACTAGTCAAATTATCATCATGTCTTGGTGGTCTCGTTGAACTTGGTGTTACAATCATCCACATATCTACTGCAGAATGTCAAACACTCATCGAACAAATATGACTCCGCAATGGATCCTTCGGTGGTGGCTTCTATTGTGTACCCCAGTTTTTCATGTTGCCAATGAACATTTCTGTGGACCACATGTTCCTGAATTGAACAGGCCCAGCAAGTCTCACTTCAGCTGGAAGATGTATAACCAGGTGCTCCATTATATCGAAGAATGTTGGAGGAAAAATCTTCTCAAGTTCACATAATATCTCTGGCAACTGGTCTTCAACAATTGCTATCTCTTTGTTGCTGACGATCTTCGAAGTAATGACCTTGAAACACTTGGCAAGCTTCACCAAGGGCAATGCAACTTCTTCAGGCAATGTCTTCATTACAGCCAGAGGTAAGATTTCTTCAAACAAAATGTGGCAATCATGAGTTTTCAGCCCAACAAACTTGTTTTCCTCTAACCTTACCTTGTTGTACATTGAGGAAGCATGGTTGTCTGGAAATCTCACATTTTTCACCGCACCACGTAACATCTTCTTCTTTGATGACTCCATGTAGTACACCGCATCTGGCAAGTCAGGTTTTTCTTGTGTTTCATCAATATGCAAATGTTCTCTGATCTTCATTCTCTTCATATCCATCCTAGCATTTGCATTATCTTTTGACCTTTTGTCCACATCAAGCAAAGTGTTGACTATGTTGTCAAACACATTCTTTTCAATGTGCATTGAATCCAAGTTGTGTCTCACTAGCAAAAATTTCCAATATTCTAGTTGGAAAAAGATGCTCCTCTTCTTAAAAGTTGATTCAACAGTATGTACTTCCTCCTTATTCTCCAAATCCTCATCCCCTTCTCCTCTTTTCCTTTTCTTCCTTCCACTCCTCTTTTGCTTCTGTAGTTTTCCATATGCAGTTTGGATATCCATTGTCATAGCAGAAATTTCTTCCCCTGTTGGCTGTACTGGAGGATCCCTGAAATCAGTAGTACCATCAAAAGATTTCTCATCTCTTCTGAATGCATGATCCCTTGACAAGAACCTTCTGTGACCTAAGAAACATGCTTTGTGCCCATGCTTCAACCTTCTAGAGCAAGTTCCTAAGAGGCAATGAGAACAGACAACAATACTTTCACCACTCAATATTCCACGGCCCAACCAGTCACTAATGGTCCAGAGAAGTGCAGCATATACTCTAAACTTTTTACCAAAATGAGCATCATGTACAAGAACACCATGGTGCCACAACTCCTGTAGCTCATCAATTACAAGTTGCAGGTATACATCAATGTATTTCCCTGGTGATCTCCTTCCCGGTACAATGACGAGACAATATGAAGTTGGTTTCCTTCATGCAAATCCAGGGAGGGAAGTTGTATGGGATCAGAATTATAGGCCGGATGCTATATGACAAGTTCATATTCTCGAACGGGTTGAATCCATCCGTAGCTAGTCCAAATCTGATGTTCCTTGGTTCTTTGCTCGAACGACTCCGTACTTGCTGTCAAAGTTTTTCCAAGCAGGTGAATCAGCTGGATGCCTCATTACTTCATCTTTGGTTCTCCCATCATTGTGCCAACTCATCAGAGCTGCTGTTTTGTTAGATATGAACAACCTCCTGACTCTTTTCTTCAGTGGGAAATGTCTGATAACTTTCCTTGCAACTCTACTGATTCTCTTCCCACCTACTACACTTCTCTCAGTCTTCCATCTCGCTTGTTTTGCAACTGGGCAGACATTGGCATTGGCATGGATGCCTCTGAAAATTATGCAGTCATTGAAACATACATCATAAGTATCATATGCAAGACCAACTCCTCTGATGTACTGCTTTGCTTCATGAAATTTCTTCGGCAGAGAATGTCCTTCAGGTAGTGCTTCCCTGAACAGTGTCAGCATATCTTCAAATGCAGCATTTGTCATTCCCCTGACATTTTTAATGTTGAGCAGTCTTACTAGAAACTGCAGCTTTGAAAACTTCTTGCATCCTGGGTACAACTGCTGGCCACCATCATTGACTAACCTCTTGTATGTGAAATGTATGAACTGTATGAACTGCAGGAACTGTATGAACAATGTTTTTGAGATTACCAAACTTTTTGATCTACAATCAACTGCATCAACTCTGTGAACAAAGTACTGAAGCTCATCAATTGAGTCCACATCTTTTGAGGCATCCTTGTACATTTCCCAGACTATCTCAGTCATGTCTGCTTCACCAACAGCATGCATGTTTGTGAAAACTGTCTTGTAAAGTGTGCCTCTGATCTCTTCAGGCACATAAATTGGTCCTGGACAAATTTATAAAACAGTGATCACAAATTATTAAACAAACTAACTGTCTGACAAGTTTCCAGAAGAGTAATGTACATACCATTCATAAGAAAGAAGGGCTTTTGGTTTCCATCAGGATCTGCAATGGATACTTGGAAGATGCCATCACCAGCCTCTTCTTCATACTCCATACCTTCTGCATCTTCATCATCAAGCTCATCTTCACCGTCATCTTCGCGTAGGTAACTTGAAGGTGACAACATCGTTGACATCAACAAGGTGTGACATGAGGAAATAAGACCACCAGGGGCCACATATGGCTGTGGAGTTTGTACTCTTCTCTAAGTAAAAGTCCAGCCTGTGGCCAGCAGCAAGAGCATGCAACCACTTGTCCCCATACTTGTTCAGTTTTTCCTTGAAGTAACAAGGAACAGTCTGTTCAAAGCATGAAACACAATGTGAGATTAGTCTTGCAGATAAATAGAAATTTAAGCATGAAATTCAAGTAATCAATGTACAAGGAATTGCATACCGTAGAGTGATCATAGTCCTCTTGCATGATGATCTTGAATGATGTAGCACGCCTGTTTGAATATTTGCAGTTGGACATAGGCTGATGGCAGAACCGACAGTTGCCTTGATCCATTTGAACCTATCCCAAAGTAAATGTCAGTATATTAATTGATATGAACCCTAAAAAAATTGTTTACAGTGATGGAAACAGATCTAATCTAGCAAATGAACCCTAAAAAGGTTGAATGGGTTGAAACCATGATATATAATCTAGCAAATGAACACATGCAAGGATGAAAAGGTTAAACAGATTGAACCAGTTACGATCAAAACAAGCAAATGAACGCATGCAAGGATGAAAAAGGTTAAATGGATTGGAACCATGCAGTCAAATCAAGCAAATGAACACATGCAAGGAGGAAAAAGGCCAAACAGATTGAACCAATGCGAACAGATCTGAGAAGATTAGAAAGAGGGAATGAAGAATGTTCAATAGATTGAACCCATGCGAACACATCATCAATCAAGAAGAAGTGGCACAAAAAAATCACCTTGCAGAAAAGATGGCAAGAACTGGAAGCAAGGAGAGGGGTTTTTTTGTTTCGAACTAAACTTGCAGGAGAGGGTTTTTTTTTGTTTCGAACTCACCTTGCAGAAGAAGCGACTGCAAGATCTAGATGAACTTGAAGAAGAACCGTCGACGAACTGCTACAGGAGATAACCGCTTCCAGTCGTCACCGTCGAGGAACTGCTACAGGAGAAGTGGAAGAAGTGGAGCGAGAGAGATGAAGTGGAAAAAGTGATGGAGAGAGAGATGAACTGGTTAATATAGTAGGGGGACGGTATGACTTCCAACAACCCAGCCCAGGATGAATTATATATGGGCTGGCGACCGGCCCAAAATGAAATTGAAGGCCCAGATCTGGTTAATGTTAGCCCACGATGCAGAGAAACTTCTGTTTTGAAATGTCCTTTATAAATGGCAGAAAGAACAACAAAATTTAGCCAAAACAATTTTGAAGATGTGCAGCTATTGTTGCTAGAAAAAATCCTGATTTTTTTTGGAAATCTCCTTTAGAAATGGCAAAAAGAACAACAGCTGTTGCAAGAAAAATTCCATGCAAATGTGATAAAAACACAAGTGCCTCAGGAATTCTTGCTTTCACATATATAGTAGTAATCACAGTAGATTACAGTAGTCTTAAAATTGAATCTTAGCACATTCAAAACACATTTAATATCATCAAGCAAATCACAGTACATTCCACAGTAGTCTAAAACATTACAAATCACAATAGATTCCACAGTAGTCTAAACATTTCAAATCACAATAGATTGGTAGAAAATAGATTAAACAGCAAGTCACACATGACCACTTAACAACTAGACCCTATACTTCATGGGTTGATGATCTCCACAAAGTCCAGAACAATTGCTTCAGCCCTTGGTGTTGCAATCATCAGAAGGAGAGTTCCTTCAACAATATGTGATTGCTCCCTGAAGTTATCCCACCCAATGGTAATTGCAATGTGATCATCTCCTTCAATGTGGTACCAGGCTACAACAGGCTCTTCAAGGTCCCTCTTCCACAAGTGTGCAAATCCATTGACAGGGGAGCCGACATGGTTAAATGGTTTTGGATTCAGGTACTGAAAGAGGGGAAAAAAAATCTTGTCAGTACAGACTTGTATTCACAGTTCACAGCACATGTCTTATTACATGTACAACATACCAGGGCATCAAATTGCACATTTTCCTCATTATAAATATGAGCAAAGAACTGCAACTCCTTTGTACTCTCATAGAACTCATTTTCATCAAGCTCCTGGTTTGGAGCAGCCAACACAACTTTGGTCAGGCCAAAGGTAATGGCAGCCATATGCTCCTCAGTGATGGCTCTGATGTTTGTGAATATTGTCTTGTGGAGTTGCATCCTGATTCTTGGGATTACATCATAAACAACTGGTGCAGAACAAAGAAACAAGTCAAGTATAAAAATGAATACCTTGTCGTTGTTCACAATTTGGTATATGAACAATTTGATGCCCTGGTATGTTTGTGAATAATGTATCATACCTTGTTCTCTAACATAAGGTTTCTCTACCTTGTCGGTGTTCACAATTTGGTATACATTGAGATGGAATCTGTTCTCTTCTTCCATGTAGGTGAAAGAAACTACATCACCAAGTTGGATATCATACAACCTCACAAGGGACCTCCAGTATGGACCACAAATTGTTGTAGTGGTACCATCTTTCTCAAGATACATGTCAAAAACCCTCATTGGGCATTTTGCCACCATCCAGTTCTCTGAACTTGCAAGCTTACTAACTTGCTCCTTGAATTTGCAAGGCACAGCCTGAAATAATTTAGAAGAGCAGATAGGAATGAAAAAATAATACTGAGCATTGCAATGCACAGACTGAAATAATTTAGAAGAGCAGAGAGGGGAATGAAAAAGTAATAGCATGTCATACTGAGCATTACAAGGCACATAAAGACATAATTTGGTATAGCAAGGAGGGAAGAAATAATAATAGCATGTCATACTGAGCATTGCAAGGCACATCAAGAAATTATTCAGTATAGCAAGGAGGGAAGAAAAAATACAAGTTAGTGGTATTAATGCAATGGTACTAACCACTCCATTTTCAAATCCCTGCATCATCTGAACTTCGAAGGAAACCGCACGCTCGTTAGAACGGCGACCACAGTTTTCCGAGGGTTGACGACGGAAAAAACAACCAACCGCATCCATCCCTGATAAGAACATGAGTTGCAATCTCATCCATTGGTTGATGACAGAACAAATGAACATGAAGATTCATGCAAGAATGTGAAACATGTAAAGAAATTTACCAACCAAAAGTGCAACGCAAATGAAGGAGAACAAACCGCCCAAACCGCCCAAACAGAGAGAACTCGCCAGGAACTGCTTCTTTGGATTTCCCTGGCCGGTTTTTCTCCTTATGTAGGTGCCAGGCAATGATTCCACGTAGTGGTACCACTTACCCACGTTCCCACGATAGAACAGAAAAGGCCCACAGGCCCACAGGCCCATTGTGCAAATAAGTAATTAATGTGCAGGCCCAATAGAACAGAAAAACATTGAATGGACATTTTTAAAATTGCTTTTTGAAGAAAACAAATCAAAAAAATGTAAACGCCAAATGTTGGCTACCTGCCTTGTTCTGAATATAGATTATTTCAGAACATTGATGGCAGGATAGTCATTTTGTACAAAAGGAATAAAATCATCAACAATATGACACAGGATATTGATTTAATCTTTGATAATATTTCATACATTGTAGAACAATGCAGGCAGGATAATCATACTTAATTGATAAGATCCATGCATAACTTACAATAGTCTTAACCAGTATTACAGAAGTACCCAATAACACTTAACATCATAACTTATAACTAGTGAACCATCCAACACTGCTCTTCTCCATTAGGTCATTCTTGTAAATCTTCAAGCTTTGTGATCACCATCCGTAACCAGGCAAATTGGTCCCTCCTAGTGTATGGAATTTCCCTCTCATCCTTGAAGGTTATCTTGCAAACGTCTACTTCCTTGAGTTTGAATGCTTCTACAGTTTTTGTCCAGCCAACACTGATCTTGGCCTTTCGTGATCCATCGTACCTCATCCTGCAGTACTTGTTTAAATTGCTTGTACTAGAGTTGACAACTACAGCGACATCCTGAGCTCCACCAGAAATACCATACTTAATGTGCTGATGTGACATTAGAAATTGAACAAGGTATGCACTGGTGTACTCTTGTGAAAAATCCTGAAATTCATGGATCGAATTTGAATTCAGTAAAATTTCTACAATCTTATAGAACATGCATCAATGGAAGGCAACAACATTCATCATCAGATGCTATTCAAAATAATGCAGAGAAAGCAGGAGGACTTACCAGTTTACCTTCACCTGGTATTACATTGTTCTTCATCGTTGTGCGTACATAGTGCTTCATTTCTGGCATTGGCAGCTCCTCCACAATGCTACATAGCTGATCCCTTTGTTTACAAGTCAGCTGTACTTCATTACCAAAAATGCAGCACTTGTCAAATGATTGATCACCAGATAAACCAGGCCCTATTTGACAAAATAGTGTGGTGTTAGAATAATAGTAAGGTAATGCAGCACTTGTCATCTTTGAAACATAACTTTGATTCAGAAACAAACCTCTAAGAATGGTCCACGTGTTCCAATCATCATCATCAGCACTGAAGTAATCATCCTCTTCACTGTAATGATCATCCTCTTCACTGTAATGATCATCTTCTTCACTGTAATGATCATCTTCTTCACTGTAATAATCATCCTCTTCAGTCTCATAGTCTGGCTCCTCTTTGTTCTTCTCACTGTGATGGCAAACAAGATGAATTAAACTTCCCATGATGGCAAACAGAAATTTCATGATAGGCAAAGAAGAAATTTCCAAAGCAAATAAGGGTAGGCTAGAATTAACTAGGTGCCTGCATTGTCTTGACTCACAAAAGAATTAACTACATTGTTGAACAAGTAGTCCAGATCAGCTCTTAAATACTCCAGACATGCAAACCACTTCAACAAGCATAAGCAAATTGCAGATATATGCTTAAATACTCCAGACATGGTAACACCAAGTAACCTATCCTTGTTGACATAATTTTTGAACTAAAAAAGGGGTATGTATTCGTAAGTTAACTGAACCCAATATCCACTTCCTCATTCTGCAAACAGATTTTTCTTGATGGGCAAACAAGAATAAGCTTCCTCATTCTGCAAACAGAATTTTCATGATGGACAAACCTGTGGGATGCACCAACTCCTCGGTGTCCTTCGCCTGAGGTGGTTGCAGGTCGTAAAACGGAGATGTTGTGAATCTGTCCTGGTGGCAGGGACTCCAGGGAGGGAAATGTTGAGGCAGTTGGTGAGAGCGGAATGGTGACGGTCCTGCGGAGGGGAGCCTGTGGTGCCTGCGCCGGAGATGATGTCAGTACCTTGTTTCAAACATTCACCAACTAAATCTACATAATAGAGAGAGAAATTTGAGGGGCAGTTGATGTCAGTACCTTGTCTCTCCTCTCCTTGCCTTGGTCAAGCGAATGAGATGGTGACGGAGATGGGGCAGCGAAGGGCCTGCGATGGGGACCTGCTCCGGTAGATCTTGGGACGGGTAGCTTGCGGCCTGAAGCTTGCGATGGCTGCACAGGTGGCGCCAGAGACGGAGACGGCGGCCCAAGATTGGGGATCCTGCGGCCTGAAGCTTGCGGTGGCTGCACAGGTGGCGCCAGAGACGGAGACGGCGGCCCAAGATTGGGGATCCTGTGGCCTGAAGCTTGTGGTGGCTGCACCGGTGGCAGCGACGGAGACGGCGGCGTGATCTTGCGGCGTGAAGCTGCTGGTGGCTGCACCGGTGGCGATGGCTCTGCATACTTGCGACGGAGAGAAAGACCAGAGGAGAACGGCCATTGCGGATAAGAGGGATCCATGGCGGTCGGCGAGGGAGAACGGCGGTGGCGAAGGAGGAAGAACGGCGGCGGCGACGATGGGAGGAGAAAGTTAGGGTTTTTTTTGGTAAGTGACTGGGAACGCCGCGGTGGGAGGACGAAAATGTTTAAGTGCAGCCACTGGGAACGCCGCGGTGGGAGGACGAAAATGTTTAAGTGACAAAGCACGAAGGGCCTTTTTGAAAAATGAACCACTATATACTGCCTCTTCCTCTCCGCCCGGAAGATCTAGGTTTCATTTCCCCCCCGAGCTAGGGTTTTCCACTGAGCACGGAGCTGAGGAGCCGGAAGGAAACGGAGCTGAGGAGACGGAGCTGAGGAGCCGGAAGGAGGAGACGGAGCTGAGGAGCCGGCGCACGTCGGAGGCAACGCCGGCGAGGCAAGGTACAACCAAATCTTGATCCTTGATCCCCATTCCAAGAAGACGATAAAGCAAAAGAAATGGCTTTATCTTGTCAACCATTCCTAGTCTAGAAAGTTGGGCAAATCACGGATGGTCTGTTGTTGGGGATGGAGATGGTGGAGACGACCCTTGGGCTTGACTGCTTGACTGTACTGTAGTACGATTTGTGACTAATTGATTTTAATTTTCCTGGACCTTAATAATTAGGCTTTAAATAGGCAAATCATGTGTGTGAAGCTTCTAAAAAGATGAACAATTGAAGTTCAGATGATTGAGTTTTGTTGGGCTGTGCATTTACTGGTCTTAGTGGTTGATGAGGAGCATTTCTGTCATTTTGCATTGATTGCATGTACTGGCTTGTGCATCCAGTGGTGCTGGTGCTGGTGGTCTTTTTGGCTACTGTAAACTGTCAAGTCTTTTTGGCTATTCAAACAAATGAAACACAAGAGATAAATTTGTTTTGTGCTTGGTGATAATGACTTGTTTTACATGGCAATTGCTTTTGTTGGATGAGTTACATGGCAATTGTTTGAAGTGGTTTGAAGTGGTTTAATTCTGTCTGGATCAGTTCCTCATATTGTCTGGTTGGTTTAGCTACCAGTCTTAGAAAAAAGTACATGAAAATGTAGCCCAACCTACTGTCTTCAGTTCAAATGCATTACTGTCTGTCTGTATTCATATTATTTTTTATTTGGTTGATGAGTTTAAGTTAAAATGCATTACTTTGATATTAATTTGATTTAGTTGGGGAGGTAACACAAATATAGTAACTTGTATTGTATGTCTTCATATTATTAATGCTCTACTATCTTCATATTATTGATTGCCTATTAATATTATAACTTGAACCTTATAGATGGGATCCACTAAAGACAATCCAATAGAAATTGACAGTGATCCAAGCTCTGACAGTAGTGCTCCAAGCATGTTCTTCAGTTCTTCAAGCTCTGACAGTGATGGCATGTCTGAATGTGACAAGTCTGAATGTGACTGTCATTCCAATGTGGTCTTCAGAGGTATTAACATGCATTTGATTTTTTCTTCATCCTGTTGGTTAACATCATCTCTAGTCTAATGTGGGTTAACATCATCTCTAGTATAATGTTGTTATTTATTTATTTATACTAATGTAGGCTTCCATTACTTAACAATGACATTTCTCTTTGTTACAACTAGGGCCACTGGTGAGTGGGAGACAAGATTTTGATGAGCACTGCATGTTTGGAAATGACATGTACCTGACAAAAGGTCAAGTCACTTTCCTTAATGACCACTGCCACCAATTTCTAAAGGAGGATTTTGAGTACTATGTCTACAGGATGACCAAATCATCAGTGGTCAAAAATAAATGCAAGCTGGTAAAAATCTAACCTTCCTTAATATTTACATAACAATGTTGTTACTGTTGCTGATTGGAACTGATTGGATACATTGTATGGTTGACAGGATATTGGAAAGAAGTTCACTCGGCAGTACCTGAAGAAGTTCATTGACCGTGCTCCAGGCAATGCTGTTACCGTTGGTCTGGAGTACATGGACAACAATGCATGCTTTGATGTGACCATGAAGATGGCAAAGGGTAAGGCCGAGAATGCAATCATAGCAACTGGATGGTCAAAAGCAATGAAGACATATGAGATCGAAGAAGGAGACATCTGCATCTTTGAATTCTTCCTTACGAGGAAAGGTAAGCTTGGACTGATGATCCACAATGTGCGTGATGACTCTGATTCTGAAATGTCTGAGTCATCAGAGTAAGTGCTAAACTCTCCTGAGTCATCAAGAACTGTTAGTTATCTAAAACTTTTAGTTATCTATGGACTGTTAGTTATCTAAGACCTGGTAAGTGTTGAACTATGTGGACCTGGTAAGTTCTGAACTGCTTTTGATGCCTACCAATGGGCATTATTATGTATGGACTGTAATATGTATATAGTTAGTACTGCTTCTGAACTATCTATTATGCCTGTAATGCATGTTATGCCTGTAATGCATGTTATGCCTGTAATTCATGGAATTGTGCCAAAGAAAAGGAATTGCAGGCACTATCAGTAAGTGCCAACAGAAGGAATTGCCGGCACTTTCGGTAAATGCCAGCAAAAGGCATTGCCGGCACTTACTGTATGCCTGTAATGACTGTATTTTAAAGGCAGTCTCAAAAAACGCCGGTAATACTGTGAATTGCCGGCACTTTTGAGGAGATGCCACTAAATAAACTGGAGGCCATTCGATAATGTGCCGGTAATACTATGCATTGCCGGCACTTTTCTGTAAATGCCACGAAAACAAATGCAGGCATATCGATAATCTGCCGGTAAACTTAGGAATTAACGGCTCTTTTTCAAAAATGCCGAGAAAACGTCACTTTTTACTGGCACCTGCTAAAAAAATGCCGGCAAATGGGACAAACGCAGGCACATTTTAAAAGTGCCGGCAAGAAAGTGCCGGCAATTCTAGCACCTGACGTAGTGAGTGAGCACGGTGCCCGCCTCCAGCTTGCCACCATGGTCGACGAGCGCCACCACCATTGCTGGAGGAGGAAGCGGCTGGGCGCGTGTGGAATGGGGTTGGGCGAGGGTGGTTCAAAAGTATTGTGGAGCTGATAGGAGTGCCAGCCAATACTTGAGCTCAAGCCTCAAGATCGAGCTGCCATTCCTCAAGATCGCTTTTCGCTTTCCTCAAATGCATCTGGTCACTTTTACTATTCATGCCCTGCCATTTACGTGCAAAGAACAAAGACGTTGTCATCTCCATTATCTTGGCTACTTGCTAATTTTGTCCTGCATGCAATTACTTACATACTTTAGGGTCTCTAATGAAAACTATAAAGGGCAGGTTGAGTTCAACTAGTCGAAAAATGGATATGGTCTCAGCTCCCAATGGAATCTAGATGCTAGAACAGGAAATATGGGAAAGGAGATTAGTACAAAGCTCTCTCACGCGCTCAGGTGTCACGCTCATGCCCTAGTGTGCTAAAAAAAAGAGCAAGGAGGGCAGCTTTCAGTGTCAGCAAATGCGTGAGTGGTTGCTCGGTCGTACTGTTCCTGCGCGCGGACTATCCGAGTACAACAAGGCCATTCCCACCCAATTGTGAGTCTGTGACCAAGCTTGCCCACAGTCCATAATATATGCCCTGTGTGCACTACCGGCGCCACCCCTAGCAATTGCCAAAATATTTATATGCATTATCCTTAGTGTTCTTTCAAAAGGTTAGGTTTCTAGGGGAAAAAATCATGTGAAACAGAGTGTTGTGATCTTCAGAAAAAACATTCTTAGAGCATCTCCATCGATACTACGAAATAGGCGCCGGCAGAAGCTGCAAGCAGTGCGTCACTGGGGATGTTGGCACTATTTTATATTAATAGCGTGTTGGTCTCATTAACTTGAGACCTCTTGGTGTTGATACCATACTGAATTGATGAGCCAACGAGTTCACCCAAAAGTCTGAACTGCTAGAGTAGGGCTAGTAATATATATGTCAACATACCAGCCAGTCGCGACCCCAAACGACAACAACACCACGGACGCCTCCCCATTGTCATGTTACGCATCCCCTGCCTACATGCAACGTGTGGCCTTGTTCAGCCCTAGGACTAGCGGTTGCAGGAGTTCCACGATGAGCACCACCACCTCGCCGACCCTGTGCTACTATGGACCCATCTCCATGTCGGCGCTCCTTCTAGCCCCTCACTATCGTTGCTCTGCATGAACGGCTGCCGCGGTGCAAGAATGGCCTAAAGGAAGTGGAACTCCGTGCATGGGGCGGAGGGGGAAGGTGTCGGGACAACCTACATGGCAGCGACATCATACAATGGCTAGGAGGGCGCACACCCGGCTGCCGGGAGGGCGGGGAAATTTCAGCAAAATTTATGTTGCCTCTCCCACACCGATATTAAGTGGTGGCAGTATCCATAAAAGGAGCTGAATGAAATCAAAATGTCATGTTTAGGGATAGAGATGGTTTAGGGACTTTTATTTGCTTTTTTTCTAGGGAGTTCGTGCTTTTTTGGGATATGGGCCAATAAAGGGGTCTGGTCTGGTGGAGATGCTCGACGAGAAGTAATTTGGAAATCTGTCTATGTTCAAAGTTCAAACTAGTTTCTATTTTTAAACCAGACAACATAACCAATCCGACAGCAGCTAATCAGCGTATGCATGTGCTACGTAGGACCGCGAGCATGTTGTGCCTAAAGCATTAATTAAGCATCTCATCAAACTTGACGTGCCACCATACACATACTCCGTATAGTAGCAGCATGACTTGTCGTGATGGCGATCATTCCTGGGTAACCGTGCAACAAAAGGGGCGCACGTTGATTAATTACATCGACTTGATGCATGTCGTCGGAAGCAAAGGAGGATGTTATCCGCAATTTCTTTTTGTTTTTCTTGCACTAACAATTCCAGCAAAAAACAAGTGTCTTGCTTCCGTTGGGCGCAGCCAAATTAAGCTACTAAGTGATATGGAGAATAAAGCCGCACCGTCACAATATACATGCACGGCTGTACCCAACAACACCACTCACTGTGCTAGCACCTCTGTTCCGTGAAATAAGAAATATAAATTTTTTAGAATAAAAATTACCTAGATTTTGATCATGTTTTTTTTAAATATCAACATACATCATGACATACATTTTTATATTATTTCTATATAGTATCATATTATTTCAATGGATTTTTCAATAAGCTTGGTCAAACTCTATCTCTTTTAACTTCAGAAAAAATTATATGCCTTAATTTACGGAATGGATGTAGCAGTACCTAAATATAGTCGCCAACATGTTATTATTCTTTGTAGAAGTGATATGCATGTGACAACATTCCATTTTTTAAGACAAGTTAGAATTGCTATTTCTAAAACTAGCTATCACGGTGGATATTTTCTTTGATGTGTTAAAAATGATTGAAAAATTAATTCCGTGCTACTATTGCCTACTGATATGTTGAACATATAGATGTGTTGCCTCTCAGATTTAGTTGCCTAAGTTATTTATCTTGCCTAATGACATGTCCATGTCGCCTCTAATGTTAAGAATGATCGAGTGAGGGTTTGAGATTTGTTTGGAATTCACTTCCAGGTTGCCTTTATTGAAAAACAAAACTCCCTAGATTTGTCTTTCATCTAGGAAGTCTTCCTGAAAGATTTCATTTCAATTCTATATCAAAATGGTAGGTGAATCTAAAAGTTTAACAACCCCGAGCCCTCCCGCATCCCGGCCTCCGACCGCCGGGGCAACCTTTCTCCTAGCCGCCGCCGCTCAGGTTTCTAGGGTTCGGTAAGATGGGGAATGTAAGAGAGAGGGGGGAGCGAGTGGGGAATCAAAGAGAGAGAGGAAGTGGGCGATTCTTGTGCATGTGTTTTTATTTTTTTTTATTTTTTTTTATTTTCGGTTTAGAAAGACGCCGGTGGCGCATCAGAAGAAAGTGCGCCAGAAGTAACATGTGCCCACAAGTACCGGTGGTGCACCACAAATAGTTGCGCCACTGCTACCTCAAATAGTGTTGGCGCACCATCTTGTGGTGCGCCAGTGGTAAGTCTAGGGTGAGGATGGGCAAAAAAAAAATTAGCAATGGCGCATGTTTCGTAGGGTGCGCCACTAGTATTTGTGCTACCAGTGGAGCATCACTAACATGGTGCACCGCTTCTAGCAATATTGTGGATAGCCCTTTTCTAGTAGTGTAACTAACAATTTCTTTGGTTCATGCTTGTATGTAGGTCAAGGAAAAGATCAATTTAATGTTGATCAAGAGTATGCCATGTTGATCAAAAGAAGAAGATGGAATTGGTGCTGATGGTGTTTCTATGATGGTGTCGAGTAAGAGATTATAGTGTAAATGGTATAGATAGGGCAGTTAGGTTTTTAGCTTAGGGTTTTCTTTTTTCCTTATTTTGTATTAGGGTTTCCTTAGAATTGCCATTTTTGGTTGATTCCAGTTTGTAATTAACTTTGAATGATTGGAGATTGATAGAGAATAAAATTTTAAAGATTTTGACACTAAGTTTGTATTTTTTGGTTATTTATTTATTTTAGTTAATACTCCAGGCAAATTTTCCAGGCACCATCTCACGTGGAGAACAAAGTCACCAAAGATACAAGAAATAATGGACGCTGCTACACAGCGGCGCCGCACGGGAGCCACTCGCGTGCGACGGTCCATGTTGCCCACTCCCAACGCGGAACAGCCCAATTTGTCAGACTAGGTTCGTCTGGTCCATTCAACTGTCAGGCCCCGGTGGGGTGAGATCCGATTATTTTATGTCGTCCACAAAACCACCTGCAGATGCTCTTGTGACCAAAAGCATATGGAAAATTCTACCGTAACTTATTTATTGTAGCCTTGCAGCTAACTACTCAAGTCTATAAGAATATCTAGTACTCCTACAGTGGGTAGTGTTAGTAATTACCAGGTTAATTAAGTTGGATTGCCGGATTAATTAGACATAGCTGTCCCATCAACCGTTGCTGAAGACTACTCCCTCCGTTCTTTTTTAATTGACTTAAATTTAGTACAAAATTAATCACCAAATTAATTAAGCTTGGTTTCCAGATTAAATATGCCATGTTGTCGGATGCCAGGTTCAACCGTTAATATGCCATATTAACTAGGTTTCATTTGCAAGATTAATTAAGCTCAACTATCAGATTAACTGAATCTAATTGCCAAACTTTATCATTCTCGTGTTAACGCTAGCTGCCAAATTACGACTGCATAGCTGCCAGATTCTTACTGCCTGCCTGCCAAGATAATGTGGTTACTAATTAGCAGCAGACTTCAAATAGTTATGAATCTCTTCTATTTCCGAAAGAGAGCACATGTAATTAAGGAACCACTCATAGGATTAGTTCACCTGTGCGAAATCCACAAGTATTTCCACAAAAATCATGAAATAAAACAACCTGCAAATCGAGAAGCAGAGCGTAGAAGAAAAACTTAGTAAAGCATCATGTCCGGCTACAAGAATATCACCGTACAAAGCCGCTATGTGCTCGTGTCCGAGCTAGGAAACGGCCGCCTCCAGCTCGTTCTCGTCGGTGGAGGCAAACGCCTCCTCACGCTCGTGGCGGTGGGGTTCTGCGCTGCATGCTCGTCGTCGTTGACCTCCAAGCATCACAGACGGACAGCTTCGCGTTATGCCCTGCCTCTCAATGAGCTTGTCGGAGACGGGCTGCCCGATGTGTGCTCGGTGGTGACAAACGCATCCTCGCCGACCTCGTTGGCAGCAGCGCCCCTCAAAGTGCGCTCGTCGGGGGAAACCTCCTCCTCGTGCCCGTCGGAGCGCGGCCTCTCCGTCGCATGGTAGGCAGCGCGCGGCCTCCGCCGGACGTGCTCGATAGCGCACGGCCTCCCCCGAAATGCTCGACGGTGCGAGGCCTGCCCTGACAGTTGCTCGGCGTCGGCGTCAGCGGACGCGAAAGCCTCCCCTGCGCTCGACGCTTGCACGGCGGCGCGCGGTCTTCCTCGACGTGTGGTCGGCGGCTGCGGCAGAAGCCTCCTTGCGCTCGTTGGCTGAGCGGCGGCAGTGTCCCACTTGCGCGCTATTCCGGCGCAACGCTGATCCTCCGCGTGCCGCTCTGTGAGAGAAAGAGAGAGGTGTGGATTGTGTGGTGGTGGGACTCTTTGGAGAGGATGAAGAGATAAGATGAAACAGAATCGTTGGGCTCAATCGTTTCTCCCATCGATCATTAAGGGCAGCGATGACTTTTCGACCCCCGCCGCACGGAAGAGCGAGTAGAGCGGCGCCTCTGTATAGATTTTCCCAGAAATAATATATCGATGTCAATTATTAAGTTTTTCTGCATCTCATCTCAGCGAGGTTACAAATCTAGGAGATTTACCCCGAGTATCGAGATGTGTTCATGGTTCACCCTCTTGCCTTTTCAATGGGTTATAACACTAGTAGAAAAACGCTCATCTATACTCGGTTCGTAAGGGACATTTGCACCGGTTTCGCAACCGGTATAAAAGATCCGGTACAAAAGGCCCCCTTTCTTACCGGTTCCTTACGAACCGGTATTAATGGCGCTCCACGTGGGCGCCCGGGAGAGCGCACGGCGAGGGAGATTTGGTACCGTTTTGTATTACAAACCGGTACCAAAGGTTGGCTACCGCGGCAGGAAATATGCATGAATCTCGCCGCGGCAAGAATTCATGGTTTAGGGTTTTTGGCGGGGGTTCAGAGGTATCGGTGCGTTTCGTATCACGTCGATGCACAAGAAACGCGTTTGGGTTTACGTAGTACATGAAGATCAAGGTGATGCATATCAAGTTGGTGCATATAATATAACAAGTAGTACTCTTCGATGCATATCAAGTCGATGCGCCAGAATAAAGTAGTACATGCATGAAGATCGATCTTCATGCGTAGTGGTACTCTCCGAGGCATACTATCTATTACATGTACCATAGTGGTACACTCTAAGTCGAACTATATATACACAAAGCAATCGAGGAGCGGGAGAAGATCTTTATGCATAGTGGAACTCTCCGGATGGTGGTATGACTTCCCGAAGGAAAAATCCCGCCAATTCCTCGCCAATTGCTTTGAAGCGCTCCTCGATTGAGAGCTTCTCCTGCTTTCTTCTCAACTGTAAAAGAATAAGATACAAATGAATACATGAGCTATGTGTGTGTGTGTATATATATGTATATATCAAATCACAAATCAAATAATTATTACTGAAACTCAGCAGAACTTACGGTAACAAAATAAATTTGTGAATATTGTTTTCGTACCTCTCTATTTCTTTCATTATTCGCTCTCTCGCTAACAATTCTATGGATGTACTCGCAAACGTAGTATCCACATAGATCAGTCCCCTCTTGGTTGTTTCGCGCATTTCTGTACAAGAATATAATTCAGTCAAACAATAATCAAGTATGATAAAGGTGTGTGGACCTAGGTAACTATTACTTACTTTGTTCGCACGCCATATCAGCTTCGGTGCCCATTGAAAGGACTGATCTTCCTTGATGAAAGTTTCCCATACGCTGCCCGACAAAAGAAAATGCACAAAAGAGTTATCAATCGGTTGATATCGGGAAATTCACAAAAAAACCGATAAGAATTTGAATTACCTTTTGAGCATAAGAAAACAAGACTTGTATAGTATAGGCTCTTTGGTTAGTGAGTCAAAGACTTCAACTTCTCCTTCGTACATTTTAATGACGAGAAGAATAAAGTGAAACCTACGCACGTTTAAATATGTAGTGTCATATATATAAGTCATCGGTTAATATTTTAACATATGGTGAGCAAAATAGAATGTGTTATAAGAGAGTAACACTCACCGGAAGTTGTAAGGCCAAAGTATTATCTTTTTGTCACGTTGTCGCTTCAAAAACCTTAGCAAAGTCTCCGGTGTATCCCTGTTGTAGAGGGGATCTTCTATGGTCCTGACATGCATTGTGTCCGGGTCAATGAACCCAATGTCCGTGATTTCATCCCTTTTGTATTCGAGCATCTTCGATCTGCATAACATAGCGCACAAAAGATTATAATTTGCAGATAATGAAGGAGCTGATCTAAAGACTTCTCAAATTATATAAAAAAATCACTTACAGACAATAGCAACTGATGATAGATTTGTCGAGGGCCCGAAGATTGTATAACCGGAAGAGTTCGGCGAAGTCAACGTTCACAGAGTATTCTTGGAAGTAGTGCTCTTCCTTAACTCGTACCATGATAGTCTCGATCCCTCCCTTTGTGGCAACACCGTACCACGTATGGAAGTTACGCATTCTTGTTGGTAGCTTCCTGAGATTCTCGACCAAATCTTTCCCTTGAACAAATTGATATTGTACTTCAGCTAAGGGGTAATCGGTGTATTGCCGAGAACTTTGAACGGCCTTCTCGTCAAACACCTTGAGAGGGGGCCGATTGAACGGGTTGTTGTCCGAGCTGGTAGACTTGGTGTATCCCTTTTATCTCCTTGATACCCGAGCTGGTAGAGGTTTTTTCGCTCGCATCATATCGTCATACGACCTTTCAATAGAACGCCTATAGTCAGATGGAGGCGATGGTACAGGGTCATATAGATTCTCAACGGTACGCACAACTTTCACCGGATCTAGTGTCTTCTGAAAAGGTATCTCTGGCACTTTCGGTGCAAAAAAGGTCCACAGCTGGGAGTCAACGGCTTCTCGGTTTTCCTCGGGAGTTTTTTCCCAAGGTAACTTCTCAATAGGCGGCAGTGGTTTCTCCTTTCTAGCTTTCTTCCTAGGCGGCGTACCGTTCCGCTTAACGGGCGCCTGTCTTACACGGAGGATCTCGAGGTGGTGGACTCACGCCGGGGTCCCTCTCGGGTAGGTGTGGACTTTGCTTGCTCATGTGGACTCGCTAGGAGGAGGAGTCGAGGGCCTTTGATGCTCATGTGGAGGAGTCGGTTGCCTTTGCAAAAGTACGATGTACTTCTTCGGCCATAGGGCGAAACCGTGCTTGACATCGGCCGTTGTCCTCTCATCTTCACCTCTAGGAATATCAAGCTCCACTCGTTTCAAAACCCGGAACAACTTCATCCACCCCGACACGAACACAGCCCAGGTGGAATGGGCATATGATGGTGCATTTCTCCATCTTCACTTGGGTACACATAGCCGACCGCCACCTTAACGTACGCGGTCCTGAATAACATATGTAGCTCGCAATCTGTCTTCTCCATGACATAATCCACGGGGTAGCTGCCTCCACATCTGTCAAGATGCGAGGAACCGACACTGCTTCTTCGCTGAGATGGGGCAACATCGGCTTGTGGATCCTGTAGAAACAGCGGCTGATCAGGTGCCCTCTGATTTTTCTCAAGCGCCTCCACCCTATTTAACAATTCTGTTAACATGTCGGCGTCCTTCTTCTTCTTCCGCGAACGGCTTCTATAAGTGTCAGCGGACTCCGGGAACGCTTCCTTCATGGTGAGACCTGGGCGAGCTCGTACCCGTCCAACGTGTTCAGGATTCCCCAGAGCGAGTGTAAGCTCGTCATTCTCTCTATCGGGAATGTACTCTCCCTTCTCGACCTTATCAATTGCAGCTACAAGCTTCGGTACGATTGCCTCAATCTTTTCCTTCCATTTTCCCTTCGCAACGATCAACCTCGTATTTGGGTCTAACCCTGCCCCATGCGCGAACAACCGGAACTTGGACCGTTCGGGCCGGTCCCATGTATGTGGAGTGATTCCTGCGTCCATCAGTTTATTCTCAAACGCCGTCCACTTCGGAATGGCAGTCTTGTAGCCACCTGACCCCAAATGATGCCAAAGTTTCTTCTTTGCAGCATTTTTCGTATTTGTCTCCGATCGGGAGACGATTGCTTATACTCCTTAAATGCGGGCCAGTGATCTTTTATCTTCACTAGAGTATCATCGAATACTGGATCTTCATTCTTATATTTGTCCCATAAATTTTTCTTCCATGTCTGGAATTGTATGGCCATCTTCTTCCATGTCCATTCCCCGACTTTATTCTTCCGGCCTTCCGTCATGTCTTCCGGTAGAGCTGAATCATGTCGATAGAGTGTCCCAAAGAAAAGTTTTCATCGCGTCGTTGACATAACTAGCTTCGATCCCCGCTTTCTTAGGCTTATTCCACTCTTGAATGCTGATCGGTACATGGTCCCTAACAAGAACTCCGACTTGATTTGTAAATTTGCGGCAGAACTCTTTGGGATGCTCCGGTTCACCATTAGCCTTAAATGCCGTGAGAGCTAACCTGCCCTCGCCCTTTAACACTCTCGTCGGGCCTCGTTTTGTTTTAACAGACTTGCTCGATGATGCAGAAGGCTAAAAGAAAAAAATTATTCGTTAATAAGTGCAATACAAATAAATGAATGCATCTAGGGATCGATGAACATAGACTAATTGATACATAAATATACACCTCGCCGGGGTTTGTTATGGACACTTTGTTGTCTCTTCTAACTTTTTCACACTCAAGTCCCTCGCCGAAATCATTCAGAAAGTCTTCGAACTCGTCATCATCTCCATCGGGTTCCATACCATGGGCACTCTCATAGATCAATTTCTGCACCGCTTCTTCCCCCTCCTCATCTCGGACGAAGGTGACGTCCGCCATACCTCAATGTCACTACAAAATTAAGAAAACAATTATATTTCATTCATCATGTCATGATCATATAACAGATTGCTAGATGGATAAAAATTGAAATGAAGAAAGCAAAAAACCCTAACGGACCGCCACGGCCACGGACTCGGTGTTCCCCCTCCTCCTCTCGCTCTTATCTCTTTTTCTCGACCCTAACACTAGGCGGCGCGCCCCTCATGCTCAACGTCTACCCCTACTACGACTACATGCGCTCCAATGGTGTCATCCCGCTCGACTACGCGCTCTTCCGCCCGCTCCCGCCCAACAAGGAGGCCGTCGACGCGTCCGCCAACGTCCCCGTCATGGTCACCGAGACCGCCTGGCCGCACAAGGGAGACGCGTCCGCCGAGCCCGACGCCAACACCGACAACACTTTCCTAACCAGTAGCATAGCAACTCCACTCCACTGATCCTCCCCCTCGATCTCTAGCTCGCTGCCGCTTAGCTAGCTCTGGGACTTCGCGATCGACGCGCAATGGTGGGATTAGCGGCACCTGTTTTGATCAGCCTTCTGCTCTGCGTGTCAGGAGCCACCGCCGCCGGTGACGACGAGCTTCCACATTTTCAGCTCCCAGGCACCGCCGACACGAACACCACTAGTGCACGGGACGGGACAGGGGGATACTCCAGAAATAAGTAGCAACCCGGCATCGCGCCTACGACATGATGGACTCCTACTACCCCGATCGCGGCTACGCTCTGCGGTGGTGCGAGCAGGCGCAGCGTCGTGTCCAGCAGCAGCGAGAGCGCCGAGGTCGACACGCGCATCATCGTGTGCTCGCTCGCGTGCGGCCGCGGAGAGAGCGTCGAGGCTCTCCCGGACCTCTTCCTCGCCAACCGGCCTCCTCCTCCGCGGCTACTCCAAGCTCCGGCGGTGCGAAACGGGCGACCGCAGGTGCCCAACACGCTGTTGCGATGTCTCTGCGGCATTTCGTCGAACACCGTAAGGGTGGTGTCGACGAAGCCGCAGAGCGCGGCTTGGCATCGCCGGCGTGTGCGTCTACGGCGGGGCGTCTGCAGCGGGGCCGCGTGGCGAGGTGGCATCGACGGCGCCGGCGGCGCCGGCGCCGGACAGGTACTGGCAGCGCGCGTGCGAGTGGGGGAGGGAAGAAAGAAGGGGAGGAGCGGCGGACTAACCTGCGGAGTGCGGCGGACGGCGACGGCGTCGCTGCGGACGGCGGCGCGGCGTGGCTCGGACGGCGGCGCGACGTGGCTGCGGACGACGGCGCGGCTTCCTCTCTCTGTGCGTCGCGCGGCGTTGTGTCGATTTGGGGATTTCCCCTCCCGCGCGCCTAAGGGAATATAGGGAAGGGGCCTTTGGTACCGGTTGGTACCACCAACCGGTAGGAAAGGTCTTTCGTACCAACCGGTACCAAAGGTTTTTTTTTGTTTTTTTTTTCTTTTGTTGTTTTCTTTTCTTTTGCTGTTTCTTTTGCTGTTTCTTTTTCTTTTGCTGTTTCTTTTTCTTTTCTTTTTCTTTTCTGTTGCTTTTCTTTTCTTTTTCTTTTCTTTTCTATTTCTTTTATATATATTTTTTCTATTGCTTTTCTTTTCTTTTCTATTTATTTTTTCTATTGCTCTTCTTTTCTATTTATTTTTTTCTATTTTTTCCTTTTCTTTTCTGTTTCTTTTCTATTACTTTTCTATTTCTTTTTCTAATTCTTTTTCTATATCTTTTCTATTTCTTTTCTTTACTCCCGCCACGACGCCGTTCGCGCGGGAAAAGTTTCCCGCCCCAACGTCGCGCGGGAAACTTTCCTCGCCACGACGCCGCGTGGGAGAAAAAAGGCGAGAAAGAAAGGGCGGGAATAAAATTTTATTACGATTGAACTCGAATTAAAAGTACATAGCTCAACTGAAAATTAAGATACATGGCCAGATTTGACTGTTGGAGTCATTCAGTCATACTCGTGCCTAGCCCTATAGTACTCGCCACTGTAGTCGTCGTAGTCGCCGTCATCATCGTCGGCGGCATCGGGGTCGCGGTAGTCGAACCTCGGCGGGAGAGCACGCGTGGGCCGAGACCGAGGGTAGCGTAGGCGGGGGCCACGGTAGGCCATGACGCCTCGGAGAGTCCGGTCGCGCCACCACAGGCCGACGGACGGCCTCGTTGAAGTTCGAAGGAGGCGGGCCGCCCTCCTCGTGCCTGGCAAGCGCCCTCTCACGCCGATTGATGAAGAAGCTTTCCCAAGTCGGGCTGTAGTCGGGATGCCACTGGGGATTCCTCCGCTGCTCTGGCGTGAGCTCGAAGTAGTAGTGGTTCGTGATGGCTGATGTCTACGGGTGCTTCTATTCTTGTAGACAGTGTTGGGCCTCCAAGAGCAGATGTTTGTAGAACAACAGCAAGTTTCCCTTAAGTGGATCACCCAAGGTTTATCGAACTCAGGGAGGAAGAGGTCAAAGATATCCCTCTCATGCAACCCTGCAACCACAAAGCAAGAAGTCTCTTGTGTCCCCAACACACCTAATAGGTGCACTAGTTCGGCGAAGAGATAGTGAAATACAGGTGGCATGAATAAATGCGAGCAGTAGTAACGGCGCCAGAAAAGTGCTTGCTGGCGTGCAGTTGATGGTATTAATATTGCAGGAAGTAAAGATGCAGTAAAACAGTAAACAAGCAGCGATAGCAGTATTTAGGAACAAGGCCTAGGGATCATACTTTCACTAGTGGACACTCTCAACATTGATCACATAACAGAATAAATAGATAGATTCTAGACTC
>NC_061510.1:70706655-70739749 GCF_022539505.1 Lolium rigidum | reverse complement strand
ATATATCGATGTCAATTATTAAGTTTTTCTGCATCTCATCTCAGCGAGGTTACAAATCTAGGAGATTTACCCCGAGTATCGAGATGTGTTCATGGTTCACCCTCTTGCCTTTTCAATGGGTTATAACACTAGTAGAAAAACGCTCATCTATACCGGTTCGTAAGGGACATTTGCACCGGTTTCGCAACCGGTATAAAAGATCCGGTACAAAAGGCCCCCCCTTTCTTACCGGTTCCTTACGAACCGGTATTAATGGCGCCTCCACGTGGGCGCCCAGGAGAGCGCACGGCGAGGGAGATTTGGTACCGTTTTGTATTACAAACCGGTACCAAAGGTTGGCTACCGCGGCAGGAAATATGCATGAATCTCTGCCGCGGCAGAGAATTCATGGTTTAGGGTTTTTGCAGGGGTTTAGAGGTATCGGTGCGTTTCGTATCACGTCGATGCACAAGAAACGCGTTTGGGTTTACGTAGTACATGAAGATCAAGGTGATGCATATCAAGTTGGTGCATATAATATAACAAGTAGTACTCTTCGATGCATATCAAGTCGATGCGCCAGAATAAAGTAGTACATGCATGAAGATCGATCTTCATGCGTAGTGGTACTCTCCGAGGCATACTATCTATTACATGTACCATAGTGGTACACTCTAAGTCGAACTATATATACACAAAGCAATCGAGGAGCGGGAGAAGATCTTTATGCATAGTGGAACTCTCCGGATGGTGGTATGACTTCCCGAAGGAAAAATCCCGCCAATTCCTCGCCAATTGCTTTGAAGCGCTCCTCGATTGAGAGCTTCTCCCGCTTTCTTCTCAACTGTAAAAGAATAAGATACAAATGAATACATGAGCTATGTGTGTGTGTGTATATATATGTATATATCAAATCACAAATCAAATAATTATTACTGAAACTCAGCAGAACTTACGGTAACAAAATAAATTTGTGAATATTGTTTTCGTACCTCTCTATTTCTTTCATTATTCGCTCTCTCGCTAACAATTCTGTGGATGTACTCGCAAACGTAGTATCCACATAGATCAGTCCCCTCTGGTTGTTTCGCGCATTTCTATACAAGAATATAATTCAGTCAAACAATAATCAAGTATGATAAAGGTGTGTGGACCTAGGTAACTATTACTTACTTTGTTCGCACGCCATATCAGCTTCGGTGCCCATTGAAAGGACTGATCTTCCTTGATGAAAGTTTCCCATACGCTGCCCGACAAAAGAAAATGCACAAAAGAGTTATCAATCAGTTGATATCAGGAAATTCACAAAAAAACCGATAAGAATTTGAATTACCTTTTGAGCATAAGAAAACAAGACTTGTATAGTATAGGCTCTTTGGTTAGTGAGTCAAAGACTTCAACTTCTCCTTCGTACATTTTAATGACGAGAAGAATAAAGTGAAACCTACGCACGTTTAAATATGTAGTGTCATATATATAAGTCATCAGTTAATATTTTAACATATGGTGAGCAAAATAGAATGTGTTATAAGAGAGTAACACTCACTGGAAGTTGTAAGGCCAAAGTATTATCTTTTTGTCACGTTGTCGCTTCAAAAACCTTAGCAAAGTCTCCGGTGTATCCCTGTTGTAGAGGGGATCTTCTATGGTCCTGACATGCATTGTGTCCGGGTCAATGAACCCAATGTCCGTGATTTCATCCCTTTTGTATTCGAGCATCTTCGATCTGCATAACATAGCGCACAAAAGATTATAATTTGCAGATAATGAAGGAGCTGATCTAAAGACTTCTCAAATTATATAAAAAAATCACTTACAGACAATAGCAACTGATGATAGATTTGTCGAGGGCCCGAAGATTGTATAACTGGAAGAGTTCGGCGAAGTCAACGTTCACAGAGTATTCTTGGAAGTAGTGCTCTTCCTTAACTCGTACCATGATAGTCTCGATCCCTCCCTTTGTGGCAACACCGTACCACGTATGCAAGTTACGCATTCTTGTTGGTAGCTTCCTGAGATTCTCGACCAAATCTTTCCCTTGAACAAATTGATATTGTACTTCAGCTAAGGGGTAATCGGTGTATTGCCGAGAACTTTGAACGGCCTTCTCGTCAAACACCTTGAGAGGGGGCCGATTGAACGGGTTGTTGTCCGAGCTGGTAGACTTGGTGTATCCCTTTTATCTCCTTGATACCCGAGCTGGTAGAGGTTTTTTTCGCTCGCATCATATCGTCATACGACCTTTCAATAGAACGCCTATAGTCGGATGGCGGCGATGGTACGGGGTCATATAGATTCTCAACGGTACGCACAACTTTCACCGGATCTAGTGTCTTCTGAAAAGGTATCTCTGGCACTTTCGGTGCAAAAAAGGTCCACAGCTGGGAGTCAACGGCTTCCTGGTTTTCCTCGGGAGTTTTTTCCCAAGGTAACTTCTCAATAGGCGGCAGTGGTTTCTCCTTTCTAGCTTTCTTCCTAGGCGGCGTACCGTTCCGCTTAACGGGCGCTGTCTTACACGGAGGATCTCGAGGTGGTGGACTCACGCTGGGGTCCCTCTCAGGTAGGTGTGGACTTTGCTGCTCATGTGGACTGCTAGGAGGAGGAGTCGAGGGCCTTTGATGCTCATGTGGAGGAGTCGGTTGCCTTTGCAAAAGTACGATGTACTTCTTCGGCCATAGGGCGAAACCGTGCTTGACATCGGCCAGTGTCCTCTCATCTTCACCTCTAGGAATATCAAGCTCCACTGTTTCAAAACCCGGAACAACTTCATCCACCCCGACACGAACACAGCCAGGTGGAATGGGCATATGATGGTGCATTTCTCCATCTTCACTTGGGTACACATAGCCGACCGCCACCTTAACGGACGCGGTCCTGAATAACATATGTAGCTCGCAATCTGTCTTCTCCATGACATAATCCACGGGGTAGCTGCCTCCACATCCGTCAAGATGCGAGGAACCGACACTGCTTCTTCGCTGAGATGGGGCAACATCGGCTTGTGGATCCTGTAGAAACAGCGGCTGATCAGGTGCCCTCTGATTTTTCTCAAGCGCCTCCACCCTATTTAACAATTCTGTTAACATGTCGGCGTCCTTCTTCTTCTTCCGCGAACGGCTTCTATAAGTGTCAGCGGACTCCGGGAACGCTTCCTTCATGGTGAGACCTGGGCGAGCTCGTACCCGTCCAACGTGTTCAGGATTCCCCAGAGCGAGTGTAAGCTCGTCATTCTCTCTATCGGGAATGTACTCTCCCTTTCTGACCTTATCAATTGCAGCTACAAGCTTCGGTACGATTGCCTCAATCTTTTCCTTCCATTTTCCCTTCGCAACGATCAACCCTGTATTTGGGTCCAACCCTGCCCCATGCGCGAACAACCAGAACTTGGACCGTTCGGGCCAGTCCCATGTATGTGGAGTGATTCCTGCGTCCATCAGTTTATTCTCAAACGCCGTCCACTTCGGAATGGCAGTCTTGTAGCCACCTGACCCCAAATGATGCCAAAGTTTCTTCTTTGCAGCATTTTTCGTATTTGTCTCCGATCGGGACAAGAGACGATTGCTTATACTCCTTAAATGCGGGCCGGTGATCTTTTATCTTCACTAGAGTATCATCGAATACTGGATCTTCATTCTTATATTTGTCCCATAAATTTTTCTTCCATGTCTGGAATTGTATGGCCATCTTCTTCCATGTCCATTCCCTGACTTTATTCTTCTGGCCTTCCGTCATGTCTTCCGGTAGGCTGAATCATGTCAGTAGAGTGTCCCAAAGAAAAGTTTTCATCGCGTCGTTGACATAACTAGCTTCAGTCCCCGCTTTCTTAGGCTTATTCCACTCTTGAATGCTGATCGGTACATGGTCCCTAACAAGAACTCCGACTTGATTTGTAAATTTGCGGCAGAACTCTTTGGGATGCTCCGGTTCACCATTAGCCTTAAATGCCGTGAGAGCTAACCTGCCCTCGCCCTTTAACACTCTCGTCGGGCCTCGTTTTGTTTTAACAGACTTGCTCGATGATGCGGAAGGCTAAAAGAAAAAAATTATTCGTTAATAAGTGCAATACAAATAAATGAATGCATCTAGGGATCGATGAACATAGACTAATTGATACATAAATATACACCTCGCCGGGGTTTGTTATGGACACTTCATTGTCTCTTCTAACTTTTTCACACTCAAGTCCCTCGCCGAAATCATTCAGAAAGTCTTCGAACTCGTCATCATCTCCATCGGGTTCCATACCATGGGCACTCTCATAGATCAATTTCTGCACCGCTTCTTCCCCCTCCTCATCTCGGACGAAGGTGCCGTCCGCCATACCTCAATGTCACTACAAAATTAAGAAAACAATTATATTTCATTCATCATGTCATGATCATATAACAGATTGCTAGATGGATAAAAATTGAAATGAAGAAAGCAAAAAACCCTAACGGACCGCCACGGCCACGGACTCGGTGTTCCCCCTCCTCCTCTCGCTCTTATCTCTTTTTCTCGACCCTAACACTAGGCGGCGCGCCCCTCATGCTCAACGTCTACCCCTACTACGACTACATGCGCTCCAATGGTGTCATCCCGCTCGACTACGCGCTCTTCCGCCCGCTCCCGCCCAACAAGGAGGCCGTCGACGCGTCCGCCAACGTCCCCGTCATGGTCACCGAGACCGCCTGGCCGCACAAGGGAGACGCGTCCGCCGAGCCCGACGCCAACACCGACAACACTTTCCTAACCAGTAGCATAGCAACTCCACTCCACCGATCCTCCCCTCGATCTCTAGCTCGCCGCCGCTTAGCTAGCTGCGGGACTTCGCGATCGACGCGCAATGGTGGGATTAGCGGCACCTGTTCCGATCGGCCTTCGCTCTTCGTGTCGGGAGCCACCGCCGCCGGTGACGACGAGCTTCCACATTTTCAGCTCCCGAGCACCGCCGACACGAACACCACTAGTGCACGGGACGGGACAGGGGGATACTCCGGAAATAAGTAGCAACCCGGCGTCGCGCCTACGACATGATGGACTCCTACTACCCCGACCGCGGCTACGCTCTGCGGTGGTGCGAGCAGGCGCAGCGTCGTGTCCAGCAGCAGCGAGAGCGCCGAGGTCGACACGCGCATCGTCGTGTGCTCGCTCGCGTGCGGCCGCGGAGAGAGCGTCGAGGCTCTCCCGGACCTCTTCCTCGCCAACCGGCCTCCTCCTCCGCGGCTACTCCAAGCTCCGGCGGTGCGAGACGGGCGACCGCAGGCGCCCAACACGCTGCTGCGACGTCTCTGCGGCATTTCGTCGAACACCCTAAGGGTGGTGTCGACGAAGCCGCAGAGCGCGGCTTGGCATCGCCGGCGTGGGCGTCTGCGGCGGGGCGTCGCAGCGGGCCGCGTGGCGAGGCGGCATCGACGGCGCGGCGCGCCGGCGCCGGACACGTACTGCGCAGCGCGCGTGCGAGTGGGGGAGGGAAGAAAGAAGGGGAGGAGCGGCGGACTAACCTGCGGAGCGCGGCGGACGGCGACGGCGTCGCTGCGGACGGCGGCGCGGCGTGGCTCGGACGGCGGCGCGACGTGGCTGCGGACGACGGCGCGGCTTCCTCTCTCTGTGCGTCGCGCGGCGTTGTGTCGATTTGGGGATTTCCCCTCCCGCGCGCCTAAGGGAATATAGGGAAGGGGCCTTTGGTACCGGTTGGTACCACCAACCGGTAGGAAAGGTCTTTCGATACAACAAAGAAAGTAACAACCGGTACCAAAGGTTTTTTTTTGTTTTTGTTTTTCTTTTGTTGTTTTCTTTTCTTTTGCTGTTTCTTTTGCTGTTTCTTTTTCTTTTCTTTTTCTTTTCTGTTGCTTTTCTTTTCTTTTTCTGTTTCTTTTTCTTTTCTTTTCTATTTCTTTTATATATATTTTTTCTATTGCTTTTATTTTCTTTTCTATTTATTTTTTCTATTGCTCTTCTTTTCTATTTATTTTTTTCTATTTTTTCCTTTTCTTTTCTGTTTCTTTTCTATTTCTTTTCTATTTCTTTTTCTCATTCTTTTTCTATATCTTTTCTATTTCTTTTCTTTACTCCCGCCACGACGCCGTTCGCGCGGGAAAAGTTTCCCGCCCCAACGTCGCGCGGGAAACTTTCCTGCCACGACGCCGCGCGTGGGAGAAAAAAGGCGAGAAAGAAAGGGCGGGAATAAAATTTTATTACGATTGAACTCGAATTAAAAGTACATAGCTCAACTGAAAATTAAGATACATGGCCAGATTTGACTGTTGGAGTCATTCAGTCATACTCGTGCCTAGCCCTATAGTACTCGCCACTGTAGTCGTCGTAGTCGCCGTCATCATCGTCGCTGGCATCGGGGTCGCGGTAGTCGAACCTCGGCGGGAGAGCACGCGTGGGCTGAGACTGAGGGTAGCGTAGGCGGGGGCCACGGTAGGCCATGACGCCCTGGAGAGTCCGGTCGCGCCACCACAGCCGACGGACGGCCTCGTTGAAGTTCGAAGGAGGCGGGCCGCCCTCCTCGTGCCTGGCAAGCGCCCTCTCACACCGATTGATGAAGAAGCTTTCCCAAGTCGGGCTGTAGTCGGGATGCCACTGGGGATTCCTCCGCTGCTCTGGCGTGAGCTCGAAGTAGTAGTGGTTCGTGATGGCTGATGTCTACGGGTGCTTCTATTCTTGTAGACAGTGTTGGGCCTCCAAGAGCAGAGGTTTGTAGAACAACAGCAAGTTTCCCTTAAGTGGATCACCCAAGGTTTATCGAACTCAGGGAGGAAGAGGTCAAAGATATCCCTCTCATGCAACCCTGCAACCACAAAGCAAGAAGTCTCTTGTGTCCCCAACACACCTAATAGGTGCACTAGTTCGGCGAAGAGATAGTGAAATACGGGTGGCATGAATAAATGCGAGCAGTAGTAACGGCGCCGTAAAAGTGCTTGCTGGCGTGCGATTGATGGTATTAATATTGCAGGAAGTAAAGATGCAGTAGAAACAAGTAAACAAGCAGATGATAGCAGTATTTAGGAACAAGGCCTAGGGATCATACTTTCACTAGTGGACACTCTCAACATTGATCACATAACAGAATAAATAGATAGATTCTAGACTCTACACCCTCTTGTTGGATGATGAACACCACTAACTGTGTAGGATTACACGAACCCTCAATGCCGGAGTTAACAAGCTCCACAATATTCAATGTTCATATTTAAATAACCTTAGAGTGCATGACAGATCAACATAACCAAACCAAGTACTAACATAGCATGCACACTGTCACCTTCACACTACGAAAGGAGGAATAGATCACATCAATACTATCATAGCAATAGTTAACTTCATAATCTACAAGAGATCACAATCATAGCCTACGCCAAGTACTACACGATGCACACACTCGTCACCATTACACCGTGCGGGAGGAATAAACTACTTTAATAACATCACTAGAGTAGCACGCAGATAAATTGTGATACAAAACACATTGCAATCATAAAGAGATATAAATAAGCACTTCACTATGCCATTCATAACAGTGAATAAGTATTCTGTGAAATATAGCCTAAGAGACCCACACGGTGCACACACTCGTCACCTTTACACACGTGGGACAAGGAGTCTCCGGAGATCACATAAGTAAAATCCACTTGACTAGCATAATGACATCTAGATTACAAGCATCATCATATGAATCTCAATCATGTAGGGCAGCTCATGAGATTATTGTATTGAAGTACATAGGAGAGAGATGAACCACATAGCTACCGGTACAGCCCCGAGCCTCGATGGAGAACTACTCCCTCTTCATGGGAGACAGCAGCGTTGATGGAGATGGCGGTGGTGTCGATGGAGGAGCCTTCCGGGGGCACTTCCCCGTCCCGGCGGCGTGCCGGAACAGAGACTCCTGTCCCCCAGATCTTGGCTTCGCGATGGCGGTGGCTCTGGAAGGTTTTCTCTGGTTTCGTCGAACGTGTCAGGGTTTTCGCGACGGAGGCTTTAGATAGGTGGAAGGGCAAGGTCAGAGGGGGTCTGGGGCCACCAGACACTAGGGCGGCGCGCCCCCCTCCTGGGCCGCGCCGGCCTATCATCTGGGGCCCACAGGGCCCTCCTCTGGCGGCTCTCGGGTGTTCTGGAAGCTTCGTGGAAAAATAGGATGCTGGGGCGTTGATTTCGTCCGATTCCGAGAATATTTCCTTACTAGGATTTCTGAAACCAAAAACAGCAGAAAACAGCAACTGGCCCTTCGGCATCTCGTCAATAGGTTAGTTCCGGAAAATGCATAAATATGACATAAAGTATGTATAAAACATGTAGATATCATCAATAATGTGGCATGGAACATAAGAAATTATCGATACGTCGGAGACGTATCAGCATCCCCAAGCTTAGTTCCTGCTCGTCCCGAGCAGGTAAACGATAACAAAGATAATTTCTGGAGTGACATGCCATCATAACCTTGATCATACTATTGTAAGCATATGTAATGAATGCAGCGATCAAAACAATGGTAATGACATGAGTAAACAACTGAATCATAAAGCAAAGACTTTTCATGAATAGTACTTTCAAGACAAGCATCAATAAGTCTTGCATAAGAGTTAACTCATAAAGCAATAAATCAAAGTAAAGGTATTGAAGCAACACAAAGGAAGATTGAGTTTCAGCGGTTGCTTTCAACTTATAACATGTATATCTCATGGATATTGTCAATGTAAAGTAATATAACAAGTGCAATATGCAAGTATGTAGGAATCAATGCACAGTTCACACAAGTGTTTGCTTCTTGAGGTGGAGAGAAATAGGTGAACTGACTCAACATAAAAGTAAAAGAATGGTCCTTCAAAGAGGAAAGCATCGATTGCTATATTTGTGCTAGAGCTTTGGTTTTGAAAACATGAAACAATTTTGTCAACGGTAGTAATAAAGCATATGTATTATGTAAATTATATCTTACAAGTTGCAAGCCTCATGCATAGTATACTAATAGTGCCCGCACCTTGTCCTAATTAGCTTGGATTACCAGGATTATCATCGCAATACACATGTTTTAACCAAGTGTCACAAAGGGGTACCTCTATGCCGCCTGTACAAAGGTCTAAGGAGAAAGCTCGCATTTGGATTTCTCGCTTTTGATTATTCTCAACTTAGACATCCATACCGGGACAACATAGACAACAGATAATGGACTCCTCTTTAATGCATAAGCATGTAGCAACAATTAATGTTCTCATATGAGATTGAGGATATATGTCCAAAACTGAAACTTCCACCATGATTCATGGCTTTAGTTAGCGGCCCAATGTTCTTCTCTAACAATATGCATGCTCTAACCATTTAAATGAGTGGTAAATCTCCCTTACTTCAGACAAGACGGACATGCATAGCAACTCACATGATATTCAACAAAGAGTTGATGGCGTCCCCAGGAACATGGTTATCGCACAACAAGCAACTTAATAAGAGATAAAGTGCATAAGTACATATTCAATAACACAATAGTTTTTAAGCTATTTGTCCCATGAGCTATATATTGCAAAGGCGAATGATGGAAATTTTAAAGGTAGCACTCAAGAAATTTACTTTGGAATGGCGGAGAAATACCATGTAGTAGGTAGGTATGGTGGACACAAATGGCATAGTGGTTGGCTCAAGGATTTTGGATGCATGAGAAGTATTCCCTCGATACAAGGTTTAGGCTAGCAAGGTTTATTGAAACAAACACAAGGATGAACGGTGCATCAAAACTCACATAAAAGACATATTGAAAATATTATAAGACTCTACACCGTCTTCCTTGTTGTTCAAAACTCAATACTAGAAATTATCTAGACTTTAGAGAGACCAAATATGCAAACCAAATTTTAGCAAGCTCTATGTATTTCTTCATTAGTAGGTGCAAAGTATATGATGCAAGAGCTTAAACATGAGCACAACAATTGCCAAGTATCAAATTATCCAAGACATTTTAGAATTACTACATGTAGCATTTCCCAATTCCAACCATATAACAATTTAACGAAGAAGTTTCAACCTTCGCCATGAACATTAAAAGCTAAGAACACGAGTGTTCATACGAACCAGCGGAGCATGTCTCTCTCCCACACAAGAATTTATTCAAACAAAAACAAAAACAAAAACAAACAGACGCTCCAAGCAAAGTACATAAGATGTGACCGAATAAAAATATAGTTTCAAGAGAAGAAACCTGATAATTTGTCGATGAAGAAGGGGATGCCTTGGGCATCCCCAAGCTTAGATGCTTGAGTCTTCTTGAAATATGCAGGGATGAACCACCGGGGCATCCCCAAGCTTAGAGCTTTCACTCTTCTTGATCATAGTATATCATCCTCCTTTCTTGACCCTTGAAAACTTCCTCCACACCAAACTCAAAACAAACTCATTAGAGGGTTAGTGCATAATCAAAAACTCACATGTTCAGAGGTGACACAATCATTCTTAACACTTCTGGACATTGCTCAAAGCTACTGGAAGGTAATGGAACAAAGAAATCCACCCAACACAGCGAAAGAAGCAATGCGAAATAAAAGGCAGAATCTGTCAAAAACAGAACAGTCCGTAAAGACGAATTTTAAAGAGGCACCAGACTTGCTCAAATGGAAATGCTCAAATTGAATGAAAGTTGCGTACATATCTGAGGATCACTCACGTAAATTGGCATAATTTTCGGAGTTACCTACAGAAAATTAGGCCCAGATTCGTGACAGCAAGAAATCTGTTTCTGCGCAGTAATCCAAATCTAGTATGAACCTTACTATCAAAGACTTTACTTGGCACAACAATGCAACAAAATTAAGATAAGGAGAGGTTGCTACAGTAGTAACAACTTCCAAGACACAAATATAAAATAGAGGTACTGTAGCAAAATAAACACATGGGTTATCTCCCAAGAAGTGCTTTCTTTATAGCCATTAAGATGGCTCAGCAGTTTTAATGATGCACTCCCAAGAAATAGTAGTTGAAGCAAAAGAGAGCATCAAAAGGCAAATTCAAAACAAATTTAAGTCTAACATGCTTCCTATGCATAGGAATCTTGTAAATAAACAAATTCATGAAGCATGATGCAACAAGCATAGAAAGATAAAACAAGTGTAACTTCAAAATTTTCAGCATATAGAGAGGTGTTTTAGTAACATGAAAACTTCTACAACCATATTTTCCTCTCTCATAATAATTTCCAGTAGCATCATGAACAAACTCAATAATATAACTATCACATAAAGCATTCTTATCATGAGTCTCATGCATAAAATAATTACTACTCCCAACATAAGCATAGTCAATTCTTATTAATTGTAGTGGGAGCAAATTCAACAAAGTAGCTATCATTATTATTCTCATCATCAAATATAGGAGGCATATTCTAATCATAATCAAATTTATCCTCCATAACAGGCGGTACTGAAAGACCAATATTATTATAATCATCATAAATAGGAGGCAAAGTATCATCAAAGTAAATTTTCTCCTCAATGTTTGGGGGACTAAAAATATCATGCTCATCAAAGCCAGCTTCCCCAAGCTTAGAATTTTCCATATCATTAGCAACAATGGTGTTCAAAGCGTTCATACTAATATGTTCCATAGGTTTTTTAATTTTCGCATCAAACCATCCATGTCTTAAATCAGGAAATAGAATAAGAAGCTCATTGTTGTCCATTATGCCTAACTAGTGTAAACAAGAAACAAAAAGATGCAATTGCAGGATCTAAAGGAAATAGCTTTGAGCACACACACAACGGCAATAGAAAAGTACTATACCGGGACCGGAGTATGAGAGCCTTTTACCTTTCCTCCCCGGCAACGGCGCCAGAAAAGTAGCTTGATGTCTACGGGTGCTTCTATTCTTGTAGACAGTGTTGGGCCTCCAAAAGCAGAGGTTTGTAGAACAGCAGCAAGTTTCCCTTAAGTGGATCACCCAAGGTTTATCGAACTCAGAGAGGAAGAGGTCAAAGATATCCCTCTCATGCAACCCTGCAACCACAAAGCAAGAAGTCTCTTGTGTCCCCAACACACCTAATAGGTGCACTAGTTCGGCGAAGAGATAGTGAAATACGGGTGGTATGAATAAATGCGAGCAATAGTAACGGCGCCGAGAAAAGTGCTTGCTCGGCGTGCGATTGATGGTATTAATATTGCAGGAAGTAAAGATGCGAGTAAAACGAGTAAACAAGCGAGCGATAGCGATATTTAGGAACAAGGCCTAGGGATCATACTTTCACTAGTGGACACTCTCAACATTGATCACATAACAGAATAAATAGATAGATGCTAGACTCTACACCCTCTTGTTGGATGATGAACACCACTAACTGTGTAGGATTACACGAACCCTCAATGCCGGAGTTAACAAGCTCCACAATATTCAATGTTCATATTTAAATAACCTTAGAGTGCATGACAGATCAACATAACCAAACCAAGTACTAACATAGCATGCACACCTGTCACCTTCATGCACTACGAAAGGAGGAATAGATCACATCAATACTATCATAGCAATAATTAACTTCATAATCTACAAGAGATCACAATCATAGCCTACGCCAAGTACTACACGATGCACACACTTGTCACCATTACACACGTGCAGGAGGAATAAACTACTTTAATAACACTCACTAGAGTAGCACATAGATAAATTGTGATGCAAACACATTGCAATCATAAAGAGATATAAATAAGCACCTCACTATGCCATTCATAACGGTGAATAAGTATTCTGTGAAATATAGCCTAAGAGACCCACACGGTGCACACACTGTCACCTTTACACACGTGGGACAAGGAGTCTCCGGAGATCACATAAGTAAAACTCACTTGACTAGCATAATGACATCTAGATTACAAGCATCATCATATGAATCTCAATCATGTAGGGCAGCTCATGAGATTATTGTATTGAAGTACATAGGAGAGAGATGAACCACATAGCTACCGGTACAGCCCCGAGCCTCGATGGAGAACTACTCCCTCCTCATGGGAGACAGCGAGACGTGTGATGGAGATGGCGGTGGTGTCGATGGAGGAGCCTTCCGGGGGCACTTCCCCGTCCCGGCGGCGTGCCGGAACAGAGACTCCTGTCCCCCGGATCTTGGCTTCGCGATGGCGGCGGCTGCGGAAGGTTTTCGTATCGTGGTTTCGTCGAACGTGTCGGGGTTTTCGCGACGGAGGCTTTAAATAGGCGGAAGGGCAAGGTCGAGAGGGTCGCAGGGGCCACCAGACACTAGGGCGGCGCGCCCGCCTCCGGGCCGCGCCGGCCTGTCATCTGGGGCCCACGGGGCCCTCCTCCGCGGCCTCTCGGGTGTTCCGGAAGCTTCGTGGAAAAATAGGATGCTTGGGTCGTTGATTTCGTCCAATTCCGAGAATATTTCCTTACTAGGATTTCGAAACCAAAAACAGCGAAAACAAAGCGGCCCTTCGGCATCTCGTCAATAGGTTAGTTCCGGAAAATGCATAAAGATGACATAAAGTATGTATAAAACATGTAGATATCATCAATAATGTGGCATGGAACATAATAAATTATTGATACGTCGGAGACGTATCAATGGCCATCTCGCGCGCCACACCTAGAGGGACTGGAGGGACTGGTATGCCTCCGACGCTTAGCAACCAGCCGGTCGGGACGCGGTACCCCGACAGGCAGGGGTAGTTCGAGCGCAAGCGCCTCGCCTCCGGGGTTAGAGATACGATGGAAGCCATGGGAGAGAATGATGAGGTTTGCGATATGAGTCTAGATGTGATATGTAAATGGAGGCCAAGCCTACATATATATAGTGAAAAAATGGCGGGATGACGGAGGCGGGAAGACGAGGCGGAACCGGTGGAAAGCGCGGAAGAAAATAGGCGGGAATGCAATGGCGCGGCAAACCTTTAGTACCGGCTGGTCGGTGCAACCGGTACTAAAGGTGGTTTTTCTGTCATGTAACAAAACTGTCGGTGGGATAAGGACGCGTGGGTAACCTTTAGTACCGGCTGGTGGGTGCAACCGGTACTCAAGGTGGTTTTTCTGTCATGTAACAAAATTGTCGGTGGGATAAGGACGCGCGGGTAACCTTTAGTACCGGCTGGTGGGTGCAACCGGTACTAAAGCTGTCGGCAGGATAAGGACGCCCTGCTCGATGAGATAAAGCATGTAGCGCACGATGCCCTGTCGGAGGAAGAAGACAATGTAGAAGCGGCGCCGTGCCTATAAAAGGAGCATCGATACGCCATGGCAAGCAGCTCAACAAGCCAATGGATGGAGAGTTGCATCACCATGGATGGAGGAAAGGGTTGGGAAATCTCCCGTGGCGGAACTTGTCGAAGATGCCCTTGGTGCACACGCCCTATGGCATCTTCGGAAGTTCCGCCTCGGAAAAATTTCCCTGCAAGCCCGTGAAAGACTCCATCTCCTCTAACAATGTTGGGGAAAGGGTTGGGAAATCTCCGTGGCGGAACTTCTCGAATATGCCCTTGGTGCACATGCCCTACATATGGCATATTCGGAAGTTCCGCCTCGGAAAAATTTCCCTGCAAGCCCGTGAAAGCTACTTAACTAGTAAAACAAGCCAACCATCTCCATTGTTAAGGTCTTACATACAGTAACATCATTACACAAAAGTGATTTCCATATTGAGATACACAAGTTATGATCCCTATCTACCTAGTCTTCTGAGTTTTCTTCGTCTGTTTCCCTTTCTTCTAACTGCGACGCAACCATGGACAATCTTCATTGTTTAAGATGATGCGTGGGTCAATTTTTACCTTGAAGGGTGGAATATCATCAAACTTATTATAATCTTCTGACATGTCTGTCTTGTCCTCTACTCCCACGATGTTTCTTTTTCCTGAAAGAACTATGTGCCGCTTTGGCTCATTGTATAATGGGTCCTCTTGCCTTTCTTTTCTTTTTTTCGGTTTGCTAGACATGTCCTTCACATAAAAAACCTGAGCCACTTCACTGGCTAGGACAAATGGTTCGGTGTCGTACCCTAGATTCTTGAATCCACTGTAGTCATTCTGTACTGCGGGTCTACCTGTACCCCGTCTTTCAGGTTGAACCATTTGCACCGAAACAAAGGGACCTTGAAATTAGGTCCATAGTCAAGTTCCCATATCTCATCTATGTACCCATAATATATGACCTTGTTCCCATTGCCATCTTCTGCATCAAAGCGGACACCACTGTTTTGGTTGGTGCTCTTTTTGTCTTGGGCGAAAGTGTAAAATGTGTTCCCATTAATCTCGTACCCTTGAAAAGTCGATATAGTAGAAGATGGTTGCTTGGCCAACAAGTACAGCTGCTCGTCATCGGTGACATTCATGAGACGTGTTTGCAACCAACCGCCGAAAGTCCTCATGTGTTCTCCATCAATCCAATCTTCACGTTGCTCCGGGTATTTAGAGCGTAAGATATCCTTGTGTTCCTCTTTGTACGGAGCCACCAAGATGGAATTATGTAGAACTGCGTAGTGTGCTTGAGTGAAAGAATGTCCGACCATACACGTTGTTGCTTTCTTTCCTAGTGTGCCTTTTCCACGCAGTCTCCCCTCATAGCGCGATTCAGGAACACCGATCGGCTTAAGGTCAGGAATAAAGTCAACACAAAACTCAATGACCTCCTCTGTTCCATAGCCCTTGGAGATGCTTCCTTCTGGCCTAGCACGGTTATGAACGTACTTCTTTAAGACTCCCATGAATCTCTCAAAGGGGAACATGTTGTGTAGAAATACGGGACCGAGAACGCCAATCTCTTCGACCAGGTGAACTAGGAGATGTGTCATAATATTGAAGAAGGATGGTGGGAACACCAACTCAAAGCTGACTAGACATTGGACCACATCCTTCTGTAAATTTTGTAGAGTAAGTGGATTGATCACCTTCTGAGAAATTGCATTGAGGAACGCACATAGCTTCACAATGGGTACTCGAACATTTTCACGCGAAGCCCCCTCAATGCAACCGGAAGTAATTGTGTCATAATCACGTGGCGGTCATGAGACTTTAGGTTTTGAAAATTTTTCTCTCGACATGTTTATTATTCCCTTTATATTCGACGAGAAGCCGGACGGGACCTTGATGCTACTCGGGACTTCAAAAAAGATCTCCTTCTCCTCTTTCGTAAGAGCGTAGCCGGCGGGACCTTGATACTTCTCTGGATTCGAGGTTGTTTCCTTCGTGGATACTTTGCTGGTCCTGTCGTGCATCCGGTGTATCTTTTGTCTTCCCATACACGCCTAAGAAGTTTAGCGAGGTTCACGCAAAGATTTTTCGTCACGTGCATCACGTCGATTGCGAGTGAACCTCTAAGAATTTCCGATAGGGTAGCTCCCAAAATATCGACTTCTTCTTCCACATGGGTACGTGTCCGTCAACATCATGCGGAACAGATTGTCCACCGGGACCCTTTCCAAATATCACTTTTAAATCCTTGACCATATCATATATAACTTCCCCAGTAGGGCGGGTAGGCTTCGTTCGGTTATCTTCCTCACCTCCGAAATGCTTTCCTCTCTTTCTTACGTGATGTTGTTTTGGAAGAAATCGACGATGCCCCAGGCACACATTCTTGTTTCCCAAATATATAGTGTCAGTCTCACCTAAACAGTGTGTGCATGCATTGTATCCCTTGTTTGACTGCCCTGAAATGTTACTAAGAGCAGACCAATCATTGATGGTTACAAACAATAACGCCCGTAGGTTAAATTCCTTTTGTTCGTGCTCATCCCACACAGGTACACCTTCGTCACACCACAACTGTAAAAGTTCTTCAACCAATGACCTCAGGTACACATCAATGTCGTTGCCGGGTTGCCTCGGGCCCTGGATGAGCACTGGCATCATAATGAACTTCCGCTTCATGCACAACCAAGGAGGAAGGTTATAGATACATAGAGTCACTGGCCAGGTGCTATGACTGGAGCTCTGCTCACCGAAAGGATTAAAGCCATCTGTACTTAGACCAAATCTTAAGTTCCTTGCGTCATCTGAAAATGACTTGAACTCTCTGTCGATTTTTCTCCACTGCGACCCGTCAGCGGGGTGTCTCAACATCACATCTTTCTTACGGTCCTCTTTGTGCCATCGCAACAACTTGGCATGCTCTTTGTTTTGGAACAAACGTTTCAACTGTGGTATTATAGGAGCATACCACATCACCTTCGCAGGAACCCTCTTCCTAGGGTTGGACTCGCCCTCAACATCGCCAGGGTCATCTCGCCTGATCTTATACCTCAATGCACTACATACCGGGCATGCATTCAAATTCTCGTACTCCCCGCGGTAGAGGATGCAGTCATTGATGCATGCATGTATCTTCTGCACCTCTAATCCTAGAGGGCAGACAACCTTCTTTGCTTCGTACGTATTAGAGGGCAATACGTTGTCCCCTGGAAGCATCTTCTTTATTATTTTCAGCAACTTTTCAAACCCCTTGTCAGAAGTACCATTCTCTCCCTTCCACTGCAGCAATTCCAGCGTGGTACCCAGCTTTTTCTGGCCATCTTTGCAATTTGGGTACAACAGTGTCTTGTGATCCTCTAACATTTTCTCCAACTTCAACCTCTCCTTTTCACTTCCGTAGCTTATCTTCGCATCAAGAATGGCCCGACCCAAATCGTCATCGGGGTCATCAAAAATCGGCTCATCAAAAATGGGCTCTTCTTCAGCTTCGTCTTCCCCCATTCAACTATCACCGTCTTCAGTGAACATAGGATAGTTGTCACTATCCTCTTCTTCTTCGTTGTCTTCCAATATAACCCCTCTTTCTCCGTGCTTGGTCCAACAATTATAGCTGGGCATGAAACCGTTCTGCAGCAGGTGGACGTGAATGGTCTTTGAGGTAGAGTAATCCACCATATTCTTACAGGAACTACATGGACAATAGATGAAACCATTCGACTGCCTGTTTGCCTCAGCCACGTTCAGAAAATAATGCATGCCATTAATGAAGTCGGGATGGCACCGGTCACCGTACATCCATTAACGACTCATCTGCATTTTATATGTATATCAAAAATCATTAATTACACAACATCGTGGATATATGAGTGAACAACTTAATTAATAATCAAGTTCATCACATAAAACTAAGTTTTTCTATAAAAAAAAGAGGCTCACCGAGGTTGTATGGTGCCGGCTAGGGGACGTCGCTCGCGATCGACGGCGGTGAGGACGGGGATGATACTAATTAAAACCTACAAAATATACCATAATTTCAGCTCAAATTGATTATAAAAAAGTAAAATCCCTAACTTAGGCATTTCATCGAACACCTTGCTAGCACTAGAAAAATAGTACGAGTTAAAACTACCAAAGAAATGTGCTAAATTAGGAACGCCGGAAGAAAGGATGATATTGCTAACCCTTGGATAGATGTATGCCCTTAATCTTGTTAAAATGGTGGAGAAAAAATAGAGATTTGTTGGAGTGTGAGAGGTGTAAAAAAAATTTGTGTGAGAGGAAGAAGAGAAAAATGAGATGAAGCACAGCAGCCAGGGACGGGCTGGCGACTGATGATATAGGGGGCACCCTTTGGTACCGGTTCGTGTTACGAACCGGTACCAAAGGTCCAGCCCAGGCCCCACCACGAGTCTGAGTTTTGGCCGAAGACCTTTCGTACCGGTTCCTAACACGAACCGGTACTAAAGCCCATCACGAACCGGTGCCAGAACTCCTCGCCTGCCTGAGCCCCCCAACCGGTGCAGATGACCCCATTGGTACCGGTTCGTAAGGGAACATGTACCAATGGCTTAGATGGATGCCCCATTTTCCACTAGTGTAATCGAGGAAGCGGGGTAATCAATTTTCACCAAGTCCCTTACGTGTATTGGAGGATGAAGCTCTATTTATTGCTTGCTTTGATGTTCATATCCGTATCGTCTACGATACTGAATGCTTTCTAACTAGGAATTTGGCTGTAAACTAACCACAAACTAACACGTGGAAATTATCTGTATTTTCAGCCGCTTGTCTTCCTCAAAAGATCATCATTGACTACTACGTAGCAAGCATAGAGTACCCAGGTAAAAGAATGCATGTGTAGTGTTGTGCCAACGTGTGCTTGAAAGGGCAGAAAAGGAAATCCAAAGCTCAATTTTACCGGGAACTAAAAAAAATAGAAACAAGGCAACAGAATTGCAAGCAAAGTAAACATTGGTAAAAAAAAAAGAGACTCAGCCATTAATTATTACTCCCAGGGGCAAGTTTGCTCGAAACATAGCACCTGTTTACATTGTAAACTGAAAAACATTGCAGACAACTTCCAACCAGTTTCTTGCTAAGTAAAAGAAAAGGAAAGAATCACAACAGTGCCGCTTTGCATGCTACAGCACCCACCCCTAGGGCCAGACGTCAGTCCATGATCAATCTGCGACCGTGACTAAGGAAGAGAGGCGAAAAGCGTACACTGTACTCTTGGCACGTGGGAGCCTTTCTATTCTTACCCGGACACCAGCAGATATCATCCTTGCGGATCAAAGCTAGCAGGGCCGGCCCATAGCGCGGGGCAGAGGGGCGCTCGCCCCGGGCCTCCGGGAGCTAGGGACTCTGACCCAAGATTTGTTTGCATATTTAATACATTTATACATATATTTTTTGGGTTGTATAATTTAAAATAATTCTATAATATATAGATGTTTTATGATGTAGCATACCGCTTCTCTACTCTGATTCCTAATACCAGAAGAATCAACAATTACTCTTTAGGCCACACGGCTTAGAATAATTCTAGAAAATACAAAAGATCCAATCATACCTCTACTCTGACTCCTTTTACAAAAATAATTCAATACTTCTAAATAATTTTTCCGGGTGACATTATTTCTTCTAGCCTTTCCAAATATGAACCACAACACCGACTCTCATAAATTTTCTCCGATTAATTTTAGATATATATATATATATATATATATATGTAGCTATGGTAAAAATAAGAATAATGATATATAATTTTCTTGAACAATAGAAATAAATAGTTTCAATATCTTTACTGAGATTTCAAAGATCATGGATCTTTCAAATGTAAATATTATTTAGTTTGCTATTGCATTACCGAATATTTCTCTTGTGGAATACTAATAATATTTTTTAAAATTATGCGTAACCAAATGGCGGAACATGACGGAGATTGTTAGGGGTGCCAAGAACACCAATCGTCCTTAAACTGTGAATAAAATGTAAAAATAGCATAAATATATATCTTTAAGGAATTCTCCATAGTAGGGGGCCATGGCCCCCTGCCCTAAAAAGTTTCGACACTGTAAAGAAGAGGCCTTTGGTGCCGTGTTGCCCTAGGGCCCTCGAAATCTATGGGCCAGCCTTGAAAGCTAGCTGGATGGGCTCTTTGGTTTGGATGAAAGACAAAAGCTAAAACTAAAGCATATAGATATTACAGTGAATTGATGTAACATGTAGACCCTTTAGTATGCAATTAATTGCATGCAGTACTAAAGCAGTAAACAGGATTATGGATATGGCATGGCCTTTGTTCTTTGCACGTAAATGGCTAGGCATAGTAAAAGTAGCCGAATGCAATTGAGGAAGTTTTACACTGAACTTAAACAACAGTGAGGTGACTCACCCTTGCTTTTTCAGGTGGTAACTGGTAATGGGTCTCTCTCTCCCGGCTCTATTTTATTTCATAATAAAAGCAACCAAACCAGTGTGTTTGTAGCAACAAACTACGAGCAAAAGAGACTCGACTAGTATATCTTCAAATCCCTAGCTTGTCCTTCCCAAGTCCCAACTCGCCCGCTTCCATTCTTCCTCCCGTCCACGGCTGTTCGACGCGGAGAGACGCGGTTTTTGTCCTCTGCTTGCCGCCGCCGCCCCCGCGACTCGCGCTGAGATACGTTTGAGACGTATCAAGCATCTCCAAGCTTAGTTCCTACTCGCCCTCGAGTAGGTAAACGATAACAAAGATAATTTCTGAAGTGACATGCTATCATAATCTTGATCATACTATTGTAAGCATATGAGATGAATGCAGCGATTCGAAGCAATGATGAAGATAATGAGTAAACAAATGAATCATATAGCAAAGACTTTTCATGAATAATACTTTCAAGACAAGCATCAATAAGACTTGCATAAGAGTTACTCATAAAGCAATAAATTCAAAGTAGAGGTATTGAAGCAACACAAAGGAAGATATAAGTTTCAGCGGTTGCTTTCAACTTCAACATGTATATCTCATGGATAATTGTCAACACAAAGTAATATAACAAGTGCAATAAGTAAACATGTAAGAATCAATGCACACAATTGATACAAGTGTTTGCTTCTGGGATAGAAAGAATAGGCAAACTGACTCAACATAAAGTAGAAGATAGGCCCTTCGCAGAGGGAAGCATTGATTACTATATTTGTGCTAGAGCTTTTCATTTTGAAAACAAGAAACAATTTTGTCAACGGTAGTAATAAAGCATATGTTGTAGGGATTCGTTGCATAGAAAATAAAAATTTTCCTACCGCGAGAACGCAATCCAAGCCAAGATGCAATCTAGAAGACGGGAGCAACGAGGGGATGATCGAGACTCACCCTTGAAGATTTCCAAAGCCTACAAGATGAGGCTCTTGTTGCTGCGGTAGACGATCACTTGCCGCTTGCAAAAGCGCGTAGAAGATCTTGATCACGGTGCCACGATCGGGCAGCACCTCCGTACTCGGTCACACGTTCGGTGTTGATGAAGACGATGTCCTTCTCCCCGTTCCAGCGGGCAGCGGAAGTAGTAGCTCCTCCTTGAATCCGGCAGCACGACGGCGTGGTGGCGGTGGCGATGGAGAACTCCGGCGGAGCTTCGCTAAGCGTGCGGGAGAGGTGGAGGAGAGAGGGGGCAGCTAGGGTTTGGGAGAGGGAGTGGCCGGCCTCAAGGGGTGCGGCCAGCTTGGTGGCTTGTGGTGGCCAGCCCCCTCCCCTATGCCCCTCATTATATAGGTGGAACCCCAAGTGTTGGACTACAAATCTTCGAATAAGACCCCAACACAAGAACCTTCCATGTAGTAGGGAAACCTACCCAACGTGGGACTCCCACCTAAGTGGGATTCCCACCCTTCCATGAAGGGGGGTGGCCGGCCCCCTTGGTGGAGTCCATCTTGGACTCCCCCCTCTAGGGTTGGCCGGCCATGGGGAGGTGGAGTCCCTCCGGGACTCCTCCTTCCTTAGTGATTTCTTCCGGACTTTTCTAGAACCTTCTAGAACCTTCCATAAATGCACCGGATCATTTCCAAACTTGGAATATGACTTCCAATATATGAATCTTATTCTCCGGACCATTCCGGAACTCCTCGTGATGTCCGGGATCCCATCCGAGACTTCGAACAATACTTCGAACTCCATTCCATATTCAAGTTCTACTATTACAACATCAAACCTTAAGTGTGTCACCCTACGGTTCGTGAACTATGTGGACATGGGTGACAACTCTCTCCGACCAATAACCAATAGCGGGATCTGGAGATACATAATGGCTCCCACACATTCAACGATGACTTAGTGATCGAATGAACCATTCACATACGATACCAATTCCCTTTGTCACGCGATATTTTACTTGTCCGAGGTTTGATCATCGGTATCACTCTATACCTTGTTCAACCTCGTCTCCTGACAAGTACTCTTTACTCGTACCGTGGTATGTGGTCTTTTATGAACTTATTCATATGCTTGCAAGACATTTAGACGACATTCCAGAGGGCCCAGAGTATATCTATCCGTCATCGGGATGGACAAATCCCACTCGTTGATCCACATGCCTCAACTCATACTTTCCGGATACTTAATCCCACCTTTATAACCACCCATTTACGCAGTGGCATTTGATGTAATCAAAGTACCTTTCCGGTATAAGTGATTTACATGATCTCATGGTCGAAAGGACTAGGTAACTATGTATCGAAAGCTTATAGCAAATAACTTAATGACGTGATCTTATGCTACGCTTAATTGGGTGTGTCCATTACATCATTCATATAATGACATAACCTTGTTATTAATAACATCCAATGTTCATGATCATGAAACTATGATCATCTATTAATCAACAAGCTAGTTATACAAGAGGCTTACTAGGGACTCTTTGTTGTTCACATAACACACATGTATCAATGTTTCGGTTAATACAATTATAGCATGGTATGTAAACATTATCATAAACTCAAAGATATATTATAATAACCATTTTATTATTGCCTCTTGGGCATATCTCCAACAGTCTCCCACTTGCACTAGAGTCAATAATCTAGTTTACATTTGTAAAGATATAACACCTTGGTCTTCCGGTGCTTTATCATGTATTGCTCTCGAGAGAGGTTTTAGTCAACGGATCTGACACGCTCAGAAACGTATGTATTTTGTAATTCATTTGTGTCTCAACGCATCACTCATTTTCCAAATGAGTCGGCATTACTCTTATATGTTCAGTCCTCTGGTGGAACCTTAATTCCGCTGTCTGAAATATGTCACTAATATTGTCATACACAATATAGCTTCAAAGTTCTGACACTATCGGAACTACACCAAGTTCTCAAAGAACCTCTTAACTTAACATCCTCAGTCATTGTCAAAACAATGACATACTCTGCCTTTGTTTGAAGAATCCGTCACAATATTTTAGAACTCTTCTAAATCTAGCATAGACAACTTCTTAGCTCATTGTGCTACCTTTTAATCAACACTTAGCCTAATTGAGATTTGAAATTCATTTTTATACGTGACCAAACTAATATCGGTGCAACAACTTACAGCGATTTGTTTGTCATTTCTCCATACAAAAAAAAATATATCCTTGGTTCTTCTTAAGTACTCAAGAATATTCTTACTGTTTTTTCAATGATTATCATATGAATCATTCTGGTACATGCTCATAACACTTTTAGAGCACATGACATTTGATTGTGTACATTTTATTCGTGATCTATAATCACTCATGTGTTTTTACTCATTGAGTGTCAGATACACTCAAGTCTTGTTAAACCTTCACATGACAAGAACATTTTCTTAATATTTCTATATTGAACTACTTCAATATCCATTCTATGTACTTTGACTTAAACTTTATTATGTGTTTCAATCTATCTTCATAGATCTTGACACTAAATTTGTTTCAGTCCATATCATTTCATTGAAGTTAATTTCTCAATGAAACCTTTTTAATCAAGTATATAATTACATCATTTATAACCAACTATATGTCATCTACATAAAGTATTATAAATATGTCTCAGCGCTCCCACTTAATTTCTTGCAAATGCAAGCCTCTTCATCGTCTCTGATGAAATCAAAAACTCTTTGACTATTTCATCTGGTGAAGATTCCAACTCCGAGATACTCACTTCATCCAATTGAAGTTCGTATATCTATCTAGTATCCTACGGACTAGCAATGCTCTTGGTTGTATCTTGTATACACCTTTAATACACACTTATGTTAAGTAATGTATTTTGCCATCCTACTATCATATCTCATAAAAGAAATATGTAGCGATTACTAGAATAATCCACATAGACTATAAGCATCGCTACGGAAGATCTAATCTTATCGTAGTCAATTCTTTGAACTTTGTCGTAAACAACTTTTCGACAAGTCGAGCTTCTTCAAGGATATTCCATCCAAGTCCATCAATTTTATAGATCCATTTACTTTCAAAAAGTATTCATCTATCTTGGATTTCATGGCGTATAGCCATTTTAACGGAGTCATGGCCCATCATAACTTCTTTGTTTGTAGTTGGTTTATCATTGTTCAAAATCAATCCTTTGTCCACAAATCATTTATTTGATCACAAAGTAAACCATACCTACAAGGTTCAATATGTACTTCGATCTCCATGGTTAAAACACTTTGTAGTCATGGAAGCCATGATCGTCGTGGCCGCTTCCGAAACCAATTTCCGATGCTGCGCTACTCTGATCATTATGCTCAGGTTCATAAACCTTATCAAGTTCTATTGTCCTCCCACTCAAATACTTCACTAGAAATCAATTTCTTGGAAATAAGCAAGTAACATTAACAAACACTTTTGTCTTTTACTTCATAGTGGAAAGAATTCTCTATCAATTCTTTGGGATAACCAACAAAGACAATCATCCGATTTTGGTTGTAAACTTATTTACTTATGCTATGCATACCAAAATTTAAGAAAAGACTATCAGGGTTCATACCCATGCCATAACTCGTAGGGTGTCATTTCAACGGATCATGATGATGCTCTATTCAGTGTAAAAGCGGTAGTCACTAAAGCATAATCCACAAAAATATAATGGCGTCAATATCTTATCTCATCATTGATCCAACAAGGTTTGGATACATCTCTTGGATACTTCATCATTATTATGATACTCCAAGAAACGTGAGTTGTAGAACAATTTCATAACTCTCTCAGATGTTCGCTAAAACTCGTAATTCAAATATTTCCACCATGATCCAATCATAGATATTTGATTTTTCTATTACGATGATTTCCACTTCATGCTGATCAAACCAAGCCACCACTTGACCCTCACACACCCTAGCCATGACCAGGGGACACTCCTACACCAAGCCCATGCCAAGGAAGCCCCAGGAGAGGCCAGCCATGGCGTGGACATGGCCATGCCGGCCACGTCTCCCCTCGACACGCCTCCCCCCTTTTCTCTCCACCATCTGCACGGCCACCGTGTCCAACGCGTCGCCCACGACCTGCTGAGATCGCCCGTGCACACTACTGCAGAAAAGCTTATAGCCGCCAGACGTTCAGTGACAGGCAAAATTATGCCTGTCACTAGTATATACACTAGTGACAGGCGCATATAAGCCTGTCACTAGTACATTCACACTAGTGACAGGCGTATATAACAGGCAGTCACTAGCAATTTTTTTAACGGCAGACTGAAAGTGAAAATATATTAGTGACAGGCGTTTATTAATGCGTGTCACTGGACGAACATGTTTTTTGCCGGCCATTTAACCATTTTGAGGACGCAGGTATCAGATTATCTCATCTCTACTTTATTGGACGGTACCTCCCACTCCCCAAATAAATTGATTGAGAAGAAAGTTGTAATGTACTAACATGAGCTGTACCATGGGATCGTCCCAACTAATTAGAATTAACGACCTGACATCTGATCCATCGGTTGCTCTTAGCAATTTGATTTGACGAGTCACTCCACCGAACGGAAGAGAACTTCTCCACTGTATGCGGGAAAAAAATACCGACTCGCACGATCGTCTCATCCCCTGAGGCCCTGACTCTCACCCTCACGCGAAACAACCGCTGCTGGAACTTTATCTCCTCCGCCATCGACAGATCTTCAATCGAGACGAGATGGGCTCCTCGCATCACGCGGATCCGCACCCCCTTATCGCGTGCAGCCGCCATGCCCCAAGCACGACCACGTCCGCCGGACTGCAGAATTGGCCGTCCCTCCGGTCGGGGAACCGAGGTGGGTATGATATCCATGGCTGTCCCTCGAGCCGGCAACTGCCGAGTCTCTTTGAGGCGCGATCCATGGCTGGCAGCCACCTTCACCGCCTCCCGTGGACGTCGCGCCCTCCGCTCAGATCTTTCGCGCGTGGACGCCTCACCGACGGCGGCGGACTTTTGCCCTCCGACTCACCCGACGCGACGCTCCGGCGCCCCATGGAGTATGAAGCCGGGTGAGCCGTACGTGCGCGTACACACTTACCATTGCTCCTGCCTCCTGGTACGTTGATTTCCTTCTTAACCCAAGGCTGCTTCCCGATTCCCCCAACATCCATCGTCCATGTCAGTATGTCACACGGCTCCACATTCATTTGTCTGATGCATTGATTCACGATTGAATGGCCGGTGCTTGGTAGAGCGAGTTCGGAAATTTCACCTCGATCAATAGCTTTTATTTTTTGACCTGTTTTGAGGAGACATGTATTGCACGGACTAAACAAGGATTATATTGGATTATTTTGTGTCGTATTTATCTACTTAGCTTCACGGATTAAACAGAGTTTTGGTAGTTGCTGAAACTGGAACATTATTTAGCCTGATGTTGGGAGCAAGGGATATCAGTAGGTGAAAAGATTATTTGCTTGCTGCCAAGGATTTCTCAATTGTAGTTATAAAAAAGAAATGATTTCTCAATTATCAAAATGACTTACTAAGTAAACATTTGGAATTTCGTACAACTAATAATGCATTTAGTGATCGCATTTATTAAAGCAGACATCCAGATCACGCCAAGCTACCAAATATCATCAAGGACGACGACAGGACCCGGACGACGCGCGCCCAGGTACGCCCAGGTACGCCGCGAGCGGCATGGGCGACGTCACTGGCGCACGGACGCGCGCGACACGGCCACGCGGCGCTCGCCAAATCTCGCCGTACCCCGACCATATCCGCGCGCCACGGTACTCTCCTCGCCACGCGGAGCTCGCCGGACACGTCGACGTCATGCCTTGGCGACCACGGCCGCCGGAGAGGACGAACGCGCCCGCCACGGCCGCGACAGTACACGCGCCCGCCCGACCACCGTACGCCGCCATTTACCGCGCCGTTGACGCTCAGAGGACCGCGGTGACGTCGTGAACACGAACCCGTCGTCGCCTAGCCCTCTAGCCCACCGGAGCGGCCGCGCCCTTGTCGACTTGCCACAGCACCCACGGCACCCTCACACGCCTATAAAAGGAGACCTCCCCTCGACGATCCAAGCACACCACCATGAACACCTCTCACCACCGCTTCGCCTAGCACCGTTAGCCACCTCAATCGTCGCCGGAGCAAGCTCAATCGGAAGATCGGAGCCGCGGAAGCTCTGCAGCAATCGCCGTCGATCCAGACCTCCCCGAGCGACGCCACTGCTACAGGCTGCTTCGCCGTCGTCCACAACGTCCCCAAGCACACTGACCAACCCTAGCTGGAGCCACGGTGAGCCTCCGACCCCCTACCGCCGCCGTGCCAGAGCTCCTCTCTCGCTGTCGACGACGATGAACGTGCGCCGTTAGATCCTGTTCTAATCCAACGCGCCTCATTGATCCATACCGCTTCGGGCGTTATGAGTCACTGACGGGTGGAGCCCCTTGTCACGCAGCCCACGCGTGCGTGGATGCGTGGTGGGCTGGCCTTGGGCCGTTTTAAACGTTTAGGTCCAGTTAGTTTTCCCGCCGGCCTTTTTAATTCAAATCTCGTTTAATAATTTTAGTTTGAATTCAATACTGAACCCAACTTTGAAAATACATAGAATCTGTTTGACTTGGCCAAATTTAACAAATTTTATATCTTTGGAAAGCTAGTAAAAAGTTCTACAATTTGCCACTGGTTTCACTTCGAGATTCATTGTAGAAATAAAATGATAAAAAGAAGAAGGCAGGGACTTTTTCTTATTCAAATAATTCTTAAAAATCAACCAAAATAGATATTAAGTTAATTCCAACTCCTATAGCTCACATTTGACTTACACTAATTGTTTCTGCAAGAAAATGGTGTGGTCACTTTGCATGATCATGCCCTAGTTTAATTAATGGACAATATGGCTAGTTTAGTTAAGTGATATTGTCCAAAACTAATATGTAAATCTTATGAAGTATTTTACTTCATTTAAATCTTGTCTCAAGTGAATTCATGAGATGTTTGGACCCCTGGTCCAACACTCTTTTATGAAATGCTTGGAGATTTAAATCATTTGTAGAATTATTAAATGGTATGAGGTGGTCTACCTCATTTAAATCATTTTCTCAAATAATGATGATGAATGTTTGACTTAGGTCAATATGAATTCATGTATGATTATTTGAGAAATTAAATCTTAAGAAGATTTCAATGAGAGGAAATTATTCCTCAAGAACCATATGGAATTTACTTGTCACATATGAATGAGAGGAAATTATTTTTCCTCAAGTCACCCAACCAATGCACCTACTTATTTCATGTGTGTGCTTAGCCTAGCTTGTGTGAAGTAATGATGTGCTTAGTCTAGCTTTGAGCTTGTTTAGTGATTATGCTTCGTATTCAAATTTAGACGCTAGCACCGGAGATTACCAAGAGGAAGAAGGATTCTACCCAGAAGAAGAAGGAGAAAACCTAGAGAACTATCAAGGCAAGCTAATACTCTTGCAAAGTGCAAAGCCCTCCTTGGACAAGGCACCATGATTCTTACCTTTCTTCATACAAGCCTATCTTATCTTTACACCATACAAGTTCTACTTGTTGTGTTTTCAAAGAGTGGAGTAACTTTGGTCTAAGGAACAAGATTACCAGAGTAGCAAAGTTAGTCTTATAGATAGCAAAGCAATGTAGCACCCCTCATGATTAGTGCTAGTGCTGAAGTACTAAAAATTGACTACTCTAGATGGGAACATATGACTTGTTGAATTTTGAAACCTTGGAATGATGAAACATTCCATTGAATGATTTGAGGTTGATTTTGAACAAGAGAAGATGGTGATTTTTGATGAAAACCTGATATTGGTTTGAATGCGATACCTTTCCAATTTTTGAGTACCCCCACAATACCTGATTATGGGTAGGGCTTAACTGGAAGTTTATAGATTTTAGTATATGTTCCCTCTAAACACACGTCATAGGGGTTATGCCGAGGCTGCCTCCGTTGTTGAGAGATGATGTGAATTGAGGTGAATTGTACGGCCAAGTCCTGTGCAGTTCCCAGGTTAACAATTGGTTTTCACTGGGAGGCCAAGCTCATGGGGAGAGGTGCTCATACTAGGATGTGTAAGTGAAAGGTTATGGTTGATGATCCGCGTATTGTGTTACGGTGACTCGGAGTTATTCCGACGGATGAAATCAAATGTTGTGGCACAAGTGTGCAACCTCTGCAGAGTGTAAATCTATTCGAATAGCCGTGTCCACGGTTACGGACGGTTGGAAGGGTCATACAGTTTCCGGTGTCAGATTTTTGAAAACTTTAGTAAATGTGAATGGTGACTTGGTGACTTGTTGGGAATTATACCAATGTTGTGGGAATGACACTAATGTTCCCACTTAAGTTAGGTAGCACATGATCCAAGCTGGTGAACTAAAATTTGGCTTATGCAAATTAAACTAGAGCTTAGCACCTTTACTCCAAGAGTTGGCATTTTACATTAGTATTAGTTTGCAAGTACTTGAAGTACTTACGGCTTTGTCCCTGGATATTCAAATGGCCAGAGTACGATGATGAACAGAACTATCACGAGGATGACCAGCAGGACGCCTACGACAACTAGGGTTTTCTGACGTCAAATGTTGGCTTGTGGACTAGAGAGTCCATTTACTATTACGCTTCCGCTATGTATGAACTTGTGTATGTATGTTGATTGAAAGATCAACTATTTATGTAAGATGAATCATGTGATTCAAGATTGTAAGACATTATGGCTTGTAATAAATAATGACTGTGATATTCGACTATTATGCCTTGCAACAACATTATCCCGGGATTGCGATGAATGACATAATAGGCATCTGGACTTAAAAATCCGGATGTTGACAAGTTGGTATCAGAGCCATTGTTTGACCTTAGAAGACCCTAGTTAGAATGGACGTTCATAAAAACTTAACTTTGAAACCAAATGAAGAGAATATTTATGAAAATTTACTCGCATTCTTGCCTTTGAGACTATTTCGAAATTTGATGAATAATGTACTTTTCTTATTTGAATCTGCTCAAAATTTTGCCACACTTATTCACTCTCTAACTTACTCATCCTTTTCGCTTTCAGATGGAGCCCAACGCACCCGTCAACACCAAGTTTTATCAACTTGGTAACGGAGGCAGCTTGATTTTCGAGCACGACCTCACCGCTGTCTCGGCTTTCCTTGGGCGACTTCACCCTGAGTTCCACGGGATTCAGGTGAACGACCAGCCCGGTGGTGAGTTGCAGTGGATCATCACTGCAGATCTGCGAGGCACGATGGAGTCTCCCAACCAGGAGAGGATCCTGTTCTCGTTCCGTGAGAGCAACTGGCTCGACGGACTGGCGAGAGCTCTTCAGGAGGCACTAGCGCGCCTCTGCGGACAGAATGTGGTGCGCCTACTCGCGTCCCGCTTCGCTCACTTGGTGAGGCGTGATGCAGCAGGAGTGCCCATGGCTCTGCAGTCTCACCCTGAGCTGAGGCATCACGCCGAGCATCTAGACTTCATGCTGTATCATACTCAGCTGGATCTGGATAACGCCCGGATGTACGCAAACCAGACTCACCTCGCACTGGCCACTCATGGCGATGCTATCAAGATGCTGTCCAGGGACCGCAACAAGCTTCGCCTGTGGTGTGCGAAGAAGGATGCTACTATCACGCGCTTTCGCGCTCAGATAGCATCACTTGAGACCACCGTCAAGGCTCAGGAGGAGCAGATCCAGGAGATGGAGGAGGATGAAGCCGGTATCGATATTCAGGGAGGAGGAGCCTTCCTGAGTGACGATGACGACTTCGAGGAGGACGAGTTCACTGAGGAGGAGGACTACGCTTTTCTGGAGCCGGGACCTGATGACGTCGTTCCTATCGACGTTGAGGACGAGGGTAGCTGCACTTGAGCACTGATGTAGGCATGAGTTGTATCCCGACCTTTGTATCGTAGCATGTGAAATGGTTCTTAAAACCATTGGAGTGTTGAACTGTTAGTTTGTAATGTGTTATGTGGCATGAATGAATGAATGTTTGTGTGTGTCATCCAAAGCATTCAAGTTTTTACAAGTTTTTTTGAACTTATTTAAATAAACCATAGAATTTCCCTCTTATCTTATAATCTCCTGTATATTCAGATGGCCCCTCCCAATCGCAACAACAACGATGCCATGATGCAACTGCTGCAAACCCTGCTGGCAGACAGGGAGACTGAAAGGGCTGAACGTCAAGCCAACATCACAGCACTGCAAAACCTCGCAAACCAAGGCCATGGGAATCATGATCATCCCGGTTCAAAGCTCAAGAACTTTCAGAACACCAATCCTCCGGTGTTTAGCAAGACGGAGGAACCCCTCGATGCCGATGACTGGCTTCAGACCATGGAGAACAACTTGGAGGTAGCTGGAGTGGAGGCCAACGAGATGGTCCTGTTTGCAACCCATTACCTCGCTGGACCAGCCCGAGCCTGGTGGACTAGCACCCGTGCCATGAACGGAGGCCAGTTCATGACTTGGGCAGATTTCAAGCTCAAGTTCAGCAAGTACCATGTATCCCCGGGTCTTATCAAGAAGATGAGGGATGAGTTCCGTGAACTGAAGCAAGGTCGCATGACGGTGGTAGAATACCGCGACAGGTTCCTTACCCTGTCAAGGTACGCCCCCGATGAGACCGACACCACTGAGAAGAGGCAAGAGAGATTCCTAAACGGACTGCATGATGAGATGCAGACTGTTCTCGTCAACATCCCCTTCGCCGACCTGGAAGCCCTTGTTGACTCCGCCATCTAGATGGAGGGCAAGCTGAACCAAGCCAATGAGAACCGCAAACGTCGCATGATGCACCAGAGTGGGCCTAGCAATGCCCCGAAGTATCGCCCCAGCTCAAGCGGAGGTTTCACTCCAAGAAACAACAACAAGCCCCCTATGCAGAACTCGCGCCCCGGTTATCAGAACCGGAGTGGAGGAAACTCCAGGCCAGGAGGCCACAACAACAACTACAACAACAACAACAACTTCAACCGCGCTCCGCCCAGAGCTCCCAACCCCAACAACAACAACAACACCAACACCGCTCCAAGGACTGGAAGCAACGCTATTCCTGTCGCAATCAAGGACAAGTCCACTATCACTTGCTATGAGTGCGGAGTGGTGGGACACTACTCCAACGAGTGCCCCAAGAGACTCGCCAAGCTCGCCGGGAACACCGCTGCACCTGCTCAGCAGCAACACCGCGTTTCCACCGGAAAGAAGTTCGCCCCCAACCACCCCAATAACCGCAACGGCCGTCTCTTCCACATGAATGCCGAAGAAGCCCAGGAAGCACCAGATGTTGTACTGGGTATGTTTCCTGTCAACTCAGTACCTGCCAGAGTGTTATTTGATTCTGGAGCATCTCATTCTTTTGTCACTGAAGACTTTGCATCAACAAGTAAAATTCAACCTCTCAGTTTGAAACATGTCATGATAGTTCAAATCCCGGGATCAACCACTAAAGCCAGAAAATTTTGTAAAAATGTACCCATCAGAATACATGAAGTAGAGTTCTATGCCAATCTGATAATTTAC
>NC_061510.1:70694329-70706555 GCF_022539505.1 Lolium rigidum | reverse complement strand
TGCACTTTATCTCTTAATAAGTTGCTTGTTGTGCGATAACCATGTTCCTGGGGACGCCATCAACTCTTTGTTGAATATCATGTGAGTTGCTATGCATGTCCGTCTTGTCTGAAGTAAGGGAGATTTACCACTAATTTAAATGGTTAGAGCATGCATATTGTTAGAGAAGAACATTGGGCCGCTAACTAAAGCCATGAATCATGGTGGAAGTTTCAGTTTTGGACATATATCCTCAATCTCATATGAGAACATTAATTGTTGCTACATGCTTATGCATTAAAGAGGAGTCCATTATCTGTTGTCTATGTTGTCCCGGTATGGATGTCTAAGTTGAGAATAATCAAAAGCGAGAAATCCAAATGCGAGCTTTCTCCTTAGACCTTTGTACAGGCGGCATAGAGGTACCCCTTTGTGACACTTGGTTAAAACATGTGTATTGCGATGATAATCATGGTAATCCAAGCTAATTAGGACAAGGTGCGGGCACTATTAGTATACTATACATGAGGCTTGCAACTTGTAAGATATAATTTACATAATACATATGCTTTATTACTACCGTTGACAAAATTGTTTCATGTTTTTAAAACCAAAGCTCTAGCACAAATATAGCAATCGATGCTTTCCTCTTTGAAGGACCATTCTTTTACTTTTATGTTGAGTCAGTTCACCTATTTCTCTCCACCTCAAGAAGCAATCACTTGTGTGAACTGTGCATTGATTCCTACATACTTGCATATTGCACTTGTTATATTACTTTACATTGACAATATCCATGAGATATACATGTTATAAGTTAAAAGCAACCGCTGAAACTCAATCTTCCTTTGTGTTGCTTTAATACCTTTACTTTGATTTATTGCTTTATGAGTTAACTCTTATGCAAGACTTATTGATGCTTGTCTTGAAAGTACTATTCATGAAAAGTGTTTGCTTTATGATTCAGTTGTTTACTCATGTCATTACCATTGTTTTGATCGCTGCATTCATTACATATGCTTACAATAGTATCATCAAGGTTACGATGGCATGTCACTCCAGAAATTATCTTTGTTATCGTTTACCTGCACGGGACGAGCAGGAACTAAGCTTGGGGATGCTGATACGTCTCCGACGTATCGATAATTTCTTATGCTCCATGCCACATTATTGATGATATCTACATGTTTTATGCATACTTTATGTCATACTAGCAAAAAATGTCTGTGCGTTGCACCGGGAGAAACAAATACTCAGAATAAAAAAAAACTCGCCACTTGGTTACCGTTGATCACATTTTCTCCGAATCATGAGAAACATGACCAATTCTAAGAGCCCATCGTTACGCCAGCTTGTAGTACCACAGACTTGTAATAACGGTGGACGACATCCCTACATAAATTTTACTAAGATAGGAATCCAATTGAATTTATAGCTATGATTTATTTTTATTGACCGACAATGAAAATTATCACTATATTTTTTTAGCACATGAAAATATCATTACTTAAAATTATATTTTGTTGACGGGGAGGCTGCTACTCTCTCAAATTATGCTTTTTTGGCCATGCTAAGGTCAAAAATAAATTTAAAAAACATCAAAACCAGGTTCCTATATGCAGAAGTGTCCCGTTTTGATCATGAACACAGCCTCTCTTTTTTCAGACAATGAACATTGCATGTGGTAAACTTGGCGGAGGCGACATCAAGCTTTTTCCACTTCATAGACTGATCAGCACACAACTTGGTTTAAACTGCGATTTTTCCACTTTATAGGTCGTAGCGTCAGGCCGATCAAGTATGGATGGGCACACACAGGTCTGCTTGGAACAGGCCGCCTCTCAGAACCAGCACGAACGGACGACTCGGCCACACCTCCTTTCTTAATCCACCACCAATATCTTTTCCTAAAACAGTGTTTATACAGTGAGAAAATCACGCAATGGTCAATAGATCGGTACATTTACACAGATGCACTAAAAATTTAGTGCGAGTTCACAGTTGAATCTCACACGGATTGGTAAAATAAGCACTATACTCAATCAGACAATCTCACATGGAGTACAAGTTGTAAGCTTCGATTAAGTGCTGCAAATGCCATAATTTTTGGGTACAAATCAATTGGCGGTCTTCTGTTGGAGTACAATGCAAATCAATCAAGCTATAACGCTTATCTAACTATCAGTTTGCAGCTATTATCTGAAATCGACATTCAGTTCACGGACTCCTCATGAATCTGGACTGGCTCAGGACTACGATTTGCGGTACTCGATGTCGACTGGAGTCTCCTCCTGCGGCCACCGGTCGCGTGTCCGGCCACGCCTTCCTCACCGGTCGCCGCCGCGAGAGCATCTTTATCTAAGCCCACAACTTAGTTACCGGCTAGGTCAGCGTTGAGCTGTTGCTGCTGCACCTGCGCCGCCGGACAGGTACTGACGGGCGCGGGATTGCCAAGCGGCTGGGGCAGCGGCGAAGAGTTACGAGTGCATGCGGCAGCTCTGTACTCCGGTGACGTTACCCCCTGCGATGGTGCTGCCAGCGAGGAGGTCGATCCTCAAGACGCCGCGAGCTCGTCCGTCGAATGGAAGATCTAGAACCCCTGACTTGCGTCCTGGGACTCACCGGTGGAGTGCGAGGCGCGCTCGCGGGGCGGAGTGGGAGTGTGGTAGAGCACGATCCAGGCCGAGCACCGCATAGGGGATTTGGGAAAGAATTAAGAGCTGCTCGTCGTGGTTGCTTGATCGGAGCTGCCGATCGAGTCGAGTCCAGGCGGAGGGAAGGGCGACTGCACACGCGCCGGCGAGCCGATTCCAGGCGGTAGCGAGCACTACAGGAGATAATCGAGCGGAGCCGGAGTCTCGTGAGCAACAGTTTTTTTTTACCGAGGACGTACGCGTACGAACAACCGGTTTCAATTTAATAGTTAAGATTTATGCATTTTCCGGAACTAACCTATTAACGAGATGCCGAAGAGCCAGTTGTTGTTTTCTGCTGTTTTTGGTTTCAGAAATCCTAGTAAGGAAATATTCTCGGAATCGGACGAAATCAACGCCCAGCATCCTATTTTTCCACGAAGCTTCCAGAACACCCGAGAGCCGCCAGAGGAGGGCCCTGTGGGCCCCAGATGACAGGCCGGCGCGGCCCAGGAGGGGGGCGCGCCGCCCTAGTGTCTGGTGGCCCCAGACCCCCTCTGACCTTGCCCTTCCGCCTATTCAAAGCCTCCGTCGCGAAAATCCTGACACGTTCGACGAAACCAGAGAAAACCTTCCAGAGCCACCGCCATCGCGAAGCCAAGATCTGGGGGACAGGAGTCTCTGTTCCGGCACGCCGCCGGGACGGGGAAGTGCCCCCGGAAGCCTCCTCCATCGACACCACCGCCATCTCCATCAACGCTGCTGTCTCCCATGAGGAGGGAGTAATTCTTCATCGAGGCTTGATACGTCTCCGACGTATCGATAATTTCTTATGTTCCATGCTACATTATTGATGATATCTACATGTTTTATACACATTATATGTCGTATTTATGCATTTTCCGGCACTAACCTATTAACAAGATGCCGAAGAGCCAGTTGTTGTTTTCTGCTGTTTTTGGTTTCAGAAATCCTAGTAAGAAATATTCTCGGAATTGGACGAAATCAACGCCCAGGGTCCTATTTTGCCACGAAGCTTCCAGAAGACCGAAAAGAAGACGAAGTGGGGCCACGAGGTGGCGACACACCAGGGCGGCGCGGCCCAAGCCCTGGCCGCGCCGGCCTGTTGTGTGGGCCCCTCGTGACCCTTCCGAGGCTGCCCTTCCGCCTACTTAAAGCCTCCGTCGCGAAACCCCCAGTACCGAGAGCCACGATACGGAAAACCTTACTGAGACGCCGCCGCCGCCAATCCCATCTCGGGGGATTCTGGAGATCACCTCCGGCACCCTGCCGGAGAGGGGAATCATCTCCCGGAGGACTCTTCGCCGCCATGGTCGCCTCCGGAGTGATGAGCGTAGTTCACCCCTGGACTATGGGTCCATAGCAGTAGCTAGATGGTTGTCTTCTCCTCATGTGCTTCATTGTTGGATCTTGTGAGCTGCCTAACATGATCAAGATCATCTATCTGTAATGCTATATGTTGTGTTTGTCGGGATCCGATGGATAGAGAATACTATGTTATGTTGATTATCAATCTATTACCTATGAGTTGTTTATGATCTTGCATGCTCTCCGTTATTAGTAGAGGCTCTGGCCAAGTTTTTGCTCTTAACTCCAAGAGGGAGTATTTATGCTCGATAGTGGGTTCATGCCTCCATTAAATGCGGGACGAGTGACGGAAAGTTCTAAGGTTGTGGATCTGCTGTTGCCACTAGGGATAAAACATTGATGCTATGTCCGAGGATGTAGTTATTGATTACATTACGCACCATACTTAATGCAATTGTATGTTGTTTTGCAACTTAATACTGGAAGGGGTTCGGATGATAACCTGAAGGTGGACTTTTTAGGCATAGATGCATGCTGGATAGCGGTCTATGTACTTTGTCGTAATGCCCAATTAAATCTCACAATACTCATTATATCATGTATGTGCATTGTTATGCCCTCTCTATTTGTCAATTGCACGATTCGTAATTTGTTCACCCAACATGCTATTTATCTTATGGGAGAGACACCTCTAGTGAACTGTGGACCCCGGTCCTATTCTTTACATCGCATACAATCTCACGCAATTGTTCTATCTTGTTTTACGCAAACAATCATCTTCCACACAATACGGTTAAACCTTTGTTACAGCAAGCTCGTGAGATTGACAACCTCAACTGTTTCGTTGGGGCAAAGTACTTTGGTTGTGTTGTGCAGGTTCCACGTTGGCGCCGGAATCCCTGGTGTTGCGCCGCATTACATTCCGCCGCCATCAACCTTCAACGTGCTTCTTGGCTCCTCCTGGTTCGATAAACCTTGGTTTTTTTCTGAGGGAAAACTTGCTGCTGTGCGCATCATACCTTCCTCTTGGGGTTCCCAACGAACGTGTGAGTTACACGCCATCAAGCTCTTTTTCTGGCGCCGTTGCCGGGGAACTGAAGAAAAGTTACAGCACAAGAGATCTCTAACTCCCACGTCAACTTTGCGCCAGCAGATCTTTTTCTGGCGCCGTTGCCGGGGAGATCAAGACACGCTGCAAGGGGAGTCTCCACTTCCCAATCTCTTTACTTTGTTTTTGTCTTGCTTTATTTTATTTACTACTTTGTTTGCTGCACTTAAACAAAACACAAAAAAATTAGTTGCTAGCTTTACTTTATTTCATGTCTTGCTTTCTATATCAAAAACACAAAAAAATTAGTTACTTGCATTTACTTTATCTAGTTTGCTTTATTTACTACTGCTAAAATGAATACTCCTGAAAACACTAAGTTGTGTGACTTCACAAACACAAATAATAATGATTTCCTATGCACACCTATTGCTCCACCTGCTATTACAGCAGAATTCTTTGAAATTAAACCCGCTTTACTGAATCTTGTCATGAGAGAGCAATTTTCTGGTATTAGTTTTGATGATGCTGCTGCCCATCTTAATAATTTTGTTGAACTATGTGAAATGCAAAAGTATAAGGATGTAGATGGTGATATTATTAAATTGAAATTGTTTCCTTTCTCATTAAGAGGAAGAGCTAAAGATTGGTTGCTATCTTTGCCTAAGAATAGTATTGATTCATGGACTAAATGTAAGGATGCTTTTATTGGTAGATATTATCCTCCCGCTAAAATTATATCTTTGAGAAGTAGCATAATGAATTTCAAGCAATTAGATAATGAACATGTTGCTCAAGCATGGGAGAGAATGAAATCTTTGGTAAAGAATTGCCCAACCCATGGATCGACTACTTGGATGATCATCCAAACCTTCTATGCGGGACTAAATTTTTCTTCGCGGAATTTATTGGATTCAGCTGCTGGAGGTACCTTTATGTCCATCACTCTTGGTGAAGCAACAAAGCTCCTTGATAATATGATGATTAATTACTCTGAATGGCACACGGAAAGAGCTCCACAAGGTAAGAAGGTAAATTCCGTCGAAGAAACCTCCTCCTTGAGTGATAAGATTGATGCTATTATGTCTATGCTTGTGAATGATAGGACTAATGTTGATCCTAATAATGTTCCGTTAGCTTCATTGGTTGCCCAAGAAGAACATGTTGATGTAAACTACATTAAAAGTAATAATTTCAACAACAATGCTTATCGGAACAATTCTAGTAATAACTATAGGCCATATTCTTATAATAATGGTAACGGTTATGGTTATTCTTATGGGAATTCTTACAACAATAATAGGAACACACCCCCTGGACATGAAGCTATGCTTAAAGAATTTATTAGTACACAAACTGCTTTTAACAAATCTGTTGAGGAAAAGCTCAATAAAATTGATATTCTCGCTTCTAAGGTTGATAGTCTTGCCTCTGATGTTGATCTTTTGAAATTGAAAGTTATGCCTAATAAGGATATTGAAAATAAAATTGTTACTACAGCAAATGCCATCCAAGTTAGAATTAATGAGAATATAAGATTAATGGTTGAATTGCGTGCTAGGTGGGATAGAGAAGAAAATGAAAAACTAGCTAAAGAGAATAATGTAGCTAAAGTTCTATTACCACCACAAGTAATGTTGACTCCTCACATGTTGCTGCACCTCCTACTATCAATGGTAAAATAATTGGTGTTGGCAATGTTTCTGCTCCTAGTGCAAAGCGTACAAAACTGACTGAAATTGCTAAAACTGCTGAAATTGCTTGTGATAAAACTGCTGAAATTTTTTCCAACATTGGGGACAATGATCCCATTGCTGTAGCTCATAATGATTTAGATTTTGATGATTGTCACATCTCTGAAGTTATAAAGTTCTTACAAAAACTTGCTAAGAGTCCTAATGCTAGTGCTATAAATTTGGCCTTTACAAAACATATTACAAATGCTCTCATAGAAGCTAGAGAAGAGAAACTAAAACTTGAAACCTCTATTCCTAGGAAGTTAGAAGATGGTTGGGAGCCCATCATTAAGATGAAGGTCAATAACTTTGATTGTAATGCTTTATGTGATCTTGGTGCAAGTATTTCTGTTATGCCTAAGAAAGTCTATGATATGCTTGACTTGCCACCATTGAAAAATTGTTATTTGGATGTTAATCTTGTTGATAATGCTATAAAGAAACCTTTGGGGAGAGTTGATAATGTTCGCATTACCGTTAACAATAACCTCGTCCCCGTTGATTTTGTTGTCTTGGATATTGAATGCAATGCATCTTGCCCCATTATATTGGGAAGACCTTTTCTTCGAACCGTTGGTGCTACTATTGATATGAAGGAAGGTAATATTAAATATCAATTTCCTCTCAAGAAAGGTATGGAACACTTCCCTAGAAAAAGAATGAAGTTACCTTATGATTCTATTATTAGAGCAAATTATGATGTTGATGCTTCATCTCTTGATAATACTTGATTTACACCTTCTGCGTCTAGCTGAAAGGCGTTAAAGAAAAGCGCTTATGGGAGACAACCCATGTTTTTGCTACAGTATTTTTGTTTTATATTTGAGTCTAGGAAGTTGTTTACTACTGTAGCAACCTCTCCTTATCTTAGTTTTGTGTTTTGTTGTGCCAAGTAAAGTCTTTGATAGTAAGGTTCATACTAGATTAGGATTACTGCGCAGTTACAGATTTCTTTGCTGTCACGAATCTGGGCCTAATTCTCTGTAGGTAGCTCAGAAAAATATGCCAATTTACGTGCGTGATCCTCAGATATGTACGCAACTTTCATTCAATTTGGGCATTTTCATTTTCGCAACTCTGGTGCCATTTTAAAATTCGTCTTTACGAACTGTTCTGTTTTGACAGATTCTGCATTTTATTTCGCATTGCCTCTTTTGCTATGTTGGATGAATTTCTTTGATCCATTAATGTCCAGTAGCTTTATGCAATGTCCAGAAGTGTTAAGAATGATTATGTCACCTCTGAACATGTTAATTTTTATTGTGCACTAACCCTCTAATGAGTTGTTTCGAGTTTGGTGTGGAGGAAGTTTTAAAGGATCAAGAGAAGAGTATGATACAATATGATCAAGGAGAGTGAAAGCTCTAAGCTTGGGGATGCCCCGGTGGTTCACCCCTTCATATTTTAAGAAGACTCAAGCGTCTAAGCTTGGGGATGCCCAAGGCATCCCCTTCTTCATCGACAACATTATCGAGTTCCTCCCCGAAACTATATTTTTATACCATCACATCTTATGTACTTTGCTTGGAGCGTCGGTTTGTTTTCGTTTTTGTTTTTGTTTGAATAAAATGGATCCTAGCATTCATTGTGTGGGAGAGAGACACGCTCCGTTGTTGCATATGGACAAATATGTCCTTAGGCTTTACTCATAGTATTCATGGCGAAGGTTGAATCTTCTTCGTTAATTTGTTATATGGTTGGAATTGGGAAATGCTACATGTAGTAATTCTAAAATGTCTTGAATAATTTGATACTTGGCAATTGTTGTGCTCATGTTTAAGCTCTTGCATCATATACTTTGCACCCATTAATGAAGAAACACATAGAGCTTGCAAAATTTGGTTTGCATATTTGGTCTCTCTAAAGTCTAGATAATTTCTAGTATTGAGTTTTGAACAACAAGGAAGACGGTGTAGAGTCTTATAATGTTTTCAATATGTCTTTTATGTGAGTTTTGCTGCACCGGTTCATCCTTGTGTTTGTTTCAAATAACCTTGCTAGCCTAAACCTTGTATCGAGAGGGATTACTTCTCATGCATCCAAAATCCTTGAGCCAACCACTATGCCATTTGTGTCCACCATACCTACCTACTACATGGTATTTCTCCGCCATTCCAAAGTAAATTGCTTGAGTGCTACCTTTAAATTTCCATCATTCGCCTTTACAATATATATCTCATGGGACAAAATAGCGTAAAAACTATTGTGGTATTGAATATGTACTTATGTACTTTATCTCTTATTAAGTTGCTTGTTGTGCGATAACCATGTTCCTGGGGACGCCATCAACTCTTTGTTGAATATCATGTGAGTTGCTATGCATGTCCGTCTTGTCTAAAGTAAGAGAGATCTACCACTTTAATGGTTAGAGCATGCATATTGTTAGAGAAGAACATTGGGCCGCTAACTAAAGCCATGAATCATGGTGGAAGTTTCAGTTTTGGACATATATCCTCAATCTCATATGAGAACACTAATTGTTGCCACATGCTTATGCATTAAAGAGGAGTCCATTATCTGTTGTCCATGTTGTCCTGGTATGGATGTCTAAGTTGAGAATAATCAAAAGCGAGAAATCCAAAATGCGAGCTTTCTCCTTAGACCTTTGTACAGGCGGCATGGAGGTACCCCTTTGTGACACTTGGTTAAAACATGTGTATTGCGATGATCCGGTAGTCCAAGCTAATTAGGACAAGGTGCGGGCACTATTAGTATACTATATATGAGGCTTGCAACTTGTAAGATATAATTTACATAACTCATATGCTTTATTACTACCGTTGACAAAATTGCTTCATGTTTTCAAAATAAAAGCTCTAGCACAAATATAGCAATCGATGCTTTCCTCTTTGAAGGACCATTCTTTTACTTTTATGTTGAGTCGGTTCACCTATTTCTCTCCACCTCAAGAAGCAAACACTTGTGTGAACTGTGTATTGATTCCTACATACTTGCATATTGCACTTGTTATATTACTTTACATTGACAATATCCATGAGATATACATGATATCAGTTGAAAGCAACCGCTGAAACTTAATCTTCTTTTGTGTTGCTTCAATACCTTTACTTTGATTTATTGCTTTATGAGTTAACTCTTATGCAAGACTTATTGATGCTTGTCTTGAAGTACTATTCATGAAAAGTCTTTGCTTTATGATTCATTTGTTTACTCATGTCATTACCATTGTTTTGATCGCTGCATTCATTACATATGCTTACAATAGTATGATCAAGGTTATGATGGCATGTCACTCCAGAAATTATCTTTGTTATCGTTTACCTGCTCGGGACGAGCAGAACTAAGCTTGGGGATGCTGATACGTCTCCGACGTATCGATAATTTATTATGTTCCATGCTACATTATTGATGATATCTACATGTTTTATACACATTATATGTCGTATTTATGCATTTTCCGGCACTAACCTATTAACAAGATGCCGAAGAGCCAGTTGTTGTTTTCTACTGTTTTTGGTTTCAGAAATCCTAGTAAAGAAATATTCTCGGAATTGGACGAAATCAACGCCCAGGGTCCTATTTTGCCACGAAGCTTCCAGAAGACCGAAGAGAAGACGAAGTGGGGCCACGAGGTGGCGACACACCAGGGCGGCGCGGCCCAAGCCCTGGCCGCGCCGCCCTGTTGTGTGGGTCCCTCGTGACCCTTCCGAGGCTGCCCTTCCGCCTACTTAAAGCCTCCGTCGCGAAACCCCCAGTACCGAGAGCCACGATACGGAAAACCTTACTGAGACGCCGCCGCCGCCAATCCCATCTCGGGGGATTCGGAGATCACCTCCGGCACCCTGCCGGAGAGGGGAATCATCTCCCGGAGGACTCTTCACCGCCATGGTCGCCTCCGGAGTGATGAGTGAGTAGTTCACCCCTGGACTATGGGTCCATAGCAGTAGCTAGATGGTTGTCTTCTCCTCATGTGCTTCATTGTTGGATCTTGTGAGCTGCCTAACATGATCAAGATCATCTATCTGTAATGCTATATGTTGTGTTTGTCGGGATCCGATGGATAGAGAATACTATGTTATGTTGATTATCAATCTATTACCTATGTGTTGTTTATGATCTTGCATGCTCTCCGTTATTAGTAGAGGCTCTAGCCAAGTTTTTGCTCTTAACTCCAAGAGGGAGTATTTATGCTCGATAGTGGGTTCATGCCTCCATTAAATGCGGGACGAGTGACGGAAAGTTCTAAGGTTGTGGATGTCTTGTTGCCACTAGGGATAAAACATTGATGCTATGTCCGAGGATGTAGTTATTGATTACATTACGCACCATACTTAATGCAATTGTCTCGTTGTTTTGCAACTTAATACTGGAAGGGGTTCGGATGATAACTCTGAAGGTGGACTTTTTAGGCATAGATGCATGCTGGATAGCGGTCTATGTACTTTGTCGTAATGCCCAATTAAATCTCACAATACTCATTATATCATGTATGTGCATTGTTATGCCCTCTCTATTTGTCAATTGCTCGACTGTAATTTGTTCACCCAACATGCTATTTATCTTATGGGAGAGACACCTCTAGTGAACTGTGGACCCCGGTCCTATTCTTTACATCGCATACAATCTACTGCAATTGTTCTTTACTGTTTTCTGCAAACAATCATCTTCCACACAATACGGTTAATCCTTTGTTACAGCAAGCCGGTGAGATTGACAACCTCACTGTTTCGTTGGGGCAAAGTACTTTGGTTGTGTTGTGCAGGTTCCACGTTTGCGCCGGAATCCCTGGTGTTGTGCCGCATTACATTCCGCCGCCATCAACCTTCAACGTGCTTCTTGGCTCCTCCTGGTTCGATAAACCTTGGTTTCTTTCTGAGGGAAAAGTTGCTGCTGTGCGCATCATACCTTCCTCTTGGGGTTCCCAACGAAAGTGTGAGTTACACGCCATCAAGGCTCGGGGCTGTACCGGTAGCTATGTGGTTCATCTCTCTCCTATGTACTTCAATACAATAATCTCATGAGCTTCCCTACATGATTGAGATTCATATGATGATGCTTGTAATCTAGATGTCATTATGCTAGTCAAGTGGATTTTACTTATGTGATCTCCGGAGACTCCTTGTCCCACGTGTGTAAAGGTGACGAGTGTGTGCACCGTGTGGGTCTCTTAGGCTATATTTCACAGAATACTTATTCACTGTTATGAATGGCATAGTGAAGTGCTTATTTATATCTCTTTATGATTGCAATGTGTTTTGTATCACAATTTATCTGCGTGCTACTCTAGTGATGTTATTAAAGTAGTTTATTCCTCCCGCACGGTGTAATGGTGACAGTGTGTGCATCGTGTAGTACTTGGCATAGGCTATGATTGTGATCTCTTGTAGATTATGAAGTTAACTATTGCTATGATAGTATTGATGTGATCTATTCCTCCTTTCGTAGTGTGAAGGTGACGAGTGTGCATGCTATGTTAGTACTTGGTTTGGTTATGTTGATCTGTCATGCACTCTAAGGTTATTTAAATATGAACATTGAAT